>NW_028136009.1:0-443376 GCF_964662115.1 Mustela nivalis | reverse complement strand
AAAAAAATCTACTCTTCCAAACACGACTTTTTATCCTATTTTTTTTTGAATTTTGTCGACAACTGATAAAATGTTTAGCGAGACTATAAATGTTAGATCGAAAAAAATGATTAATACATGTAGGTTCAAATTATAATGTTCCATTAAAAATGATTTAGTCTTTGATGAACTTCTGTTTGGTAATATGTTGTATCCAGATATAGTAAATTAATGATTTATATAAAATTACAGGAAATGACCTTCCGTTCCATTATGAGTAGAGCTTTTAAATGCTCTTTGTCACAACCTGTCATCTTGTCATTATGTAGCATTATGTAGCATTTAAAAAATGTATACTCTTCACTTCGAAGTCTTTTAGAAATCTAACATATGACTTTCTATGGTTTGTGTCTCCATATTCCTTTATTGCCAGTTTGAACAAATCCACATGCTTTGATTCAAAGGTAATAAATACCTATTATTTGGAATAATGATGCTTATTTTTGTTCTCTCACCCTTCGCAGGTGGTTTCATTTTAGCACACTTCAGAGTTATAATTTCATGCTTATTAAAAACATTTATTATGATCTACATAGATGAATGAAACTTTTATTTTATTAAATTATTTGACAAAAAATCTATTATTCTTAAAAATGTATTTCCTTTGAAGGGTTATTTTAGAGCATTCAGAGAGGATCTAGGAGTGTGGTATTATGCAATTTTTAAGTAGGTATGAAATGGTTATTTATATGATTGTTTCTTTAAGGCTTATGTATATTGTCCATTATATGCTATAAAATATTTTGAAAGTAAATTTAAAGTATGTTTTTTTTTTTCATCCAACAAGAACCCATAACTTTATTAATGATAGAAACAGTACAAATTTCAAACCAAGCTGCAGTTATTCTTTTGGAACACCAAAAAAAGGTCCTCGTTTTCAGATGGATACATTGTTAATTCCATAATAGCATTTACAATATCATTACTGTTGTTCTTCAGGGCTCGGACTGCCTTTGCTCTTGACACATTTGCTTGTGACATGACCAATTTTATGTCCTTAACCTCTACACCGGTTTCATCAACCTCTTCCTCTTCACTCTCCTCTTGTACAGTTGGAGTCTGTGTGTTTTCTTGAATGTTTGAGACAGCTTCACCTTGAACTTTGAATTTCTCAGCAGCTGCCAGTTGTGCTTGCTGAGATAAATCCTCGATCTTGGCTTCCCCAAAAACTATGTAGGTATCTGAAGCTGGGCTCTTGTAGACATCTGGTTTTGTGATGACAAAGAGAATATTCTTAGATTTCCTGATAGTGAATCTTGTAACTCCTGTAACCTGTCGAAGACCCAGTTTGGACATAGCCTTCCGTGCCTTCTTTTCACTCCGGCTCTGTTTTGCTTTACTGACTGGTTCTTCGTCAATTATAGCGGCTGCTGCCAGCTGGGCTTGTTGTGTGGTTGCCTGTGTGGAATCCTGTTCCTCAAGCTCTGGTACTGATTCATCACTGTCAGATTCTGTTCCAGAAACTGTCTCAGCCTGGGGCTGTGGCAACTCCTGCCTGCTCTGTAGCAGGGACGGTTTCTGTGGCTTCACCAGGCATTTTGTGCAGGGCTAAAGTATGTTTTACATAGTTTATTTTTTGGAAAAAATATTGAAATGACTTATGAAATTCAGTATACACTCAACATTAATTTATTTTGAAATTTACCAGTTGTCTACTGAATCTATTATATGGCAGATATTACTTCAGACTACACTGGTAAATGAAATACTTGGCTTTGTAGAACTTTTATTTTAATGGGTGAGACAATTAAAAGCTATAAACCTTAATAAAAATTGCATAGTGCATTCAAAAATGATGAGTACAATGGGGAAAAAGAAAAATTCGATCAGGGTGAGAAAAATCAAGGTTGCTAGGCAGGGGATGGGGAGCTAAAAGTTTCAATAGGAAGATCAGGGTAGTTACAATGAAGCTGACAATTGAACAAAGGTATGGAAAGGTGATGAATTTGCCCAGAACTATCAGCAATAAGGTCACTCCAGACAAAGGAATTGGCTATCTTGAAGGCCATAAGTTTGGACCATGCCTGGCATATCTGAGGAATAGCAAGGAGGCCACTGTGAGTGACTGAAGAGTAGCAGGGAAAGAGGTCACCGAGGTTAAATGAGTGGCTAGATCATGTAAAAGCTTAGAAGTCATTGTAAAACTCTGGCTTTTATATTTGGAAACTTACTGTGTGATAGAATTTCTGCTAATAACTGAGAGTTCAAATGTCCATAAAATTTCAAGGGTTCTTATTCTAGAAAGACAGAATAAAGAAAAAGAGTTCATATTTTCACATGGTGTAACAAATGCTCGGAGATCCAAGTGTAGGAAGCTATGGGAGCACAGATGAAGGCACTAAAATCACACCAATATATTTGATGACTGTGACTATATATAAATTTGTATTTTCTAGATTTTTTATAGTCATGGAATCACACAGTATATACTATTTATTGCCTGGCTTTTCTTTTCTCAGCATCATTACTTTGAGAATCTCCAATTGTAAATAGTTTATTTTGATGTTGAATAGTAATCTCTTTAATGAATAGATCATAATTTGTCTTTGCTCTATTGATGGACATTGATGAACATTTCCACTGTTTTCAATTCTTAAAAATAAAGCTGCTATGAAATTCATATACAAGTCCTTGTATGAACATAGGGTTTGTTTCTCTTGGTTAAATGCCTAGAAGTAAAATGGCTATTTGTGTAACTGCAACATATTTTGCATTTAAAAAAATTTTCAAACTATTTTCCAAAGTGGTGATATCATGATATATGCCAACAACAGTTTAGATTTTTTGTTGCTTCCCAATCTAGCTCAGACGAAGTACAATTAGCCTTTATAATTTTAGCCATTCTAATAGATAGGTAAGCATGTCTCATTATGATTTTAATTTGTATTTCTTTAATGTCTAAATGTTGAGAAATTTGTCATGTGCTTATAAGCCATCCATATCCTTTTGGTGACATGTCTCTTCAATAATTTCCTTCACATGTAAAATTGGATACTCTGTTTGGTTATTAGTAAGGTTTTTTTATTTTTATTCATATTTTAATAATCAGAGTAGATGTCCATTATCAGATATAGAATTTGCAAATACCTTCTCCATCTTTACGGTTTCTCAATGGAGCTTTGATAGCTGTGTTTTTCAAGAAATATGCTCCTTCTTTCCTGGTACACGGAGGTATGACTAGAACATTATCAATGTTGACCTTTGCAAAGAAAATCATGGCTTAAGATATATGTAGTCTGTGGTTGTTGGTAGCGTTCTGTAATATCAAGCATATCTAGTTAGTTGATAATTTTGTTCAAGTCTTACATATCTTACCAATTTGATGACCATTTGTCTATATAATCTTAAAATAAGGGTGTTGAAATTTTTTTCCGTTTCTCTTCTAAGGTGGAAGTTATGATTTTTCTTCTTAGTATTTCCCTATATATCCCCAAATCTGTTATTAAGTATTAAAAGTCAAGAATTATTATACTCCCTGATGAATTCATCCTTTGACTCTTCTGTAATTTTGACGTGATCTTTATGTCTGATAATGAAATTTGCTTAAAATCACTTTTCATTATCTTGATATAACCACCAAAGTTATAGTGTGATTAGTGTTAATACAGCATATTTTTTTTTTTACTTTTTAAAGCACTTCTATATTTAATTTTGACAAAGTAACAAAACAGCTTTTTAACTCTGGAAGCATCATTCTAAATTATCTTTTTTTTTAAATGAAGCAGTAGCAATTTTTGTTAAGGGACCTAAACTGAAAGTAGGTTTAGAAATTTATTTATTCATTTATTTATTTAGTAAAAGATTTTATTTTGTTTATTGACAGCAAGAGAGAGATAGAGAGAGAGAGAGAGAGAGAGAAGAAGCACACAAGCAGGGGGAATCACGTGCAAAGGGAGAGGAAGAAGCAAGCTCCTTGGGGTGCAAGTAGTCCCATGCAGGGCTGGATCCCTGTACACTGGAATCATGACCTCAGGCAAGCATCTGCTTAAACAACTGAGTCATCCAGGCACCCATAGAAAATTAAAAAAAAAAGACCTTTTAAAAACATTTTGTTTCTTTCTTGTATTTGTTTTAATATTTTATTTATTTGACAGACAGAGAGACAGGAAGAGGAACTACAGCAGGGCAGAGGGAAAAGGAGAAGCAGGTTTCCCACTGAGAAGAGAGCCTGATGTGGGGCTCCATCCCAGGACCCTGGTATCATGACCTGAAAAGAAGGGACACTTAATGGAGGAAGCCACCCAGACACCTCTTTTCTTTGTTTTTAATATATGGCAACTGATGCTTCCCAGCCACGAGGAGCATATTACCCATTGATTAAATCTTTGATAACAACCTATTTTAAAAGGTGTGTAAATATATACTTACTCAGATTTATACACTTTGTGTTTTCTTCATAGTTTGGGGCTGGACCCCATGGTCACAACACTGCTTCCAGTCTTTGCCTTCCCATCTTTTGATACCAGGTATTTGGTCAGCAAAGCAAATTAGTATCAATATTAATAAGCCCTTGGCACCATATCTCTGGAGCAGGGGTTGCTCTTAGCCAAGGCCCAGACCAGTGGACCTTCCCTCGCTAGTGCTATAGCCCCAAGGAGTAGGTCCCTGCCACCAGAACTCAGTCTTACATGTTATGCTAAGCAGACAAAACCAAAACAGGAAAGCTCCGACAGCTTTCACTGGCATGCCTCATCTCCAACTCCCTCAACGTCCAGGCAGTACCAGATGACAGGGAGGGGTCTTGGTCCAACATATGGGAGGGAAGGAAGTAGCCACAAGCAAGTACCTGCCTCTCTGTTCCTTTCTTTCATGAGCAGGTTGTAAGGAGGAGGAAGAGGAAGGGGAAGAGAGGTGAACTTCAAGGGGTGAAGGCCTCAGGTAGGCAGCTGGCTCCTGCCAGTAGGAAAGGGACAAAGGAGAGGCAGTGAGTCTTTCAGGGAGGGTGGGGGGTAAGGGTTACACCTTATGATGGAATCTGGACAGGAGTAATAGGGATACTAGACATTTGAGTCCACCATTGGCAAGCTGGGCTGGGTGTCAGGGCAGATAGGCCTCCCTGGGCAACGGCACATGAGAGAAGGTGGAATTCTTCTTCTCTGAGGAGCAGGTGGAGCTTTGGGTGTTGGGAAAGCATAGACAGTATTGTTCCAGGGCCAAGGACAGGTCCGGGTACTCCTGGTTGGAGGTCAAGGCCACAGTATGATCCAGGTCTTCTACCAGCAGCTTGAAGGTACCACATGCCAGCCACCCCTCATTATTGTGTATAACTCTCTGGTGCACTTATTGGCTTATCCATCAAATGACTCCTTCAGCAGCTTGAAAACCACCTCCACAGGCACTCCAGGATATGGGAGGCTTCCAGAGTGAAAATTTTGCACAGGATCACCCCAAAAGACCAGAAGTCACTCTGGTGGATGTAGATCTGGTCAAACATGGCCTTAGGGACCATCCACTTCACAGGCAGTCCACTGTTGGTTGTCTTTTTATAGTAACTGATGTGGTGATATCTCTGGCAAGGCTGAAGTCTGAGATCTTCATCATGTTGTCCTTTGTCACCAGCACTTCCCTGGTGGCCAGGTCTTGGTGTATGCACTTCTTGGAGGCAAGGTACTCCATGCCTCAGGCTACCTGGTAGGCACAGGATACCAGGTCCTTGGAGGAGAGTTGCTCTGCTGCATTGAGGCTGATATTGTAACAGTACTCCAGGTCAGGAGGCCTCTGGGCCTGCAGGTACTCCTGTATGTTGTCTTTGGAGGCATATTCCATGAGAGTGTACGAAGGGCCGTCCTGTGTGCAGGACCCAGCAGGTGGATGGTGTCCTTGTGTGTCCAATCATCTTCATCATCTCCATTTCTGAGATTAGGTTTGACCGGTCTTTCTCTGTTGCATCTGACTTCAACATCTTCAAAAACACTTTAGTCAAATGGTTGGATTTGTCTTTGTCCAGCCCAATGGCCTCCTCCAACACCACCTGCCCAAAGTAGGCCTGTCAAGGGGTCTGCCTAAACTGACTACAACCAGCCTGCCTCCAGGCAGTTATGAACTCTAGATTATTCTCAAAAACATTAAACCACAAGCTAAAAATTCTCTTCACTAGGTCTCTGTCGCAGGTCTAATTTATTATCTTTCATCATTTATCTTTTTCCTAATTCTTATTTTCAGTATAGTTTATTTTGCTTCCAGGTGTTTCCCCTGGTTTCTGCATGCTGTTTCATAGGTAAGAATTATCCTTTCATAAAATTATTTCTTGAGCATTCATTACATCTCTCAGTTAAAATGGGTTCTTTTAAGGTATTGATTCATTTGAGTTTTCTCAAAATGGGAAGAATTTTCAAAATGGTGTTTTCCTCAAGGTTCAGAGTATGTCTTAGCCTCATCTTTACTCTTGTTGAAATTCACTTTTCAAATTCTTGTCCCTCTTTTTATCTTTTTAAATTAAAATGTTTTATTTTTACTATTTTTTTATTTGAGTATAGTTGATATTCAGTGTTACATTGGTTTCAGGTTTTCAATATCTCCATACATTATTCTATGATCACTACAAATATAGCCACCATCTGTCACCATATAACACTATTATAATATCATTGACTATATTCTCTACACTGTCCCATACCTCTTTTTAAAATCTCAGATTTTTATGTTTTCTGTTATTTCAATTTTCGACCATCATTTTACTTGGTTACTTTAATAAAATATGCCTGATTAGACACTCTTTGCTGAACACCATAGCATTTGATTTATTGTAGTCTTCTTCTTTTTTTTAATTATCCTATAATGTATTATTAGCCCCAGGGCTACATGTCTGTGAATCGCCAGTTTTATGCACTTCACAGCACTCACCACAGCACATACCCTCACCAATGTTCATAACCGCACCACCCACTCCCTACCCTCCCCCCCCCCCGGCAACTCTCAGTTTGTTTTGTGCGATTAAGAGTCTCTTATGGTTTATCTCCCTCCAATCCCATCTTGTTTCATTTACTCTTTTCCTGTCCCCCAAACCCCCCACATTGCACCTCCATTTCCTCATATCAGGGAGATCATATGATAGTGTCTTTCTCTGGTTGACTTATTTTGCTAAGCATAATAACCTCTAGTTCCATCCATGTCAACGCAAATGGCAATATTTTATTTCTTTTGATGGCTGCATAGCATTCCATCATATATATATATATATATATATATATATATATATATATATATGTACATATATAGCATAGCATTCCATTATATATATATATACATATATATGTATATATATATATATACACCATTCATTTTTTGATGTTTGTTGATGGACATCTAGGTTCTTTCCATAGTTTGGCTATTGTGGATATTACTGCTATAAACTTTTGGTGCACGTGCCCGTTTGGATCATATAGCAGTCTTCTTTACCTCTATCAGAACCCCAGGAAGCTTTATTTATTTATTTACTCACATAAAAAGATGATCCAACACAACGTTTTTTGATGTTCAAATGTATTATAATGCCATACCGCTTTACACTATGCTTACTGCTCTCTTTCACTGTCTGACTAAATCCTCATCATCACTATGCCATTTAATGAGAAAGAACATTTGAACTCTGAGTTCTCTCCATATCAGGGATTGAAGACTCCACCCTTCTGTTTGTGCAGGTAAAATAAATGTTGATATCGTCTGTTCTGCACATACCCCATCCTGTTCACCAGAATATTCACCATCAAAATATATGCAAAATGAAAACCATCCCTCACCACTTCTATTACCACCCCGCATGCTAAAAACACCATCATATGTTCCTGAATTATTGACTTGATTGATAACCCCACTTCCACACATACTGCACTCCTTTCTCCCTGCAAATTTATTTTGGTACAGCAATTTAACCTAAAAATCAAGTCAGATGATTTTATTCTGCTGTTGAAAGTCTTTTGGTATCTTCCCCTTTCATATTAAATAAAAACTGAAGGTGTTTCAATGTACTAGAAGGTCATACATCAATACGTTCTTCCTCTCTCCACCACTATGAACTCCTCATTGGCCTCCTTGCTTTTCCTCAAAAGTAACAGACAAGCTGTTCACACAAAGTCTATATACTTACTTGCTCTGCCTAGAGCAATCTTTTCCTTTAATATCTGTATAACACTCTCCTTCACTTCCTGGGTCTTTGTGCAAATAACATCTCATAAATGAGATATAACCACCCAACACAAAATAAAATTAACTTTCATCCCAGAATTCTCCAATGGCTTTTACCTTTCTTGTATTTCTTTGTAACACTTATCACCATCAACCATCAATCATTATTCTATTACTGGTTTATTTTCTTATTGGAGACAGAGAGAGAGAGAATTGGGACGGTGCGCAGAGGAAGAAGAAAACACCCCACTGCCTAGAAAGCCTGCTGGGGAGTTACATCCCAGGACCCTGTGATCATGACCCAATCCAAAGGCAGTCACTCAATGGACTGAGCCACCGAGGTGCCCCTCTATTATTGGATTATTTCACTATTATATTTCAAAAGAATGTAAGCTCTTTGTGGTCAGGTATTTTATATGTTTTATTAATTGAAGTATTCTCAGAAAGGTAGCTGGCAGATTGTAAGGGCTCACTAAACTGTATTTTGTTGTTATTATTGGGCTCCTTTATGGGCTTTACCTCTTACGCTAGAAGTCTATCCTTCAGATGTAAGCCATAAGAATAGAGGCCTGCTGCCTGTTCAAATGTGTAAAAAGCCTGTATTAAGTGGGTATTTTAAAAGCTAAATGAATGGCTTAATAGTTGTATATCGGGGGAAAGGGAACATATTTTCCACGGTTTAGAATGGAGTTCTTTTATAGAGTTCTTGTACAAGCCTACACTATTGAACGATAATGGGCAGTTGTACATTACAATTATACAAACACTTTGGTAATTTATATCCTTTTTTTGTAATTCATGACTGGATCATTTAATTCCTTAGGAACATTATAGCATTTCAACTTTTCATGTTCAGTAAACTTATTGGGGTTGCTACCTTTTTTATTCAAATGGAGAAATAGTCATGATTTAATCTAAATAAAGTGTTACTGATTGTGTTGTTTTCTAGGAATGGGTCGCACATGCTTGTTTTAAAGTTTTGTTAAATTCTCAAGTCTGTCACTGATAAAAGCCTTTTGTAGATTAGAACTTGATCAAAACGGAAAAGTTATGTAACACCAATTGTTATACTATCTTTGTTTCCATCTTGCATTGTTATAACACCCATCTTAACTCTATTTAAGACAAATCATTGCCAGATGGATTTCTGGCATTGATTGCATGATATGAAATCTAGTATAACTAAAAGTTTTTGGTTTTAGTAACATATAAATCAATTTAGAAAAATGTATGTATTTGAATATAAGATAAAGTTTTAAATTATTTGGCAATAGTAAACTAAACTTTTTTTTGGTAAATTTTTATTTTCTCAAATTTCATTGAGCTCTTTTGCAATAAGAAACAAGCTACAAAAAATTAAGGTTTATTTAACCCAATATAAAATTATTAGGAATATAATCATAGAGGTTGAAGTATTTAAAATATTGAACCCAAAATATTTTATTAGGTAAATTCATGAATGCTGAGCATTCACTGTTAAAATATACTAATACTATTGATAGACTGGTAGAAGCCTAAAATCAAATATTTATTAAATATTTATATCCATATCTTTTCATGGCTTGGTAATTCATTTCTCTAGCATTAAATAATATTCCATTGTTTGCATGTACTACACTTTATTTGTCCTTTCACCTATGGAAGGATATCTTGGTTGCTTCCAAGCTTTTGTCAGTTATAGACATCTTTGTGGTATAGATTTCATCTTCTTTGGATGAATACCAAGAACTGCTACTGCTGAATCATCTGGCAAGAAAATGTTTAGTTTTGTAAGAAACTGCCAAGTTGTTTTCCATTCTTTATTCTCAATAGACATGGAAGAACATTCCTGTTGCTCCACATCCTCACCAACATTTCGTGTTCTGTTGTCAGTGCTCTGGATTCTGGGTATGTACTGGTGTCTCCTTTTTGTTTTAATTTGCATTTTCCTGATGACATATGATGTGAAGCATCTTTTTATATGCTTATTTGCCATCTGTAATATTTTCTTTTGTGAGGTATCTGCTAAGGTCTTTGGCTCATTTTTAATCAGGTTTTTCCCCCATTGTTGAGTTTTAAGGGGTCTTTGTGTATTTTTGATTAACAGTCCTTTGCCAGATGTGTATTTTGCAAATTTTTTCTCATAGTGTGTGCTTTGCCTTTTCATTCTCTTGGCATTGTGTTTCACAGAGTAGACATTTTTAAATTCAGTGCTTGTGCTTTTGTAGCTAAAGTTATTGCCAAAACCAAGGTCATTTAAATTTTCTTCTATATTACCTTCTACATGTTTCATGTTTAGGTTTATAATCCAATCTGAGTTAATTTTTGTGAAGAGTGTATGATATCTGCCTGGATTTATTTTATTTTATTATTTTATTTTATATTATATTTTTACTCCAGAACCATTTGTTTAAAAGATTGTATTTTGCTCTCTTGTATTGCTTTTGCTTTTATATTAAATATAAAATATAATTGATAATATATATTCTGTTGCTTTAATCTAGTCTTTCTGTGGTATTACAATATCTTGCTTACAATTATCGTTATGGGAAACTTTTTTTTTTAAGATTTTATTTATTTATTTGACAGAGAGAGAGATCACAAATAGGCAGAGAGACAGACAGAGAGAGAGATGAGGAGAAGCAGGCTCCCTGCTGAGCAGAGTGCCCAATGCGGGACTCGATCCCAGGCCCCTGGGATCATGACCTGAGCCGAAAGCAGAGGCTTAACCCACTGAGCCACCCAGGTGCCCCATCGTTATGGTAAACATTGAAGTCAGTCCTCAGTCTTTGTTCTCCTTCAACACTATGTTGACTATTGTGAGTCTTTGCCTCTCCATATAAACTTTAAAATAAGTGTGTTAATATTAAAAAAAAGAACTTGCTGGAATGCATTAATTGTATAGATAAACTTGGAAACCAGTGACCTCTTGAGCTTAGCAGGAGATAGACCATGGACATCAGTTGTCACAGTGGTGCCTCTGGCAGAACCTATTGCAAATCCCTAGGCAAAAGGAGACCTCAAGGATCTGAGAGAATGTCTAAGAAGTACTTGATACATCCCTTGGGTATGGTTTATTGAAGTGTCCACCTGTCTGAAAGCTGGGGAATCTAGATAAGGGAGGGAAAATTAGTTATGATAAAACATATCAACAAACATCAATAAATTTTGTAAAACTAAATGTCATGGCTCATATACAATATGACCAACAGAGGGACCGTCAGAAGGAAAGCATCAGTTATGTTTATTGTGAAATTTTTTATTCAAAATAAAGCAATGTGAGGGGAAGACACAATGAGAAAATTACCATTTTTAAAATGGTTAAACTTCTTACAAAATGGAATAGGTTTTATGTTCTAAGTAGTATATTGAAAAGTAAAACATTGGGGCGCCTGGGGGCTCAGTGGTTTGGGCTGCTGCCTTCGGCTCAGGTCATGATCTCAGGGTCCTGGGATTGAGCCGCGCATCAGGCTCTCTGCTCCGCAGGGAGCCTGCTTCCCTCTCTCTCTCTCTGCCTGCCTCTCTGCCTACTTGTGATCTCTGTCTGTCAAATAAATAAATAAAATCTTTAAAAAAGAAAAGAAATGTAAAACATTAAAAAATAAAATTTTAATTAAAAATTATGTAATTAAAAAAAAAGGTTAAAAATAGCAGAACCATTTTTCCTATAACTTGAAAATACATTGTATATATATCTATCAAAAATCACTTGTCATGGGGGCGCCTGGATGGCTCAGTGGGTTAAAGCCTCTGCCTTTGGCTCAGGTCATGATCCCAGGATCCTTGGATCGAGTCCCACATTGGGCTCTCAGCTCAGCAGGGAGCCTGCTTCCTCCTCTCTCTCTCTCTGCCTGACTCTGCCTACTTGTGATCTCTGTCAAATAAATAAATAAAATCTTTTATAAAAAAATTTTTAAAAATAACTTGTCATGTCTGGAATCAGGAGCATATGGAAAAAAATAATATCTGAGGACAATACTTCTGCCATGTTTTGTGCCTTGTTAATATTTTTAAACAGTCAGGCAACTTTTAGCTTTATTGAAATACCTGCTAAGATACCAGCAGTGCCTTTTGGAGCCCTATGACTATAAAGATTAATTGCAAATTTTCAAAATGTTTACTATGGTGTCACTATTTAGGGCCACCACCAAGTATGTTTCAGAAGTAAGCATAACTGTTACTCTTCCATAAGGCATAAGGGCATATTTTCAGGAGTTCCATCTGCTGTACCAGGAAGTGAATCAAGTAATGATTTTTGTCTATAAAATAATTCACTTTTCCATCTAACATTCCTCATTCCACATTATAATAATAAAAACTAGGAGGAGACTAAAACAAACAAACAACTACAACTACAACTACAACAACCAGCTTTTCCTTCAGTGGAAAAGTAAATATAACCTTATGAGTAGCCTGAAATTTATTTTTAAATATTTTTAAGATAAACGTTTTTGTTAGAAAACCATATATTTTATATTACTAAGAAATAACAGGCAAAGTTTTATTAACTTCTAAAAAGTCTAGTTACTTCTATTTATCTATTAACTCATCTCTTTTTGAAGTAGAACATGATCACACCTATTGTATCTACCCAAGTTTGTATGCTTTGGTTATTTTATGTTTGCTATTTCCTTGCTTAATTTTTACAATATTTGATACACAATAGTACCTTTAAGTCCATCTATGGTTTCACAGAATTTGTTTGAACTTTATAAAAATGCACCATACTTTTTGCACTGTCCTTGTTTTACTTCTCTATTAGCTTTCCAAGATTTATTCACTTTAGAGTGTGTATTTTATTTTTATTCCTCCATAATGCTATGTTTACAAATTTGTATTTATCTGTACTTTTAAAAATATCTTAATTATATACCATTTCTCATCTCATGTAACACTCATGTTACTTCTACACTTATCAGATATTATGTAACTGAAAACCACAACTCAGCAACAATAGAACACCATTTTTCAAAATTAAATGGCTTACCAGAGTTCTTTAATTCTATCCTTTATTTGTATTAGATGACCCTTTATTCTGGTATTTGGCATTGTTCATATGGAGAAAAGCTTATAAGTTGATATTCCATAAATAGAAGGATTTATTATGATTGATTAATTATTTTCATTTAGAATGCATAGAATATGGTTGATTTAATATTTCTTTCTTACTCTCTGCCTGGAACATAGTGCTATCTATGTAATAGCCACTAAAATATTAAGTTAATTACCTAGACTTTAAACTGCATATTAATAGGAATAACATACAGAACTCTTCTCAGATTGGGACCCCTGGGTGGCTCAGTCAGTTAAACGCCTGAGCCTTTAGCTCAGGTCATGATCTTAGGGTCCTGGGACTCAGTTCTGCAACAGATTCCCTGCTTAGCCGGGAGTTTGCTTCTCCCTCCCCCTGCTGCTCCCCCTGCTTGTGCTCTCTCTCACTCTCTCTCTTACAAATAAATAAAATTTAAAAAATGAATTCTTCTCAGATAGCTAATATAGAATATCATCTTTGTATTCATCAAAGGGAAAGTGCCATATAATAATGAAATTCAGACTACTTCAAATTCATTTTTTAACCAGTAAGAAAATACTGGAAACAAGCCAAAAATGTCTTCAGTGAATTAAAGAAATAGATTGATTTTCAATATCTTAATGTTTCTAAAATATTTTGCAAGATTTTTATACTAGATATCAGTGTAAATATTCATTATGCAAGGATATTCTAAAAATAAACCCGAGAAAACTACTTGACATATATGATGACAAAAACCAGTTTGACAAAAGTCAGTTTGGGTAAAACTTACAACACCTACCACCTGAAACTCTTGTTCTATAATTTAATTATTTTAATTTACAAAAATACAAAAATAGTATATCAGAGTAAGTATATTGATAGCTTTGAAGGTATGCTCTGGTTGTGCACTGTTTACTATTTAAAGGGGAATCAAATATGTGATGCTTATGGTGTGACTATATTAAAATTCAACAAGTTCAGAAGCATACGAGGAATAGAATAAAGACAAAAGATGACCCTTACTTATCCTAAAGATAGACCATGGTATATATGTGCTAGTTGGGGAGAGAATCCAGTCAGTAGATGGTTGATGTGGTAGTGGGAAAACAAAGACACAACGTTTTGGTTGAAAGTTTAGCACTATATTTAACAAAGTGAAATTGTGTGTTAATAGCCTTGAATAAAATCCAAAAAATATTTTCAATTCATTGAAGATTATTTAGGAAAAACTTGAAAAATACAACTTGATAAGGATTCCAATAAAAGATTCATAAGCAATACAAGTTTCAGAATTTTTAGTATATTTTCCCTAAAGAGCCATTTGATTTCAATTACAAAGAATTCTATTTGCCTGCCACTTAAATAAGAGGAAATTATTTGGTTTTGTAATAAGTCAATAAAATAAATTAACATATCTTTAGAAAACAGATATGCACACTAATTTAAAAAGAATAGTGCTTAACCTGTTCAGCAAACATTTGGAAAATTCCTTGCCATCAGCTAGCTCTGGAGTTCTGCTAGGTGAGTAAGGCCATGTATGTTACTGCTCAGAGTACTGACGCAAAGCAATTGTCTCCTTCACATCCATTTTTTGCTGTTGATAAGTCATGCTATGTTGTTTAGAGATGCATAGATGGCCCTACATGAAGGCCTTTTTTTGTGTGTATATGGGTGACTGTGATTTAACTTTCAAATAAGAAGGCTCCTGATTTACAATGATTCAACTTATGATATATTTGGCAATGATGTGAAAGTGAAAGTGATTCAGTAGAAACTGTACTTTGAATTTTGAATTTGGTTCTTTATAAAAAGAGCCAGTGACATGTGGTATGGTGCCATATTGTGATGCTGGGCAGCGGCAGTGAGCCACATCTCCCAGTCAGCTAGAAGATTACAGGGGTGAACACCTGATATTCTTACAAGCATTCTATATATAACCATTCTTCTTTTTTTTTAGTGTAATATTTAATAAATTGCATGTGATATATGATACTTTGTTATAAAATAGGCTTTGCTTAAGATGATTTTGCCCAAATGCAGGTAAATGTAAGTATTCTGAGTATGTTTAAATAAGCTTAAGGTAAGCTATGATATTTGATAGTTTAGGGGTATTAAATGCATTTTCAATTTTTTATGTGTTTCTCTGTACATAGCCCCCTTGTAAGCTGAGGAACATCTCTATATGAATAGTAGCCTTGGTATGGCTTACATATTATTGGCCAGAAACATCTAGAACAGTACGTGTGCCATATAATTGTCTACAACATCAAACAAGTTTCTTGAAACTTGTGCCAAAGGGGTTATGTCTTTAAGGATTCTTATTTCAGAAGGGTTCTCTCAAACGTAAGATTTTTCAGAAGTTAAGTGAAAATCTGACCAAACTAAACATTTTTCCATTTTCCCTAGTGAGCAAAGATAGCTAAAATCTATCTGCCATTTTCAACACTGTACTCAACGATTGTAATTCTAATTTAAGAACAGATTATTTATATCAAAACCACATGTTGGCCTAATCTTATACAATATTCATAAATCTCACTCAGAGCCTTGGACACTTTTATTTGTTGAGTCTATATGGTACTACGGACATTCATCTTTTTTGACCTCATAGCTTCGTGTATGTCTATACTTTTGAAAATACATGCATCATAGTTCCATTGTTAAATGTCTGGGTTATAAAATGTGCTATGCTATCAAAATGGTAATAAGAACATACAAATGACCTGATGTAATGAACTGGACCAGATTGCCAGATATCACATTTCATACCAGACAGATTCAGTGGTAAGTTGTAAAATGGCCAGCTATACTTCGACTGAATTATAACTCATTTAACTTCTTTCTTTGTGTACAGTATTATACATTAGTCAGTATTATAGTAAATAAGTACTTTGGACAGATGTAAATATGCTGTAATAAAAAATGTTTTTCTTCTTTCTTTTAGTCTTTTTTACTTGTAAGACTAGCCACAAATACCATGCCTCCCCCAAAATAATTTGCAATCCAAATTTATCTCTAAATGAATGTATTGCACAGAAAAAAAAATATATATATACACTTACAGTAGACATGTTCAAAAATAGTTACACAACAGCAGGGCCCTATATGTAAGCAGTATAGTTGTTTTGTTTTGTTTTGTTTTGTTTTCTTTAAAAAAAAGAGGTTATGTGAAATATTGGAATTTTATTTCCAGGCCTAGTATTTCAAGACAGTTAACTATACTTACGGTGTCAACAGCCTCTTGTTGGCAGTATGATTTTATTGGCTCCATGGAATAACAGCAAGAATTTACTATTGCTTCTTTCTTTTATGACACACACAGAAAAAAAAATTGACACATTTGCTCAAGACCAACCAGAATCATTTTAACCTATCAAAATTGATGGGAGGCCTTCACTGCCAAAGTCACTGCTGGGTTTTCACAATTCATTGCAGACAATCTGCTACTCCCATTAGGATAGAGGAGAGAAGAGTCATAATCAGGGAAGAAAGCTGGATTAATACTTGTAATTATCATTGAATTATTTAGCCTGCTATAGGATTAATATTAGTAGTGTCATTTGATAATTTTCTCTCATTTTATTAAACACAACTGTGAGTAATTACTCTACCTAATATTTCTCTGTATTGGCTGACTAGCTAGCAAACATTCATGAAAATATCCATTAGCCACACATATAAAATGCTGCATTATGATGCTGTTGAATCAAAACACACCACTAACTGATCCTGTAGCTCTTTGAGGATTTGCAAATCAATTAATTCTATGTTTATTGGATTCTTCCCATACAATTAGAAAATTTATAATAGAGTCCATGAACATTATTAGTTTTACCATTTTAAACCAGCAATCACACTTTGATTTTTACAACAAAAGCACAAATATAAACACACACATTTGGATCAGTTTTCTGTTAGTCTGTCTGGACTTCAAAATCCTATTCCTCAAGATAATGCACACCAAAGTTCTGGATTAAACAAGAAATTAGATGGCACCTGAACACTTGGTTTAATATTCTCAAAAGGACTATGCAACTTATTTCTTACATTATGACATTGTTTTACAAAGATCCACACTTTTATAAGGTTAGTATTTTTAATAATCAATAAAGTCAATTAATCATGATGAAAAATCAAACATAAACATTTCTACTTTTTGCTTTTGCCCCCTCCATTTAGAACTTATTTATAGCCTGATAATTCAAAGGTCCCTATGTTTATGAAAATCTGGACAGAAATAGCTCTAAGATCCCATTCAGAACTTGATATTAATCTAAGTCTTTTGGCTCCATTTATCCTGAGAGCAAAGAGTAGGACAAAGGATTTGAGTACTGTTGGTTTATCTGGGAGATTATCCAAGGTAGAAAAGAATGGGAAAGTGATACAGTGAAGAAGCAACTTTGTCAAAGAGGTACATTGTTGATATAATTGTTGTGGATAGAAAATGAAGGCTTGCTTTTACTGAAAGGTCCTGAGAAACTTCTTTAAGTTGTCCTCATGAAGACCTGAAAACTGACAATTTTACCTATGGTTCTTATTTCCACTTCACTGAGAGCTGTCCTCAGAGGACATTAACTCTCCTACACTTTTGGGTTGTGTTGGAGACATTCTAAAATGAGAGAGAGAACATGAGATGCTATCAGTGTTAAGTAACTGCAATTTCCCATGGAACTATCCACCACAGGTTTGGCTATAATCAGGTGTTGGGCCTTGATATCACAGGGATTTGAGGCAGTATCACTTTAGGTTAATCATTATATCTTAAATTTCCAAAAACTTCAACTGATGAAACTTTGATTATAAATCTATAAATATAACAATAAATCTACAGTATTCAAATTATTTTCATAGAAATACACAAACAAAGCATCAATTGATTAATATTTAAATGTTACAAAATACTGAACTGAAAGAATTTGGTCATAGAACAACGTGTAAGAAGTAGAACTTAGATTTAGGTTAGAACTCAGGATGCATTTGAGACTCAGTTAAGAAATTGAATGGAGAGGGGCGCCTGGGTGGCTCAGTTGGTTGGACGACTGCCTTCAGCTCAGGTCATGATCCTGGAGTCCCAGAATCAAGTCCCACATCGGGCTCCCAGCTCCATGGGGAGTCTGCTTCTCCCTCTGACCTTCTCCTCGCTCATGTTCTCTCTCACTGTCTCTCTCTCTCAAATAAATAAATAAAATCCTTAAAAAAAAAGAAATTGAATGGAGGGACGCATGGGTGGCTCAGTGGGTTAAGCCACTGTCTTCGGCTCAGGTCATGATCCCAGCGTCCTGGGACAGAGCCCCAAATCAGGCTCTCTGCTCAGCAGGGAGCCTGCTTCCTCCTCTCTCTCTGCCTGCCTCTCTGCCTGCTTGTCATCTCTCTCTGTCAAATAAATAAATAAATAAATAAATAAATAAATAAAATCTTAATAAAAAGAAATTGAATGGATGTCTGACTATCTTATAGGTTTGCTAAAAATCAGTGACTTTGTGTTCACGTGTGGCTATGCAGGAATTTTTAACTTTCTCTAAGAAGTTGTTAGATTTGATTATATAATGGCAGTAAAGGATGGGGAAAAGCAAAGTACAAACCCCATAAAGACAAAGACACTGAGTATGAGAAAAGAGTAATAGATAAGAAGAATCAGTGCATTTGAGGAAAATGGGAATTGAAATACACAATGATTGTTGATTTTTTTAGATGGAGAAAACAAAACTAGCTTGCAAGAAGGAAATAACAGAAGACATGTTGTGATGTGATACAGAATCCTGGAAAAGGCAGTAACGTGGAATAAAGGAGTAGGGAGAGCATATCAGGTAATTTGGATAGGAAGGAGTTAGGAGATAATTGCTTGATAAATTTTATATGGCCCACTTAAATGCACAGATTTCTCTTCTTTAATTTATATGGAGAACAGGGTGTCCTTTCTCTTCCCTTTCAGAGCACCAGAGGTGTACTCTTTCAGACTGAAAACCTGAAAAGCTCAGGACTCAGTTGCTTAAGCACAGCTGAGAGGACCTATTTCAATTAAGATTTACATTTTGCTGTAGGTAGTAGACTGTCAAAAGTGGTTTAACCATATTTTTTCATTTAACAAGAAGACTACAGAGAGTGTTTTCTGGTGTTGGTTCAGAGTCTTAAGAAAGTCAAGTGAAGTATCTTAGAGGTTTTCCTGGCTTTTTATTCACAGTTGCAAAAATTGCTGTTGTGGTTCTCACTATTAAGCCCACATTTCTGGCAGAAAGATAGAGGTAAAAGAGAATGATATCTTGTATGACTGATACCTTGTCATATGGTTGCAATGTAACTAGAAAAGAGACAATAAAATATTTGATGTTGTTTTAAGTTTCTTTGTTGTCAATCCCTCAGTGCTTTCTGATATTAAAGGAAAAAGCAGATGGATATTGACCTGGCAACTATCAACACCTGTCAGTCTCTCTTGGATAACCAATATCTCTATAATCTCTTCTTCCCAGTAAAAAAAAATAAAATATATTCATAACCCACACTGTGCCATCTCAAGTTACTGCACCAAGATAAAATTACAATGATTTTCAGTTGTTCCAAATGGACAGAATACCCTTCCTTATGATATCATGTCTTAGAAGATAGATAATTGTCTTGCTACCAATATACCCATATGTGACTGTGGAAGAGACAGGAAAAAAATAATAATATTTATTTATTCCTTGGGTTGACCCTGTTTACACAGATGCATTACTATTAGAAAAGGTTGGTTTGGGACATTGGAATGAATTTACTTAATGGGTCTGTATGTAATTGGGTTGGAAGAAATTTCTAATTTCTACAAAAATTATTAGAATTCTATCTTATTCTCTTTTGTTAATTTTCACATGTTAACAAAGCCAATGTTTTTGTCTAGCAGACAAGATCTTAAATCCTAACAAAACTCAATTTTTTCCTTTTTTTTTTAAGTTTGAGAGTCTCATGTTCTCTCATGCTGCTTTAAATACAACTCAAAAAAAAAAAAGGAGCTAAATGGGGCAGTAAGACCAGACTTTTTATTTTATTTTATTTATCTTATTTTTAATTAAAAAATTAAAGATTGTATTTATTTATTTGAGAGAGAGAGAGAGAGAGCATGAGTGGGGCAGGGGGATGTAGCGGCAGAGAGAGACTGAGAAGTATATTCCCTAATGAGCAGGAAGCCCGATATGGGGCTCGATCCAAGGATCCTGACTGAGATCATGACCAGAGACAAAGGCAGATACATGTGCAACATCCCTTTTTTTCTGGGAAACAATACTTGACAAGAGATGTTTGAAAAAGTACTGGGGAATCAACTTTAATCGGAGATACAAAAATTTAATGGACTTTTGTAAAGCTACAGGGATCCAAATGATGGGAATCCCAGCCCGTTTAGGTTGTGGACCACAGAGTATTCTTCTCTGTAATATTTTATTTTCTTCCATGTCTACTAACTCCAGTCCAAGTTCACTGATCTCTTTTTAGATAGTGCAAAACATGGCAAAGAATACCAAACAAGTGCCCAATATTCTACATTTATTACATCATTTCTAACATACAGAAGTGTTTTATCAAGGCTGGTTCTGTGAACGAACCCAGTTATGCTAAAGTGTGTTTTGTTCTCCAAGAAATTAAATGCATGATTATCACACAATTATAAAAATATTTGTGTCAAGAATTTTTATTCAAAAATTAATAAGAGAAGCAGATATTAAAATTAGTTCACATGGGTATTTGGGATATAAGCAGAGTTGTGCAGCAGAAGTGCTCTGGGCCCATAATTTGGGTTATAGAATTTATGTTCTCTAATGAAAAATCACTAACTAGCATTATTGTTAACAAGAATCTTGTGCATTATCATCAGTTTTCTACATTACAACCTCTTGCTCTACAGTTTGTAAATACCTTTGTCAATAGCAAGCTAATAAACGGGGTGACTCCAATGGATTGACATAATCTCCAGAGTTTCTGCCACATAATGCCCAGGACTCCATTGAAAGGACACCTAAGAATTTATTTTGCCCAAAAATTTGATCATTTTCTTCAGTGTCCTTACCTATTTTCCAAACCTAGTCCTTTTGCTTCACCTTTCAGTCTACGGACAACCCTGTATCTGACTGACTTGTTAATTCTGGGAATGTTTTGCAGATTAATTTGCTTGCCGGAGGTGGTTCCTCTAATTGATGTCTAAGAACCCTAATTAGTTAAGAAAACTTTTTAAAAACATTTTTATTGCTACTTATTATTATTATTATTATTATTGCTAATATCTCTATTATAAATAATTCACAAGGGCATCTTTCTGGCAAAAGACAAAGAGCTGGCTACTAGTAGAAAAAGTACATTTGACTCTGTCAGTGAAAGTGGTAAAGGGATTTGAGAAAATAAGACAAAGCACTGGAATTATGTGTTAAAACTTTAAATATTAGAGACACATTTACTTAATTTCTAATACTGTTGTTGCTTATAATTAAATATTTTCCATGAACCACGCATTACAGCAAATATATTGTTTATACAGATTAAATTTTCATCAAAAGGGATGCCTGGGTGGCTCAGTTGGTTAAGCAGCTGTCTTTGGCTCAGGTCATGATCCCAGCGTCCTGGGATCGAGTCCCGCATCGGGCTCCTTGCTCGGCCGGGAGCCTGCTTCTCCCTCTGCCTCTGCCTGCCATTCTGTCTGCCTGTGCTTGCTCTCTCGCCCACTCTCTCTGATAAAGAAATAAAATCTTAAAATAAATAAATAAATTTTCATCAAAAAATTGTAAGTGTATTTTATTGTAGGATCATGATAAGCATTTTGCAGATGAGAAATGTGAAATTTAGAAAAGTATGTCTCTTCAAATCCCTCATACAATATCTGGCCTAGAGAGAAGGATATACTATCACAATTGGGGAAGATAATTGAGATTACTTAAAATGATAAACTTTACTGTATAGGGCTTTCTAAAAGTTTGCCACAGATTCAGATTCTTTTAAAATATATATCTATTTTGTGTAAAGAGAATGCACTGAGAAGTAAAAAGAAAGTGATATATCAGTGCTACCAACTAATGGCTATAATATCATCACCTTATTTATGAACAATGAAACAGTGTGCAATATTTAAATAAATTTAAACAAATTCCTATTTATTTTATATATTTATAAATTTAAATAAATTCCTATTTATTTATTATTCAAGAAATTCCTCTAACAAACAGTATGTTTTGAAGGTTGCTAGCAGGAAAGTGTTGTACTATGTGGAAGTAATCAGAAAATGGGATCTAAAAGTCTGCTTTCAAGGGCGCCTGGGTGGCTCAGTGGGTTAAAATTCTGCTTTCAAGAAGCTATAACAGTAAGTACTGAGCATTAGCTATTATATGCTATGGATGAATAACTGAAATCTACATTTGAAACTAATGGTACACTATATGTTAACTAATTGAATTTTAAAAAGTTAATTTATAAAACCACTATTTTATAAAACAATATTCCCAACAGACTCTTTGCTTTAAAATACTCACTTTGTAATGAGAGTCATTACTTTGTCTAGCCAATTCTTACATCACTGTTTATCCCTTTCCTGCTTTATCCCTTCCCAGTATCAATAAAGGCTCACTTGGGTTACCTAGAAGGCATAAGAAAGCTTATACTAGATCTGGCTGTTTTTCACAAGCAATTTGACCACCATGTGCACAGGGAAGTCTATTGATAAAGGCTTTATTGCAATAAGTTGCAAATACATGGATGATTTTGAATTCTCTTTCTTGAGGTCTTGTTTCATGCCAATAAGTTTAGGGTGGCTTATTGGAATGGATGTTATTAACATATCTTCATAGTTATAAGTACATGGAATTGTAAAATAGATGAATGAATGTGGCATTACTGACAACTGTCCTCATTTTGAAATCAAATTACAGTGTACTAAGATGAGGAAGCAAAGCAGATTTGGGATTATGAGTGAAATAATTTAAAAAAGTCTTAGGGGTATGATCAGACTATTGGGTAATTCAGTAGAAAAATGTCAACTGATTGAGATTCTGTGTTCCCTGATTTCAGAGAGAAGTTAGGATATATAAGTAACACGAGGAGACTAGGAAGCCAAGCATAAGTGATAATTTTGTGCCAGGGTGTGTATACATCTGTTTATCTTCTTGCTTTACCACTAAGGTTGCTCCTAGAGGAGAGTTTAAATATGTGTTGGAGCTATTCTCTGTGGATTACACAAGAAACCACATCCTACAGCTCTCCCTGAAACACCCCTTATGATTTCAATGGATTTTGGTTTTTGCATTTTTAGAAATAACAAAATACTTTGAAAACTCATCTACTTTATTACCACCACAAGTGAGTCAGCTGAATCCACATTTTAACACAGTGACAGTCACAGAGGAATGGAGGAATGAGTAGAGTTATCAATATATGTGCTTTTAAGAAGTATGACAGGGTAGCAGCTATTTCCAGGAACCAAAACATGGGTCAGCAGCTGTGCAAGAAAAGTGATGGAAGAAATGACTCATTTCAGAGGAGTTCTACAACATATTAGTTCTATAATGTATCTTCAGCACCCAATTAAATACCCGCTTTGATCTAAAGATAAGGATTTACAGTTAAGGTCCCATTTATGATTTGACTGGTAGGGTCTGAATCATTTTTACTATTGTTTTGACTATTACTTGAAACCTAGAGTAGTACTTGGGATATGTGTTGTGTATTCTGTGAACATGTGCTATTTTTAGATTAGATAACTTCTGTCTCGAACCCCTGTTAATTTGTTTGTTTTTGTTTATTTGATAGTGGTTTCAGTAAATGGATATATCTGAAAAATTGCAAAGCCACTATTAAAATAAGTTATTATTATATATAGCATGGAACTTCACATTCCTCCTTTGAATCCGACAGAGCTTCACCATATCCTTAACAACGTGGGAAAAACATGCTATTATTTTTCTTTATAAAATTTCTCCTGTTAGGCTGTGATGGTTGTCATCAGCAGTAACTCCTCTGAAGGCTTTGTCAAAAGAGTTGAAAATATTGGAAAGGTGTGAATGAAGCTGTTTGCTGAATATAAAGAAAAGAGCATTGAAATACAATTCACACTCTTACTTCTCCTTCTATGCTTTCAGATATTTGACATTTGAAAATATTGCTTCTAGAAGACATGCCCTATATAATTCTTACTTTAAGGAGCAAGTTGCTTTTATAATTGTTTTATTATTCTACCAATCAAGTATTTCCATTTAAATTAAATTCAATACCATTAAAAAAAATCAAAAGTGCAGCCATTATTCAATTCCTGGGCTAAATAATTTTAGAAAGCTTTGTGTTATTGAACCTACAGGGTTTTTCTGTAGTTTTAACTCTTTCTTTCTGTGATTTTTCCCATTAGTCACGTAAGTGACTGCAATATAACAGACATTGAGGATAAAGAAGGACTGAATAGAACAATCCTTGGCCTCATGAAGTTGAGAATCTAGCAAGGGAGTCAAACAATTCACTCATTCAGAGACAATTTATTGAGTGCTTGGCCTAAGATGAGCACAACAAAACCCCAGCCCAGAGGAATCATTTTAATGGGAGAGATAGATGATAAGTAAGCCAACTTAAAAAAAAAAGTACTGGAAAAAAAAAGTACTGGTTTTTCTTTAATAGTGATGCATATTTGAACTAAATAAGCACATTTTAAAAAGAGCAGTGATTGAGAAGAGGCTTTTTAACTGAGTGGTCCGAAAGGGCCTCCCTGAAAAAGTCTGTTTTGAACAGATTTCTGAATAATATCAGCTAGGAAGCTGCGTAAAAATCTCAGGGATGGGTGATTTTTCCAGTCAAAAAACTGTAAAGGATCCAAAGTCACAATAGAGCTATAAGTTTCTCTAATAAAGTAACTTCGGACAAAGAATGAGAAGAAATAACTAACCCAGGTTTGAAAGAAATGGGACAGACTTTCTATGGAATTCATATTTAATTAAAGCTTTAAAGGACCAAAATACAATAGAGCAAAATTCTGGTCACGGTGATATACCTAATGAAAGTTCATAAACAATGTGTGGGAAGCAAAGAGTGTGTGGGAATGTTGGTAAGAACAGTGGGGAAGAGTCATCCCTGAACATGTTCTTAAATGAAGCAATTCTTGTGTTGTTTTAAAGGGTAAATTGGAGTTTGCCTAAGTGATTAGAGAAGGATGCCTCAGCTTATGGAAGTTCAAAGCCATAAAGATGTGATAAACTACTGCGGACATTTTCATGTATATTTGGTGTTGATTCTAGTAATGGTGATCTAAAAACTCCTACTTAGGACAACTAAAAATCCAGACAAAATAGCTTTTAAAATTAAAAATATCAGAAAGATTATAAAAATTAAGTGTGGGATTACTGGGCCAAAATACGAAATACAATGAGAGCCTAGAGATATATGCCCTGAAGCCATTTTAGCTATGAGAGCATTTGAAACTGCTAAAACACACTGAGCTGTGTTGTTAATAGACTCTTGATACTAGAGAAACAAAATTCAAAATCCAGCAGCAATCAAATTTGAGGACTTTGGTACAACCCAAATGTAAGTTGAGATCCCCAAAGCACAAGGAGAAGCAGAAATAAGACTTCTGTGTAAACTGATAAAGTCAATCACTGAATTTGGAGTATGATTGTCTTGTAGAGTCTCAGATATAAGAGATATCCTGCCAAGGAGGACCATACCATTATTATAGCTCTTAATTATCCCTACTCAATAAGAGTTTCAAATATAATGTCTTGAACATAGCAAAATGGAACAAAGCACACAAAGAAAAACCATTAACAAGATTTGATAGACAAAATGGGATTAAGTATGATGTTAAAATGATCAATAAAGATTGTAAAATGGCTTGATTACTCTGCTCAAAGAAATGAGAGGGGAAGCAAATTGAACAAAAAACTGAAACTAAAAATGATATTGAGAAAGGTTTTATAAATGAACCAAATGGATACTCTAAAACTTTATAGATATGACAGCTAATTTAAGATACCACAGGGGTGCCTGGGTGGCTCACTTAATTAACCCTCCAATTCTTTTTACTTTTTTTTTTAACACCTTAATTTTATTTTATTTCTTTCACTTTGGCTCAGGTCATGATGTCAGGGTTGTGAAATAGAGCCCAGAGTTGGGCTCTGTGCTGAGCCTGGAGCCTGCTTAAGATTCTTTTCCCTTCTTTTTCTATCCCTCCCTGCGCTCTCACTTGCTCGCTCTCTCTTGCTTGCAAATAAATAGATAGATAGATAGATAGATAGATAGATAGATAATAGACAAAGCAAAATAAAAGCAGATTATGAAAATAAATATAAAGATTTTGAAATGAAAACAAGTTCAAAATAAAATAGAGAAGACCTACACAGCTAAAAGTTCATTCAGAAAATCTACTATTAAAGAAGTCAGTATGACACAATGTTAAGATATCAAAAGATTGGAGCATGTACTTTACAGAAAGGGTAATCCAAATGGCCACTCATATATAAAAACTGTTTAGCTTTATTATGAATCTGGAATTAAATTAAATTAAATTAAAAATAAATTAAAACCTAAAATGACATACTATTACACACTTACCATATTGGGCAACAGTAAAATTGTCTTGCAAGAATGTGAAAGAATGAAAGTGCCCATAATGAAAACATTTGAGGTAAGTTGGACAATATTTAGAATACTTAAAAATAAAAATAAAGATTTGGTCCATTCCTAGAAAGACAACATGGAACTAAATGAATATTTTCACCAGGATATGCAAACAGATGATTATAGCTATTTCATTCATAACGGCAGATCAGTAGTGGTCTATTTGCACAATGTTACATTAAATAAGAGAGAATATTAACAAACTGGGATGAGGGGCTAGGTTGTTATCATAAACAGATCTTCTATGGTGCTGATTATGTTCTATTTCTCAAAATCTTTAAGTTAAAAAAGTTTTCAAATTTATATCTAGATAGATAGATGATAGATAGACAGATATCCCAGAAGCTGCAATGCTAGGCTAAGACCAGGCTTTAAAGGGCTTTTCTAGACACTACTAAATACTTGAAACCATTCATTATATCATAGCTCAGTGTTTAAATCTCCATTTGTTTCCTCAGTTTCCTAATATTTATCTTAAAGTGACCTGATCCAGACTTTTGATCACTTTGTCTAAATATTTCTATTTTAACAAAGTCCTTTTTAACACTGAGAGACTAAAACTTAGAAAGATACTCTGATTGTTATCTTACTAGAGTGGAAAATAGTTACCCATTAACTAATGATATCCATGTCTACATTAGATCCATGACATTTTTAATTCTTGGGAGCTTTTGGTTAAATGAATTTTTTAAGCTTCCTTTAAATAAAGCTTTAAGCCATCACCACATGAACAAAATTAAAGAACTAAATGAAAACAGGCCAAGTATTTACAGAGTAATAGAATGTGCAGTGGAAAGAGGACAATTCTGAAATCATAAAGCCTAAATTAGTGTGATGCATCTTTACTAGCCATGTAATCATAAACCAGTTATCTAAATGTGTTAGCCTCAGTTTTTTCACCCATGAAATGGTGATGATAATACTTATTATGCAGAGTTGTTTTGTGGGTGTGATGAAGCATGGAGCATAAGAGTCTCATATTCCATGCTAAAATGATAGCTATTTTTATACTTCTAATAATTCTAATAATAGTAATTAAATTGTTCAAAATGGTAATATTCATTTATATTGAGGCATTGTATTGACTATTCATAGACACATTTACCAAAATAAATTTCATTTTACTTTACCCCCTCTGAGGATATATATTCCCTAATTCAATATGAATCTCACTATGAATAATAATTATCAGAATAAATATGCTGATTTTTCTTCTCTTTATTTTGAGGGAAGTATCCTTTACTGTTGAACATAAAGAAGCTTAAGCAAGTCTGTCTTATTCAAAATTTGCATGCTGCTTTCTTATGAACCTAGATGATAGAGTTGTATGAAATAAATTCATGCAGTTAAGACATTTATGTTTGGAAAACTGGGTGGTCAGTTTAGTATTTCAAAAGAAGATTTTAAATTTAAACCTTAAAGCTGAGCTCTTTCAGCCTTATTTATAGACCATCCTGCATGCTTCATAAGTACTCCTTCATTGTAAACTAAGTAATAGTTTTTGTCACAGTGTATATAACGAAAATGGATTTTATATTCTATTATTTCAGAGTTAGTTGCAGTTTCTACTTCCTTACTTCCTTTTTTGAAAAATAGATTAATTCTACAAAAAGTTTTTTCAAGCTTTATTGAAAAATAATCGACATATTATAATTTGTAAATTTAAGAAATGATTTCTTATAACATTGCAAACTTTTAACATTGTGTCAATTTTGTACAATTTGATAAATTGGTATACATCTTTATTGCAATATAATCTACATAAAAATGTTAATACATCTACTATCTCGTATAGTGGCCACTGTTTTTTATGCATGTATCGTAAGGAATTTTAAGATCTACTCTCATAGCAACTTTTATGTATATAGTATAGTAGAGATAAACTTCAGAGGTCTTGTGGGTTTTGTTCCAGACTGCCTCAATAAAGTGATTATCTCAATAAACTAAGTCAAATTATTATTATTTTTTTTGGTTTCCCAGTGCATATAAAAATTATGTTTCCCAGTGCATATAAAAATTAAACACTATACTGTACTGTTCAAAAGCATTATGTTTTTAAACAAAAACAATGTATATACCTTAAGTAAACTAGTTCTGAGTTTTCAGTGGGTCATAATTACTGATCACAGATCACCATAACAAATACAATAATAATGAAAAAACTTGAAATATTGCAAGAATTACCAACATGTGACAGAGAGACACAAAATGAACAAATGTTGTTAGAAAAATGGTGGCAGCAGACCTCTTTTATACAAGATTGCTATAAACTTTCAACTTGTAAGAATGTGATATATACAAAGTTTAATAAAGGGAAGCACAATAAAAAAGTATGTATATTTTATTAACTATGATCATGATGCTGTACATTAGATCCCCAGAACTTTTTCATATTATAGTTGCAAGTTTGCACCCTTTGACCACCTTACTCCACGCCAGGTTCACCCCTTGTCAACTCAACTCTAAGTTTCCATTAGTTTGCCTTTTCCTCAGATTCTGTATGTAAGGGATATCATAATACATAAATTAAAAAATATATAAAATCTCTGAAATATTTCACTTAGTATAACACCTTCAAGAGCCATCCATGCTGTTGTAAATGGCAGTATTTCTTAATTTTTCATGGTTAAGTAGTATTCCATAGTATATATTTACCATACTTATTTTATTCATTCATCCATTAATGGATACTGAAGTTATTTCCATCTCTTGCTTAGAGTTAATAATTTTATAATAAACATAAGAGTGCAGATATGTCTTTGAACAGTGACTTCGTTTCCTTTAGATATATACCTAGAAGTGGGATTACTGAATCATATGGTAATTTTACTTTTAATAATATGAATAATCTCCATACTGTTTTCCATACAAATTTATATCCCTATCACAGTGCATAAGTTCCCCATTTTCCCCAATATTTACCAAAATTTGTTAGTTTCAATTTTTTGGTGGTATATATTCTAATAGGTAGTAATATCTTGCTGTGTTTTTCAGAGGTAAACAACAGCAACAACAACATAATGACTTTGCCCTGAGTTTTTTACGTTGAGCACTTTTTAATGCTCCTGTTGGTCATTTATATAACTTTTTTGAAAAAAAAAGTCTATTGAGATCCTATTGCTATTTTTTTAATTATATATATTTTTTCTATTTGTATCTGTTGGTTATTAACCTCTTTTCAGATATAAGATTTGTAAGTATTTTCTTACATTCTGTGGATTGTGTTTTCATTCTTTCTCTCTCTCTTTTTTTTTGGCAATGCAGAAACTTTAGTTTGATGTAATACCATTTATTTATTTTTGCTTTTTTTGCTTTTGTTTTTGGTCTGGTATCCAGAAAACTATTGGCAAGACCAATGTCAAGGAGAATTTTTCCTATGTTTTCCTTTAGGAAATGAAGTTTCATGCATCACCTTTCATCTATTTCAAGTTAAAACTTATGAGTGATATAAGGTTCCAGTTTCATACTGTTTATGTGACTATTCAGTTTTAAATATCATTTATTGAACAGATTATTTACCCATTACATATGTTGGCCCCTGTCAAATATTAGGTGACTGTATGAAAGGATTTATTTCTGGACTCTCAATTCTGTTCTACTTGTTTATTGGTCTGTTTTTATGCCAGTATACTTTATTGTTTTGAGCATGAGGGCTTTGTAGTATAGTTTCAAATCAAGAAGTGTAATTTCTCTTCCTCATTGTTTCTCAGAACTGCTTTGATTATTTGTTGTCTTTTATGGTCTCATATAAATTTTAGGATTCTTTACTTACTTCTGTAAAAAAATAATATTGGATTTTTTTAAGATTTTTAATTTATTTATTTGACAGAGAGAGATGACAATCAGGCAGAGAGGCAGGCGGAGAGAGAAGAGGAAGCAGGCTTCCTGCTGAGCAGAGAGCCTGATGCGGGGCTCGATCCCAGGACCCTGGGATCATGACCTGAGCTGAAGGCAGCGGCTTAACCCACTGAGCCACCCAGGCGCCCCTAACATTGGATTTTTGATAGGAATTGGATTTACAGATGGTTTTCGGGAGTATGGACATTTTAACAATGTTAATTCTTACCATTCATAAATATGAGCTATCTTTCCATTTGTGTTTCCTTCCATTTCTTTATCAATGCCATAATTTATGGAGTACAGATCTTTCCTCTTCTTAGTTAAATCTATTCCTAAGTATTTTATAATTTTTGATGCTATTGTGAATTAGATTGTTTTCTTTAGTTTTTCAGATAGTTCATCATTAGAGTGTTAAAATGCTCCTGTCTTGTGCTTACTTTGGCAGCACATATACTAAAATTGGAATGATGCAGAGAAAATTAGCGTGATCACTGAACAAGGATGACATGAAAAACTGGGAAGCAGTCCATATTAAAAAAAATGAAACAAAACAAAATTCTTGTCTTTTATATATTGATCTTGTTATTGGCAGCTTTACTAAATTTGTTTATTCAAATTTTTTTGTGAAGTGTTTAGGATTTTTTAATATGTAAGTTCATGTTATCCAAAAAAAGAAAATTTTACCTCTTCTTTTTTTTTTTGAAGTCTCTTATTTCTTTGTGTTCCATGTTTCTCTGGCTAGGACATCCAGTACTATGTCAAATGAGAGTAGTGAAAGTGGACACACTTGTCTTTTTTCTGATCTTTAAAAGGAAAACTTTCAAACTTTTTTGATTGAATATGAGATTAACTCTGGCTTGCAATATGTGTTTTTTCTTTAATGGATTTTTTAAATTATTTTTTTAAATTTTTTATAAACATATAATGTGTTTTTATCCCTAGGGGTACACGTCTGTGAATCTCCAGGTTTACACATTTCACAGCACTCACCATCACCCACCATAGCACCTGCCCTCCCCAATGTCCATACTCCCACCATCCTCTCCCAACACACCTCCCCCCAGCAACCCTCAGTCTGTTTTGTGAGATTCAGTCTTTTATGGTTTGTCTCCCTCCCAATCCCATCTTCTTTTATTTTCCTTTTCGTACACCTGAAACCGTCTATGTTGCATCTCTACTTCATCATATCAGGGAGATCATAGGATAGTTGTCTTTCTCAGATTGATTTATTTCGCCAAGCATAATACCCTCTAGTTCCATCCACGTCATCACAAATAGCAGGATTTCATTTCTTTTGATGGCTGCATAGTATTCCATTGTGCATATATACCACATCTTATTTATTGATTCATCTGTTGAAGGACATTTAGGTTCTTTCCATAGTTTAACGATTGTGGACATTGCTGCTATAAATATTTGGGTGCATGTGCCCCTTCAGAATGCCACGTTTGTATCTGTAGGGTATATACCCAGTACTACAATCACTGGGTCATAGGGTAGTTCTATTTTCAGCATTTTGAGGCACTTCCACGCTGTTTTCCAGAGTGGTTGCACCAGCTTGCATTCCCACGTACAGTGTAGGAGGGTTGCCCTTTCTCCACACCCTCGCCAGCATCTGTCATTGACTGACTTGTTCATTTTAGCCATTCTGAAAGGTGTGAGGTGGTATCTCATTCTGGTTTTGATTTGTATTTCCCTGATGCCGAGTAATGTGGAGCATTTTTTCATGTGTCTGTTGGCCATTTGGATGTATTCTTTGCAGAAATGTCTGTTCATGTCCTCTGCCCATTTCTTCATTGGATTATTTGTTCTTAGGGTGTTGAGTTTGATAAGCTCTTTATAGATTTTGGATACTGGCCCTTTATCTGTTATGTCATTTGCAAATATCTTCACCCAGATAACTTCTGACAGTCATCTTTTGGCTTTGTTAACTGTTTCCTTTGCTGGGCAAAAGCTTTTTGATCTGATGAAATCCCAATAGTTCATTCTTGCCCTTGCTTCCCTTGCCTTTGGCGATATTCCTAGGAAGTTGCTGCTGCTGAGGTCAAAGAGGTTGCTACCTGTTCTCTCCTCAAGGATTTTGATGGATTCCTTTCTCACATTATGCTTCTTCATCCATTTCCAGGCTATGTTCATGTATGGTGTAAGGAAATGGTCCAATTTCATTATTCTACATGTGGCTGTTGTACTTTCCCAACACCATTTGTTGAAGAGGCTGTCTTTTTTCCATTGGCCATTCCTTCCTGCTTTGTTGATGATTAGTTGACCATAGAGTTGAGGGTGTATTTCTGGGCTCTCTATTCTGTTTCATTGATCTATGTCTGTTTTGGGGACAGTTCCCTACTATCTTGATGATGACAACTTTGTAATAGATCTTGAGGTCTGGAATTGTGATGCCAACAACTTTGGCTTTCTTTTTCAATATTCATCTGGCTATTCGAGATATTTCCATATATATTTTAGGATTATTTGTCCCATTTCTTTGAAAAAAATGGATGGGATTTTGATAGGGATTGCATTAAATGTGTAGATTGCTTTAGGTAGCATAGACATTTTCACAATATTTGTTCTTCCAATACAGGAGCATGGAACATTTTTCCATTTCTTTGTGTCTTCTTCAATTTCTTTCATGAGTACTTTAGTGTTTTCTGAGTATAGATTCTTTGTCTCTTTGGTTAGCGTTATTCCTAGGTATCTTAGGGTTTGGGGTGCAATTGTAAATGGGATTCACTCCTTAATTTCTATTTCTTCAGTCTTGTTGGTTTAAAAAAAATGCAACCAATTTCTGTGCATTGATTTTATATCCTGACACTTTACAGAATTCCTATACAAGTTATAGCAGATTTGGAGTGGAGTCCTTTAAGTTTTCCACATACAGTATCATATCATCTGAAAACAGGGATAGTTTGACTTCTCTTTTGCCAATTTGGCAAAATTTGGGTGTCTTTAATTTCTTTTTGTTGTCTGATTGCTGAGGCTAGGACTTCTAGTACGTTATTGAATAGCAGTGGTGATAACAGACATCCCTGCCGTGTTCCTGACCTCAGCGGAAAAGTATTCAGTTTTTCTCCATTGAGAATGATATTTGCAGTGGGTTTATCATAGATGGCTTTGATAATATTGATGATATGTGCCCTCTGTCCCTACACTTTGAAGAGTTTTAATCAGGAAGGGATACTGCACTTTGTCAAATGCTTTTTCAGCATCTATGGAGAGTATCATATGGTTCTTGTTCTTTCTTTTATTGATGTGTTGTATCACATTGATTGATTTGCAGATGTTGAACCAACCTTGTAGCCGTGGAATAAATCCCACTTGGTCGTGGTGAATAATCCTTTAATGTACTGTTGAATACTATTGGCTATTATTTTGGTGAGAATTTTCGCATCTGTGTTCATCAACGATATTGGTCTGTAGTTCTCTTTTTTGATGGGATCCTTGTCTGGTTTTGGGATCAAGGTGATGCTGGCCTCAGTAAAAAAAGTTTGGAAGTTTTCCTTCCATTTCTATTTTTTTGGAACAGTATCATTAGAATAGGAATTAATTCTTCTTTAAATGTTTGGCAGAGGGACGCCTGGGTGGCTCAGTTGGTTAAGCAGCTGCCTTCAGCTCAGGTCATGATCCCAGCGTCCTGGGATCGAGTCCCACATCTAACTCCTTGCTCCGCAGGGAGCCTGCTTCTCCCTCTGACTCTGCCTGCCACTCTGTCTGCCTGTGCTTGATCTCCCTCTCTCTCTCTGTCAAATAAATAAATAAAATCTTTAAAAAAAAATTAAATGTTTGGCAGAATTCCCCAGGGAAGCCATCTGGCCCGGGGCTTTTGTTTGTTTGGAGATTTTTGATGACTGTTTCAATCTCCGTACTCGTTATAGGTCTGTTAAGGTTTTCTATTTCTTCCTGGTTCAGTTGTGGTAGTTTATATGTCTCGAGGTATGTATCCATTTCTTCCAGATTGTTGAATTTGTTGGCATAGAGTTGCTCATAGTATGTTCTTATAATTGTTTGTATTTCTTTGGTGTTGGTTGTGATCTCTACTCTTTCATTCAAGATATTATTTATTTGGGTTCTTTCTCTTTTCTTTTTGATAAGTCTGGAAAGGGGTTTATCAATCTTATTAATTCTTTCAAAGAACCAGCTCCTAGTTTCATTGATTTGTTCTATTGTTTTTTTGTTGTTGTTGTTCTTGGTATTTTGTGGTTTTTGTTTCTTTGTTTCTTTGTTTTTATTTCATTGATTTCTGTTCTGATCTTTATTATTCCTCCTCTCCTGCTGGGTTTAGGCGTTCCTTGTTGTTCTTTCTGCAACTTCTTTAGCTGTAGGGTTATGTTGTGTATTTGAGATCTGAGAGAGAAGCGTGGTTGCACATGTCTGTCGCTGCGCTCCACAGGAGCAAGTGTGGGGAAGGCGCAGCACGCCGCCCCCAGAGAAGAGAAGGAGCCGTGGCCTTGTGGTCGGGAAAAGGTCGGGAAGCAGGAGAGCCTGCCCTGGCAGGAACAGCGGGCCAGTGGCAAGACAAATGACACACGATCCCTGTGCGGAGAGAGAAATCTTGGCTGCTAAGGAGACATGAAGGGACGACTAGGACAGGGACGCGTGCTCCACTCTGAGAAAGGAGTCTGGGCAGAAGGCAGGCCTGTCCTGTGCCTCTGGTCCCAAGGGGACAGCATCTCCTTGGCCACCTGTCCCAAGGGCAATCGGGCTTGCCCCCAGGTGCCATACCCGGAACTCGCAGAAACAACGCCATGGAGAAACGGGCAGTCAGATGCCGACTTCCACCAAGAGGTGGCAGTGTTGTGGGTGGCAGGGGGTGTGCCTGGTAAGGAGTGGAGACAGTCCCCCACAGTTCCCCATCCAAGTGCACCGGCCTTGTGTAGGGATCCTGTCGCTTCCTCTCTCCTGTGCTGAAGGCACTGGCCTAGACCCCGAGTCTGCCTGAGCGCCCGAGCAAAAGGCAAAGCCTTACCTACGCCAGGAGATGGCAATAGGCATAGAGTGCCATGCTAGGCCATGCACGCTGCTGCAGGGTTGTGACTGTGTCTGCTTAGTTCGGCTTAGTAAGGTGAACCCTCGGCGCGAACTGGGAGCCCGGGAATGCAAGGCCCAAGAGGAACAGCTCTCCCGCGGCTCTTCATTCCTGCCTCCACAGAGCGAACGACCATAGCCTTGCTAAGGAAGCAGCAGCGAAGTGTGGTTCGCACCAAGCTGAAAACCTCTGCGAAAGCATAGCAGTCGCTAGGAAATCAGAGTTGGTTCTGTGGGCTGCTTTTGTTGCTTGCCTTAGCCTAGTGTTGGCAGCATGATGGGAGAAACCCGCATAGAGCGAAAGCCTCTTTGCCGGGGCATCCCCTCTGGGAAAACACAGCATTCTTTGGGAAGTCAGAGTCTGGTCTGTGGGATGCTGCCTGCTGCTTGCCAGAGCTAGTCTCCACAGCACGGTGTAATAAACCGCATGGAGCGAAATCCTCTTTGCCTGGGCATCCCCTCTGCCTGAGAGAGTAGCGCGGTGGCGCCTGTGGAAAGAGCCTTAAGGAAAGGGACACGTCTGTCATGGCAGAGAGATGGAAGCCTGGCTGCTAAGGAGACACGAGGGGAAGATTAGGGCAGGGGAAAGGGCTCCACTCTGAGGAAGGAGTCTGGGCAGAAAGCATGCCTGTCCTCAGCCTTTGGGCTCAAGGAGACAGCAGCTCCTTGGCCACCTGTCCATGGTGGAGACAAGGGCTTGCCACCATGCGCCTACCCTGAACTCGAGAAACAACTCCCAGAAAGAACTGGCCATCAGATGCCGGCTTCCTCCAGGACTTGGAAGCTTGGAGGAGGCACGGGGTTTAAGGGGAAGGAGTGGGGACAGTCTCACAAAGCTCCCTATTCAGTGCACGGGCGGTTGCAGGGATCCTGTCACCTCTCCTTTCCTGTGGGGAAAGCACTGGCTAAGTCCGCGAGTCCTCCTGAGCGGCAGAGTAAAGGGCCAAGCGATGCCTACCCGGGAGATGTTTGTGTGCATAAAGTGCCATCCTAGGAAATGCACACTACTGCACTTTTGTGGCTCTGTCCGCTTAGTTCGGCCTGGCAGGGTGAACCCAGGACGCGAACATGGAGCCCGGGAAAGCAAGGCCCAAGAGGCACCAGCTCTCCCGCATCTCTTCTTCCCTGACGCGACTGAAGCCTTGCTGAGGAAGCAGCGGCGAAGTGCTGTTCGCTCCAAGGCAAAACCTCTGCGAAAACACAGCATTCGCTGAGAAATGATCTGCGGGCTGCTGCTGCTTGTCTGAGCCCAGTCTCCCAGTGGGAGAAATGGCGGTGGGAGAAACCCGCATACAGTGAAAGCCTCTTTGCCTGGGCATCTCTCCTGGGAAAGCACAGCATTCGTAGGGAAATCAGAGTTGGGTTTGGGGATGCTGCTGCTGCTTGCCTTAGCTAGTCTCCGCAGCACTGTGAAAGATACCGCAAGGAGCGAAATACCCTTTGCCCTAGCATCCCCTCTGCCTGAGAGAGAAGCATGGTCGCACAAGTCTGTCACCGCCCTCCCCAGGAGCAAGTGTGGTGAAGGCACAGCACGCCGCCCCCTGGGAAGAGAAGGAGCCCTTGGCCTTGGAGTCGGGAAATGCGTGGGAAGCAGAATAGCCTGCCATGGCACGAACAGCAGGCCAGTGGCAAGACAAGTGTCACCCGCTCCCTGTGCGGAGAGATTGAAGCCTGGGTGCTAAGGAGACATGAGGGGACGACTAGGGCAAGGGCGCGTGCTACACTCTGAGGAAGGAGTCTGGGCAGATGGCAGGCCTGTCCTGTGCCTCTGGTCCCAAGGGGAGAATATCTCCTAGGCCACCTGTCCCAAGGGCAGTCGGGCTTGCCCCCAGGTGCCATACCCGGCACTCGCAGAAACAACCCCATGGAGAAACGGGCAGTCAGATGCCGTCTTCCACCAAGATGTGGCAGTGTTGTGGGTGGCAGGGGGTGTGCCTGGTAAGGAGTGGAGACAGTCCCCCACAGTTCCCCATCCCAGTGCACGGGCCCTGTGCAGGGATGCTGTCGCCTCCTCTCTCCTGTGGTGAAGGCACTGGCCTAGACCCCGAGTCTGCCTGAGCGTCAGAGCGAAAGGCTAAGCCTTACCTACGCCAGGAGATGGTAATGGGCATAGAGTGCCATGCTAGGCCACGCACACTGCTGCAGGGTTGTGACTGTGTCTGCTTAGTTCGGCTTAGCAAGGTGAACCCTGGGCGCGAACTGGGAGCCCGGGAATGGAAGGCCCAAGAGGCACCACCTCTCCCGCGACTCTTCATCCCTGCCGCGACAGAGCAAATGACCAAAGCCTTGCTGAGGAAGCAGCAGCGAAGTGCGGTTCGCGCCAAGCTGACAACCTCTGCGAAAGCATAGCACTCGCTGGGAAATCAGAGTTGGTTCTGTGGGCTGCTTTTGCTGCTTGCCTTAGCCTAGTATTCACAGCACGATGGGAGAAACGCGCATAGAGCGAAAGACTCTTTGCCGGGGCATCCCCTTGGGAAGGCAGAGCATTTTTTGGGAAATCAGAGTGGGGTCTGTGGGATGCTGCCTGCTGCTTGCCAGAGCTGGTCTCCACAGCACGGTGTAATACACCCGCATGGAGCGAAATCCTCTTTGCCTGGGCATCCCCTCTGCCTGAGAGAGAAGCGCGGTGGCGCCTGTGGAAAGAGCCTTAAGGAAAGGGACACGTCTGTCACGACAGAGAGATGGAAGCCTGGCTGCTAAGGAGAAACGAGGGGAAGCTTAGGGCAGGGGAAAGGGCTCCATTCTGAGGAAGGAGTCTGGGCAGAAAGCATGCCTGTCCTCAGCCTTTGGGCTCAAGGAGACAGCAGCTCCTTGGCCACCTATCCGTGGTGGAGACATGGGCTTGCCACCAGGCGCCTACCCTGAACGTGAGCAACAACTCCCAGAAAGAACTGGGCATCAGAAGCCGGCTTTCTCCAGGATGGGGAAGCTTGGAGGAGGCACGGGGTTTAAGGGGAAGGAGTGGGGACAGTCCCCCAAAGCTCCCTATTCAGTGCACGGGCGGTGTGCAGGGATTCTGTCACCTCTCCTTTCCTGTGGGGAAAGCACTGGCTTAGTCTGCGAGTCCGCCTGAGCGCCAGAGTAAAAGGCCAAGCGATGCCTACCCGGGAGATGTTTGTGTGCATAGAGTGCCATCCTAGGCTACGCAGGCTACTGCACTTTTGTGGCTCTGTCTGCTTAGTTCGGCCTGGCAGGGTGAACCCAGGACGTGAACATGGAGCGCGGGAAAGGAAGACAGAAGAGGCACCAGCTCTCCCGCAGCTCTTCTTCCCTGACGAGACTGAAGCCTTGCTGAGGAAGCAGCGGCGAAGTGCTGTTCGCTCCAAGGCAAAGCCTCTGCGAAAGCACAGCATTCGCTGAGAAATGTTCGGCGGGCTGCTGCTGCTTGCCTGAGCTCAGTCTCCCAGTGGGAGAAATCGCGGTGGGAGAACCCGCATACAGTGAAAGCCTCTTTGCCTGGGCATCACCCCTGGGAAAGCACCGCATTCGTAGGGAATTCAGAGTTGGGTTTGGGGATGCTGCTGCTGCTTGCCTGAGCTAGTCTCCGCAGCACGGTGGAAGATACCCGCATGGAGCGAAATACCCTTTGCCCTAGCATGCCCTCTGCCTGAGAGAGAAGCAAGGTCGCACAAGTCTGTCACCGCGCTCCCCAGGAGGAAGTGTGGGGAAGGCCCCGCACGCCGCCCCCTGGGATGAGAAGGAGCCCTTGGCCTTGGGGTCCGGAAACGCTTGGGAAGCAGGATAGCCTGCCATGGCAGGAACAGCAGGCCAGTGGCAAGACAAGTGTCACCCGCTCCCTGTGCGGAGAGATCGAAGCCTGGCTGCTAAGGAGACATGAGTGGACGACTAGGGCAGGGGCGCGTGCTCCACTCTGAGGAAGGAGTCGGGCAGATGGCAGGCCTGTCCTGTGCCTCTGGTCCCAAGGGGAGAGCATCTCCTAGGCCACCTGTCCCAAGGGCAGTCGGGCTTGCCCCCAGTTGCCATACCCGGAACTCGCAGAAACAACCCCATGGAGAAACGGGCAGTCAGATGCTGTCTTCCACCAAGATGTGGCAGTGTTGTGGGTGGCAGGGGTGTGCCTGGTAAGGAGTGGAGACAGACCCCACAGTTCCCCATCCCAGTGCACGGGTCGTGTGCAGGGATCCTGTTGCCTCCTCTCTCCTGTGGTGAAGGCACTGGCCTAGACCTCGAGTCTGCCTGAGCGCATTAGCAAAAGTCAAAGCCTTACCAATGACAGGAGATGGTAATAGGCATAGAGTGCCATCCTAGGCCATGCACGCTGCTGTAGGGTTGTGATTATGTCTGCTTAGTTCGGCTTAGCAAGGTGAACCCCAGGCGCTAACGGGGAGCCCAGGAATGCAAGGCCCAAGAGGCACCAGCTCTCCCGCGGCTCTTCATCCCAGCCACAACAGAGCGAACGACCAAAGCCTTGCTGAGGAAGCAGCAGCGAAGTGCGGTTCGCACCAAGCTGAAAACTTCTGCAAAAGCATAGCAGTCGCTGGGAAATCAGAGTTGGTTCTGTGGGCTGCTTTTGCTGCTTGCCTTAGCCTAGTATTCGCAGCACGATGGGAGAAACCCACATAGAGCGAAAGCCTCTTTGACAGGGCAACCCCTCTGGGAAAGCACACCATTCTTTGGGAAATCAAAGTCGGGTCTGTGGGATGCTGCCTGCTGCTTGCCCGAGCTGGTCTCCACAGCACGGTGTAATACACTCGCATGGAGCGAAATCCTCTTTGCCTGGGCAACCCCTCTGCCTGAGAAAGAAGCGCGGTGACGCCTGTGGAAAGAGCCTTAAGGAAATGGACACGTTTGTCAGGGCAGAGCGACGGAAGCCTGGCTGCTAAAGAGACACGAGGGGAAGATTAGGGCAGGGGAAAGGGCTCCACTCTGTGGAAGGAGTCTGGGCAGAAGGCAGGCCTGTCCTGTGCCTCTGGTCCCAAGGGGACCGCATCACCTTGGCCACCTGCCCCGTCGGCAGTCGGGCTTGCTCCAAGGTGCCATACCCGGAACTCGCAGAAACAACCCCATGGATAAACGGGCAGTCAGATGCCGTCTTCCACCAAGATGTGGCAGTGTTGTGGGTGGCAGGGTTTGTGCCTGAGAAGGAGTGGAGACAGTACCCCACAGTTCCCCATCCCAGTGCACGGGCCGTGTGCAGGGATCCTGTCGCCTTCTCTCTCCTGTGGTGAAGGCACTGGTCTAGACCCCGAGTCTGCCTGAGCGCATGAGCAAAAGTCAAAGCCTTACCTATGACAGGAGATGGTAATAGGCATAGAGTGCCATGCTAGGCCACGCACGCTGCTGCAGGGTTGTGACTGTGTCTGCTTAGTTCGGCTTAGTAAGGTGAACCCTGGGCGCGAACTGGGAGCCCGGGAATGCAAAGCCCAAGAGGAACAGCTCTCCCGCGGCTCTTCATTCCTGCCTCCACAGAGCGAACGACCATAGCCTTGCTAAGGAAGCAGCAGCGAAGTGCGGTTCGCACAAAGCTGAAAACCTCTGCGAAAGCATAGCAGTCGCTAGGAAATCAGAGTCGGTTCTGTGGGCTGCTTTTGTTGCTTGCCTTAGCCTAGTGTTGGCAGCATGATGGGAGAAACCCGCATAGAGCGAAAGCCTCTTTGCCGGGGCATCCTCTCTGGGAAAACACAGCATTCTTTGGGAAGTCAGAGTCTGGTCTGTGGGATGCTGCCTGCTGCTTGCCAGAGCTAGTCTCCACAGCACGGGGTAATAAACCGCATGGAGCGAAATCCTCTTTGCCTGGGCATCCCCTCTGCCTGAGAGAGTAGCGCGGTGGCGCCTGTGGAAAGAGCCTTAAGGAAAGGGACACGTCTGTCATGGCAGAGAGATGGAAGCCTGGCTGCTAAGGAGACACGAGGGGAAGATTAGGGCAGGGGAAAGGGCTCCACTCTGAGGAAGGAGTCTGGGCAGAAAGCATGCCTGTCCTGAGCCTTTGGGCTCATGGAGACAGCGGCTCCTTGGCCACCTGTCCATGGTGGAGACAAGGGCTTGCCACCATGCGCCTACCCTGAACTTGAGCAACAACTCCCAGAAAGAACTGGGCATCAGAAGCCGGCTTTCTCCAGGATGGGGAAGCTTGGAGGAGGCACGGGGTTTAAGGGGAAGGAGTGGGGACAGTCTCACAAAGCTCCCTATTCAGTGCACGGGCGGTTGCAGGGATCCTGTCACCTCTCCTTTCCTGTGGGGAAAGCACTGGCTAAGTCCGCGAGTCCTCCTGAGCGGCAGAGTAAAGGGCCAAGCGATGCCTACCCGGGAGATGTGTGTGTGCATAAAGTGCCATCCTAGGAAATGCACACTACTGCACTTTTGTGGCTCTGTCCGCTTAGTTCGGCCTGGCAGGGTGAACCCAGGACGCGAACATGGAGCCCGGGAAAGCAAGGCCCAAGAGGCACCAGCTCTCCCGCATCTCTTCTTCCCTGACGCGACTGAAGCCTTGCTGAGGAAGCAGCGGCGAAGTGCTGTTCGCTCCAAGGCAAAACCTCTGCGAAAACACAGCATTCGCTGAGAAATGATCTGCGGGCTGCTGCTGCTTGTCTGAGCCCAGTCTCCCAGTGGTAGAAATGGCGGTGGGAGAAACCCGCATACAGTGAAAGCCTCTTTGCCTGGGCATCTCTCCTGGGAAAGCACAGCATTCGTAGGGAAATCAGAGTTGGGTTTGGGGATGCTGCTGCTGCTTGCCTTAGCTAGTCTCCGCAGCACTGTGAAAGATACCGCAAGGAGCGAAATACCCTTTGCCCTAGCATCCCCTCTGCCTGAGAGAGAAGCATGGTCGCACAAGTCTGTCACCGCCCTCCCCAGGAGCAAGTGTGGTGAAGGCACAGCACGCCGCCCCCTGGGATGAGAAGGAGCCCTTGGCCTTGGAGTCGGGAAATGCGTGGGAAGCAGAATAGCCTGCCATGGCACGAACAGCAGGCCAGTGGCAAGACAAGTGTCACCCGCTCCCTGTGCGGAGAGATTGAAGCCTGGGTGCTAAGGAGACATGAGGGGACGACTAGGGCAAGGGCGCGTGCTACACTCTGAGGAAGGAGTCTGGGCAGATGGCAGGCCTGTCCTGTGCCTCTGGTCCCAAGGGGAGAATATCTCCTAGGCCACCTGTCCCAAGGGCAGTCGGGCTTGCCCCCAGGTGCCATACCCGGAACTCGCAGAAACAACCCCATGGAGAAACGGGCAGTCAGATGCCGTCTTCCACCAAGATGTGGCAGTGTTGTGGGTGGCAGGGGGTGTGCCTGGTAAGGAGTGGAGACAGTCCCCCACAGTTCCCCATCCCAGTGCACGGGCCCTGTGCAGGGATGCTGTCGCCTCCTCTCTCCTGTGGTGAAGGCACTGGCCTAGACCCCGAGTCTGCCTGAGCGTCAGAGCGAAAGGCTAAGCCTTACCTACGCCAGGAGATGGTAATGGGCATAGAGTGCCATGCTAGGCCACGCACACTGCTGCAGGGTTGTGACTGTGTCTGCTTAGTTCGGCTTAGCAAGGTGAACCCTGGGCGCGAACTGGGAGCCCGGGAATGGAAGGCCCAAGAGGCACCACCTCTCCCGCGACTCTTCATCCCTGCCGCGACAGAGCAAATGACCAAAGCCTTGCTGAGGAAGCAGCAGCGAAGTGCGGTTCGCGCCAAGCTGACAACCTCTGCGAAAGCATAGCACTCGCTGGGAAATCAGAGTTGGTTCTGTGGGCTGCTTTTGCTGCTTGCCTTAGCCTAGTATTCACAGCACGATGGGAGAAACGCGCATAGAGCGAAAGACTCTTTGCCGGGGCATCCCCTTGGGAAGGCAGAGCATTTTTTGGGAAATCAGAGTGGGGTCTGTGGGATGCTGCCTGCTGCTTGCCAGAGCTGGTCTCCACAGCACGGTGTAATACACCCGCATGGAGCGAAATCCTCTTTGCCTGGGCATCACCTCTGCCTGAGAGAGAAGCGCGGTGGCGCCTGTGGAAAGAGCCTTAAGGAAAGGGACACGTCTGTCACGACAGAGAGATGGAAGCCTGGCTGCTAAGGAGAAACGAGGGGAAGCTTAGGGCAGGGGAAAGGGCTCCATTCTGAGGAAGGAGTCTGGGCAGAAAGCATGCCTGTCCTCAGCCTTTGGGCTCAAGGAGACAGCAGCTCCTTGGCCACCTATCCGTGGTGGAGACATGGGCTTGCCACCAGGCGCCTACCCTGAACGTGAGCAACAACTCCCAGAAAGAACTGGGCATCAGAAGCCGGCTTTCTCCAGGATGGGGAAGCTTGGAGGAGGCACGGGGTTTAAGGGGAAGGAGTGGGGACAGTCCCCCAAAGCTCCCTATTCAGTGCACGGGCGGTGTGCAGGGATTCTGTCACCTCTCCTTTCCTGTGGGGAAAGCACTGGCTTAGTCTGCGAGTCCGCCTGAGCGCCAGAGTAAAAGGCCAAGCGATGCCTACCCGGGAGATGTTTGTGTGCATAGAGTGCCATCCTAGGCTACGCAGGCTACTGCACTTTTGTGGCTCTGTCTGCTTAGTTCGGCCTGGCAGGGTGAACCCAGGACGTGAACATGGAGCGCGGGAAAGGAAGACAGAAGAGGCACCAGCTCTCCCGCAGCTCTTCTTCCCTGACGAGACTGAAGCCTTGCTGAGGAAGCAGCGGCGAAGTGCTGTTCGCTCCAAGGCAAAGCCTCTGCGAAAGCACAGCATTCGCTGAGAAATGTTCGGCGGGCTGCTGCTGCTTGCCTGAGCTCAGTCTCCCAGTGGGAGAAATCGCGGTGGGAGAACCCGCATACAGTGAAAGCCTCTTTGCCTGGGCATCACCCCTGGGAAAGCACCGCATTCGTAGGGAATTCAGAGTTGGGTTTGGGGATGCTGCTGCTGCTTGCCTGAGCTAGTCTCCGCAGCACGGTGGAAGATACCCGCATGGAGCGAAATACCCTTTGCCCTAGCATGCCCTCTGCCTGAGAGAGAAGCAAGGTCGCACAAGTCTGTCACCGCGCTCCCCAGGAGGAAGTGTGGGGAAGGCCCCGCACGCCGCCCCCTGGGATGAGAAGGAGCCCTTGGCCTTGGGGTCCGGAAACGCTTGGGAAGCAGGATAGCCTGCCATGGCAGGAACAGCAGGCCAGTGGCAAGACAAGTGTCACCCGCTCCCTGTGCGGAGAGATCGAAGCCTGGCTGCTAAGGAGACATGAGTGGACGACTAGGGCAGGGGCGCGTGCTCCACTCTGAGGAAGGAGTCGGGCAGATGGCAGGCCTGTCCTGTGCCTCTGGTCCCAAGGGGAGAGCATCTCCTAGGCCACCTGTCCCAAGGGCAGTCGGGCTTGCCCCCAGTTGCCATACCCGGAACTCGCAGAAACAACCCCATGGAGAAACGGGCAGTCAGATGCTGTCTTCCACCAAGATGTGGCAGTGTTGTGGGTGGCAGGGGTGTGCCTGGTAAGGAGTGGATACAGACCCCACAGTTCCCCATCCCAGTGCACGGGTCGTGTGCAGGGATCCTGTTGCCTCCTCTCTCCTGTGGTGAAGGCACTGGCCTAGACCTCGAGTCTGCCTGAGCGCATTAGCAAAAGTCAAAGCCTTACCAATGACAGGAGATGGTAATAGGCATAGAGTGCCATCCTAGGCCATGCACGCTGCTGTAGGGTTGTGATTATGTCTGCTTAGTTCGGCTTAGCAAGGTGAACCCCAGGCGCTAACGGGGAGCCCAGGAATGCAAGGCCCAAGAGGCACCAGCTCTCCCGCGGCTCTTCATCCCAGCCACAACAGAGCGAACGACCAAAGCCTTGCTGAGGAAGCAGCAGCGAAGTGCGGTTCGCACCAAGCTGAAAACTTCTGCAAAAGCATAGCAGTCGCTGGGAAATCAGAGTTGGTTCTGTGGGCTGCTTTTGCTGCTTGCCTTAGCCTAGTATTCGCAGCACGATGGGAGAAACCCACATAGAGCAAAAGCCTCTTTGACAGGGCATCCCCTCTGGGAAAGCACACCATTCTTTGGGAAATCAAAGTCGGGTCTGTGGGATGCTGCCTGCTGCTTGCCCGAGCTGGTCTCCACAGCACGGTGTAATACACTCGCATGGAGCGAAATCCTCTTTGCCTGGGCAACCCCTCTGCCTGAGAAAGAAGCGCGGTGACGCCTGTGGAAAGAGCCTTAAGGAAATGGACACGTTTGTCAGGGCAGAGCGACGGAAGCCTGGCTGCTAAAGAGACACGAGGGGAAGATTAGGGCAGGGGAAAGGGCTCCACTCTGTGGAAGGAGTCTGGGCAGAAGGCAGGCCTGTCCTGTGCCTCTGGTCCCAAGGGGACCGCATCACCTTGGCCACCTGCCCCGTCGGCAGTCGGGCTTGCTCCAAGGTGCCATACCCGGAACTCGCAGAAACAACCCCATGGATAAACGGGCAGTCAGATGCCGTCTTCCACCAAGATGTGGCAGTGTTGTGGGTGGCAGGGTTTGTGCCTGGTAAGGAGTGGAGACAGTCCCCCACAGTTCCCCATCCCAGTGCACGGGCCGTGTGCAGGGATCCTGTCGCCTTCTCTCTCCTGTGGTGAAGGCACTGGTCTAGACCCCGAGTCTGCCTGAGCGCATGAGCAAAAGTCAAAGCCTTACCTATGACAGGAGATGGTAATAGGCATAGAGTGCCATGCTAGGCCACGCACACTGCTGCAGGGTTGTGACTGTGTCTGCTTAGTTCGGCTTAGCAAGGTGAACCCTGGGCGCGAACTGGGAGCCCGGGAATGGAAGGCCCAAGAGGCACCACCTCTCCCGCGACTCTTCATCCCTGCCGCGACAGAGCAAATGACCAAAGCCTTGCTGAGGAAGCAGCAGCGAAGTGCGGTTCGCGCCAAGCTGACAACCTCTGCGAAAGCATAGCACTCGCTGGGAAATCAGAGTTGGTTCTGTGGGCTGCTTTTGCTGCTTGCCTTAGCCTAGTATTCACAGCACGATGGGAGAAACGCGCATAGAGCGAAAGACTCTTTGCCGGGGCATCCTCTCTGGGAAAACACAGCATTCTTTGGGAAGTCAGAGTCTGGTCTGTGGGATGCTGCCTGCTGCTTGCCAGAGCTAGTCTCCACAGCACGGTGTAATAAACCGCATGGAGCGAAATCCTCTTTGCCTGGGCATCCCCTCTGCCTGAGAGAGTAGCGCGGTGGCGCCTGTGGAAAGAGCCTTAAGGAAAGGGACACGTCTGTCATGGCAGAGAGATGGAAGCCTGACTGCTAAGGAGACACGAGGGGAAGATTAGGGCAGGGGAAAGGGCTCCACTCTGAGGAAGGAGTCTGGGCAGAAAGCATGCCTGTCCTGAGCCTTTGGGCTCATGGAGACAGCAGCTCCTTGGCCACCTGTCCATGGTGGAGACAAGGGCTTGCCACCATGCGCCTACCCTGAACTCGAGAAACAACTCCCAGAAAGAACTGGCCATCAGATGCCGGCTTCCTCCAGGACTTGGAAGCTTGGAGGAGGCACGGGGTTTAAGGGGAAGGAGTGGGGACAGTCTCACAAAGCTCCCTATTCAGTGCACGGGCGGTTGCAGGGATCCTGTCACCTCTCCTTTCCTGTGGGGAAAGCACTGGCTAAGTCCGCGAGTCCTCCTGAGCGGCAGAGTAAAGGGCCAAGCGATGCCTACCCGGGAGATGTTTGTGTGCATAAAGTGCCATCCTAGGAAATGCACACTACTGCACTTTTGTGGCTCTGTCCGCTTAGTTCGGCCTGGCAGGGTGAACCCAGGACGCGAACATGGAGCCCGGGAAAGCAAGGCCCAAGAGGCACCAGCTCTCCCGCATCTCTTCTTCCCTGACGCGACTGAAGCCTTGCTGAGGAAGCAGCGGCGAAGTGCTGTTCGCTCCAAGGCAAAACCTCTGCGAAAACACAGCATTCGCTGAGAAATGATCTGCGGGCTGCTGCTGCTTGTCTGAGCCCAGTCTCCCAGTGGGAGAAATGGCGGTGGGAGAAACCCGCATACAGTGAAAGCCTCTTTGCCTGGGCATCTCTCCTGGGAAAGCACAGCATTCGTAGGGAAATCAGAGTTGGGTTTGGGGATGCTGCTGCTGCTTGCCTTAGCTAGTCTCCGCAGCACTGTGAAAGATACCGCAAGGAGCGAAATACCCTTTGCCCTAGCATCCCCTCTGCCTGAGAGAGAAGCATGGTCGCACAAGTCTGTCACCGCCCTCCCCAGGAGCAAGTGTGGTGAAGGCACAGCACGCCGCCCCCTGGGATGAGAAGGAGCCCTTGGCCTTGGAGTCGGGAAACGCTTGGGAAGCAGAATAGCCTGCCATGGCACGAACAGCAGGCCAGTGGCAAGACAAGTGTCACCCGCTCCCTGTGCGGAGAGATTGAAGCCTGGGTGCTAAGGAGACATGAGGGGACGACTAGGGCAAGGGCGCGTGCTACACTCTGAGGAAGGAGTCTGGGCAGATGGCAGGCCTGTCCTGTGCCTCTGGTCCCAAGGGGAGAATATCTCCTAGGCCACCTGTCCCAAGGGCTTGCCCCCAGGTGCCATACCCGGAACTCGCAGAAACAACCCCATGGAGAAACGGGCAGTCAGATGCCGTCTTCCACCAAGATGTGGCAGTGTTGTGGGTGGCAGGGGGTGTGCCTGGTAAGGAGTGGAGACAGTCCCCCACAGTTCCCCATCCCAGTGCACGGGCCCTGTGCAGGGATGCTGTCGCCTCCTCTCTCCTGTGGTGAAGGCACTGGCCTAGACCCCGAGTCTGCCTGAGCGTCAGAGCAAAAGGCTAAGCCTTACCTACGCCAGGAGATGGTAATGGGCATAGAGTGCCATGCTAGGCCACGCACACTGCTGCAGGGTTGTGACTGTGTCTGCTTAGTTCGGCTTAGCAAGGTGAACCCTGGGCGCGAACTGGGAGCCCGGGAATGGAAGGCCCAAGAGGCACCACCTCTCCCGCGACTCTTCATCCCTGCCGCGACAGAGCAAATGACCAAAGCCTTGCTGAGGAAGCAGCAGCGAAGTGCGGTTCGCGCCAAGCTGACAACCTCTGCGAAAGCATAGCACTCGCTGGGAAATCAGAGTTGGTTCTGTGGGCTGCTTTTGCTGCTTGCCTTAGCCTAGTATTCACAGCACGATGGGAGAAACGCGCATAGAGCGAAAGACTCTTTGCCGGGGCATCCCCTTGGGAAGGCAGAGCATTTTTTGGGAAATCAGAGTGGGGTCTGTGGGATGCTGCCTGCTGCTTGCCAGAGCTGGTCTCCACAGCACGGTGTAATACACCCGCATGGAGCGAAATCCTCTTTGCCTGGGCATCCCCTCTGCCTGAGAGAGAAGCGCGGTGGCGCCTGTGGAAAGAGCCTTAAGGAAAGGGACACGTCTGTCACGACAGAGAGATGGAAGCCTGGCTGCTAAGGAGAAACGAGGGGAAGCTTAGGGCAGGGGAAAGGGCTCCATTCTGAGGAAGGAGTCTGAGCAGAAAGCATGCCTGTCCTCAGCCTTTGGGCTCAAGGAGACAGCAGCTCCTTGGCCACCTATCCGTGGTGGAGACATGGGCTTGCCACCAGGCGCCTACCCTGAACGTGAGCAACAACTCCCAGAAAGAACTGGGCATCAGAAGCCGGCTTTCTCCAGGATGGGGAAGCTTGGAGGAGGCACGGGGTTTAAGGGGAAGGAGTGGGGACAGTCCCCCAAAGCTCCCTATTCAGTGCACGGGCGGTGTGCAGGGATTCTGTCACCTCTCCTTTCCTGTGGGGAAAGCACTGGCTTAGTCTGCGAGTCCGCCTGAGCGCCAGAGTAAAAGGCCAAGCGATGCCTACCCGGGAGATGTTTGTGTGCATAGAGTGCCATCCTAGGCTACGCAGGCTACTGCACTTTTGTGGCTCTGTCTGCTTAGTTCGGCCTGGCAGGGTGAACCCAGGACGTGAACATGGAGCGCGGGAAAGGAAGACAGAAGAGGCACCAGCTCTCCCGCAGCTCTTTTTCCCTGACGAGACTGAAGCCTTGCTGAGGAAGCAGCGGCGAAGTGCTGTTCGCTCCAAGGCAAAGCCTCTGCGAAAGCACAGCATTCGCTGAGAAATGTTCGGCGGGCTGCTGCTGCTTGCCTGAGCTCAGTCTCCCAGTGGGAGAAATCGCGGTGGGAGAACCCGCATACAGTGAAAGCCTCTTTGCCTGGGCATCACCCCTGGGAAAGCACCGCATTCGTAGGGAATTCAGAGTTGGGTTTGGGGATGCTGCTGCTGCTTGCCTGAGCTAGTCTCCGCAGCACGGTGGAAGATACCCGCATGGAGCGAAATACCCTTTGCCCTAGCATGCCCTCTGCCTGAGAGAGAAGCATGGTCGCACAAGTCTGTCACCGCGCTCCCCAGGAGGAAGTGTGGGGAAGGCCCCGCACGCCGCCCCCTGGGATGAGAAGGAGCCCTTGGCCTTGGGGTCCGGAAACGCTTGGGAAGCAGGATAGCCTGCCATGGCAGGAACAGCAGGCCAGTGGCAAGACAAGTGTCACCCGCTCCCTGTGCGGAGAGATCGAAGCCTGGCTGCTAAGGAGACATGAGTGGACGACTAGGGCAGGGGCGCGTGCTCCACTCTGAGGAAGGAGTCGGGCAGATGGCAGGCCTGTCCTGTGCCTCTGGTCCCAAGGGGAGAGCATCTCCTAGGCCACCTGTCCCAAGGGCAGTCGGGCTTGCCCCCAGTTGCCATACCCGGAACTCGCAGAAACAACCCCATGGAGAAACGGGCAGTCAGATGCTGTCTTCCACCAAGATGTGGCAGTGTTGTGGGTGGCAGGGGTGTGCCTGGTAAGGAGTGGATACAGACCCCACAGTTCCCCATCCCAGTGCACGGGTCGTGTGCAGGGATCCTGTTGCCTCCTCTCTCCTGTAGTGAAGGCACTGGCCTAGACCTCGAGTCTGCCTGAGCGCATTAGCAAAAGTCAAAGCCTTACCAATGACAGGAGATGGTAATAGGCATAGAGTGCCATCCTAGGCCATGCACGCTGCTGTAGGGTTGTGATTATGTCTGCTTAGTTCGGCTTAGCAAGGTGAACCCCAGGCGCTAACGGGGAGCCCAGGAATGCAAGGCCCAAGAGGCACCAGCTCTCCCGCGGCTCTTCATCCCAGCCACAACAGAGCGAACGACCAAAGCCTTGCTGAGGAAGCAGCAGCGAAGTGCGGTTCGCACCAAGCTGAAAACTTCTGCAAAAGCATAGCAGTCGCTGGGAAATCAGAGTTGGTTCTGTGGGCTGCTTTTGCTGCTTGCCTTAGCCTAGTATTCGCAGCACGATGGGAGAAACCCACATAGAGCGAAAGCCTCTTTGACAGGGCATCCCCTCTGGGAAAGCACACCATTCTTTGGGAAATCAAAGTCGGGTCTGTGGGATGCTGCCTGCTGCTTGCCCGAGCTGGTCTCCACAGCACGGTGTAATACACTCGCATGGAGCGAAATCCTCTTTGCCTGGGCAACCCCTCTGCCTGAGAAAGAAGCGCGGTGACGCCTGTGGAAAGAGCCTTAAGGAAATGGACACGTTTGTCAGGGCAGAGCGACGGAAGCCTGGCTGCTAAAGAGACACGAGGGGAAGATTAGGGCAGGGGAAAGGGCTCCACTCTGTGGAAGGAGTCTGGGCAGAAGGCAGGCCTGTCCTGTGCCTCTGGTCCCAAGGGGACCGCATCACCTTGGCCACCTGCCCCGTCGGCAGTCGGGCTTGCTCCAAGGTGCCATACCCGGAACTCGCAGAAACAACCCCATGGATAAACGGGCAGTCAGATGCCGTCTTCCACCAAGATGTGGCAGTGTTGTGGGTGGCAGGGTTTGTGCCTGGTAAGGAGTGGAGACAGTCCCCCACAGTTCCCCATCCCAGTGCACGGGCCGTGTGCAGGGATCCTGTCGCCTTCTCTCTCCTGTGGTGAAGGCACTGGTCTAGACCCCGAGTCTGCCTGAGCGCATGAGCAAAAGTCAAAGCCTTACCTATGACAGGAGATGGTAATAGGCATAGAGTGCCATGCTAGGCCACGCACACTGCTGCAGGGTTGTGACTGTGTCTGCTTAGTTCGGCTTAGCAAGGTGAACCCTGGGCGCGAACTGGGAGCCCGGGAATGGAAGGCCCAAGAGGCACCACCTCTCCCGCGACTCTTCATCCCTGCCGCGACAGAGCAAATGACCAAAGCCTTGCTGAGGAAGCAGCAGCGAAGTGCGGTTCGCGCCAAGCTGACAACCTCTGCGAAAGCATAGCACTCGCTGGAAAATCAGAGTTGGTTCTGTGGGCTGCTTTTGCTGCTTGCCTTAGCCTAGTATTCACAGCACGATGGGAGAAACGCGCATAGAGCGAAAGACTCTTTGCCGGGGCATCCTCTCTGGGAAAACACAGCATTCTTTGGGAAGTCAGAGTCTGGTCTGTGGGATGCTGCCTGCTGCTTGCCAGAGCTAGTCTCCACAGCACGGTGTAATAAACCGCATGGAGCGAAATCCTCTTTGCCTGGGCATCCCCTCTGCCTGAGAGAGTAGCGCGGTGGCGCCTGTGGAAAGAGCCTTAAGGAAAGGGACACGTCTGTCATGACAGAGAGATGGAAGCCTGACTGCTAAGGAGACACGAGGGGAAGATTAGGGCAGGGGAAAGGGCTCCACTCTGAGGAAGGAGTCTGGGCAGAAAGCATGCCTGTCCTGAGCCTTTGGGCTCATGGAGACAGCAGCTCCTTGGCCACCTGTCCATGGTGGAGACAAGGGCTTGCCACCATGCGCCTACCCTGAACTCGAGAAACAACTCCCAGAAAGAACTGGCCATCAGATGCCGGCTTCCTCCAGGACTTGGAAGCTTGGAGGAGGCACGGGGTTTAAGGGGAAGGAGTGGGGACAGTCTCACAAAGCTCCCTATTCAGTGCACGGGCGGTTGCAGGGATCCTGTCACCTCTCCTTTCCTGTGGGGAAAGCACTGGCTAAGTCCGCGAGTCCTCCTGAGCGGCAGAGTAAAGGGCCAAGCGATGCCTACCCGGGAGATGTTTGTGTGCATAAAGTGCCATCCTAGGAAATGCACACTACTGCACTTTTGTGGCTCTGTCCGCTTAGTTCGGCCTGGCAGGGTGAACCCAGGACGCGAACATGGAGCCCGGGAAAGCAAGGCCCAAGAGGCACCAGCTCTCCCGCATCTCTTCTTCCCTGACGCGACTGAAGCCTTGCTGAGGAAGCAGCGGCGAAGTGCTGTTCGCTCCAAGGCAAAACCTCTGCGAAAACACAGCATTCGCTGAGAAATGATCTGCGGGCTGCTGCTGCTTGTCTGAGCCCAGTCTCCCAGTGGGAGAAATGGCGGTGGGAGAAACCCGCATACAGTGAAAGCCTCTTTGCCTGGGCATCTCTCCTGGGAAAGCACAGCATTCGTAGGGAAATCAGAGTTGGGTTTGGGGATGCTGCTGCTGCTTGCCTTAGCTAGTCTCCGCAGCACTGTGAAAGATACCGCAAGGAGCGAAATACCCTTTGCCCTAGCATCCCCTCTGCCTGAGAGAGAAGCATGGTCGCACAAGTCTGTCACCGCCCTCCCCAGGAGCAAGTGTGGTGAAGGCACAGCACGCCGCCCCCTGGGATGAGAAGGAGCCCTTGGCCTTGGAGTCGGGAAACGCTTGGGAAGCAGAATAGCCTGCCATGGCACGAACAGCAGGCCAGTGGCAAGACAAGTGTCACCCGCTCCCTGTGCGGAGAGATTGAAGCCTGGGTGCTAAGGAGACATGAGGGGACGACTAGGGCAAGGGCGCGTGCTACACTCTGAGGAAGGAGTCTGGGCAGATGGCAGGCCTGTCCTGTGCCTCTGGTCCCAAGGGGAGAATATCTCCTAGGCCACCTGTCCCAAGGGCTTGCCCCCAGGTGCCATACCCGGAACTCGCAGAAACAACCCCATGGAGAAACGGGCAGTCAGATGCCGTCTTCCACCAAGATGTGGCAGTGTTGTGGGTGGCAGGGGGTGTGCCTGGTAAGGAGTGGAGACAGTCCCCCACAGTTCCCCATCCCAGTGCACGGGCCCTGTGCAGGGATGCTGTCGCCTCCTCTCTCCTGTGGTGAAGGCACTGGCCTAGACCCCGAGTCTGCCTGAGCGTCAGAGCAAAAGGCTAAGCCTTACCTACGCCAGGAGATGGTAATGGGCATAGAGTGCCATGCTAGGCCACGCACACTGCTGCAGGGTTGTGACTGTGTCTGCTTAGTTCGGCTTAGCAAGGTGAACCCTGGGCGCGAACTGGGAGCCCGGGAATGGAAGGCCCAAGAGGCACCACCTCTCCCGCGACTCTTCATCCCTGCCGCGACAGAGCAAATGACCAAAGCCTTGCTGAGGAAGCAGCAGCGAAGTGCGGTTCGCGCCAAGCTGACAACCTCTGCGAAAGCATAGCACTCGCTGGGAAATCAGAGTTGGTTCTGTGGGCTGCTTTTGCTGCTTGCCTTAGCCTAGTATTCACAGCACGATGGGAGAAACGCGCATAGAGCGAAAGACTCTTTGCCGGGGCATCCCCTTGGGAAGGCAGAGCATTTTTTGGGAAATCAGAGTGGGGTCTGTGGGATGCTGCCTGCTGCTTGCCAGAGCTGGTCTCCACAGCACGGTGTAATACACCCGCATGGAGCGAAATCCTCTTTGCCTGGGCATCACCTCTGCCTGAGAGAGAAGCGCGGTGGCGCCTGTGGAAAGAGCCTTAAGGAAAGGGACACGTCTGTCACGACAGAGAGATGGAAGCCTGGCTGCTAAGGAGAAACGAGGGGAAGCTTAGGGCAGGGGAAAGGGCTCCATTCTGAGGAAGGAGTCTGAGCAGAAAGCATGCCTGTCCTCAGCCTTTGGGCTCAAGGAGACAGCAGCTCCTTGGCCACCTATCCGTGGTGGAGACATGGGCTTGCCACCAGGCGCCTACCCTGAACGTGAGCAACAACTCCCAGAAAGAACTGGGCATCAGAAGCCGGCTTTCTCCAGGATGGGGAAGCTTGGAGGAGGCACGGGGTTTAAGGGGAAGGAGTGGGGACAGTCCCCCAAAGCTCCCTATTCAGTGCACGGGCGGTGTGCAGGGATTCTGTCACCTCTCCTTTCCTGTGGGGAAAGCACTGGCTTAGTCTGCGAGTCCGCCTGAGCGCCAGAGTAAAAGGCCAAGCGATGCCTACCCGGGAGATGTTTGTGTGCATAGAGTGCCATCCTAGGCTACGCAGGCTACTGCACTTTTGTGGCTCTGTCTGCTTAGTTCGGCCTGGCAGGGTGAACCCAGGACGTGAACATGGAGCGCGGGAAAGGAAGACAGAAGAGGCACCAGCTCTCCCGCAGCTCTTCTTCCCTGACGAGACTGAAGCCTTGCTGAGGAAGCAGCGGCGAAGTGCTGTTCGCTCCAAGGCAAAGCCTCTGCGAAAGCACAGCATTCGCTGAGAAATGTTCGGCGGGCTGCTGCTGCTTGCCTGAGCTCAGTCTCCCAGTGGGAGAAATCGCGGTGGGAGAACCCGCATACAGTGAAAGCCTCTTTGCCTGGGCATCACCCCTGGGAAAGCACCGCATTCGTAGGGAATTCAGAGTTGGGTTTGGGGATGCTGCTGCTGCTTGCCTGAGCTAGTCTCCGCAGCACGGTGGAAGATACCCGCATGGAGCGAAATACCCTTTGCCCTAGCATGCCCTCTGCCTGAGAGAGAAGCATGGTCGCACAAGTCTGTCACCGCGCTCCCCAGGAGGAAGTGTGGGGAAGGCCCCGCACGCCGCCCCCTGGGATGAGAAGGAGCCCTTGGCCTTGGGGTCCGGAAACGCTTGGGAAGCAGGATAGCCTGCCATGGCAGGAACAGCAGGCCAGTGGCAAGACAAGTGTCACCCGCTCCCTGTGCGGAGAGATCGAAGCCTGGCTGCTAAGGAGACATGAGTGGACGACTAGGGCAGGGGCGCGTGCTCCACTCTGAGGAAGGAGTCGGGCAGATGGCAGGCCTGTCCTGTGCCTCTGGTCCCAAGGGGAGAGCATCTCCTAGGCCACCTGTCCCAAGGGCAGTCGGGCTTGCCCCCAGTTGCCATACCCGGAACTCGCAGAAACAACCCCATGGAGAAACGGGCAGTCAGATGCTGTCTTCCACCAAGATGTGGCAGTGTTGTGGGTGGCAGGGGTGTGCCTGGTAAGGAGTGGATACAGACCCCACAGTTCCCCATCCCAGTGCACGGGTCGTGTGCAGGGATCCTGTTGCCTCCTCTCTCCTGTGGTGAAGGCACTGGCCTAGACCTCGAGTCTGCCTGAGCGCATTAGCAAAAGTCAAAGCCTTACCAATGACAGGAGATGGTAATAGGCATAGAGTGCCATCCTAGGCCATGCACGCTGCTGTAGGGTTGTGATTATGTCTGCTTAGTTCGGCTTAGCAAGGTGAACCCCAGGCGCTAACGGGGAGCCCAGGAATGCAAGGCCCAAGAGGCACCAGCTCTCCCGCGGCTCTTCATCCCAGCCACAACAGAGCGAACGACCAAAGCCTTGCTGAGGAAGCAGCAGCGAAGTGCGGTTCGCACCAAGCTGAAAACTTCTGCAAAAGCATAGCAGTCGCTGGGAAATCAGAGTTGGTTCTGTGGGCTGCTTTTGCTGCTTGCCTTAGCCTAGTATTCGCAGCACGATGGGAGAAACCCACATAGAGCAAAAGCCTCTTTGACAGGGCATCCCCTCTGGGAAAGCACACCATTCTTTGGGAAATCAAAGTCGGGTCTGTGGGATGCTGCCTGCTGCTTGCCCGAGCTGGTCTCCACAGCACGGTGTAATACACTCGCATGGAGCGAAATCCTCTTTGCCTGGGCAACCCCTCTGCCTGAGAGAGAAGCGCGGTGACGCCTGTGGAAAGAGCCTTAAGGAAATGGACACGTTTGTCAGGGCAGAGCGACGGAAGCCTGGCTGCTAAAGAGACACGAGGGGAAGATTAGGGCAGGGGAAAGGGCTCCACTCTGTGGAAGGAGTCTGGGCAGAAGGCAGGCCTGTCCTGTGCCTCTGGTCCCAAGGGGACCGCATCACCTTGGCCACCTGCCCCGTCGGCAGTCGGGCTTGCTCCAAGGTGCCATACCCGGAACTCGCAGAAACAACCCCATGGATAAACGGGCAGTCAGATGCCGTCTTCCACCAAGATGTGGCAGTGTTGTGGGTGGCAGGGTTTGTGCCTGGTAAGGAGTGGAGACAGTCCCCCACAGTTCCCCATCCCAGTGCACGGGCCGTGTGCAGGGATCCTGTCGCCTTCTCTCTCCTGTGGTGAAGGCACTGGTCTAGACCCCGAGTCTGCCTGAGCGCATGAGCAAAAGTCAAAGCCTTACCTATGACAGGAGATGGTAATAGGCATAGAGTGCCATGCTAGGCCACGCACGCTGCTGCAGGGTTGTGACTGTGTCTGCTTAGTTCGGCTTAGCAAGGTGAACCCTGGGCGCGAACTGGGAGCCCGGGAATGGAAGGCCCAAGAGGCACCACCTCTCCCGCGACTCTTCATCCCTGCCGCGACAGAGCAAATGACCAAAGCCTTGCTGAGGAAGCAGCAGCGAAGTGCGGTTCGCGCCAAGCTGACAACCTCTGCGAAAGCATAGCACTCGCTGGAAAATCAGAGTTGGTTCTGTGGGCTGCTTTTGCTGCTTGCCTTAGCCTAGTATTCACAGCACGATGGGAGAAACGCGCATAGAGCGAAAGACTCTTTGCCGGGGCATCCTCTCTGGGAAAACACAGCATTCTTTGGGAAGTCAGAGTCTGGTCTGTGGGATGCTGCCTGCTGCTTGCCAGAGCTAGTCTCCACAGCACGGTGTAATAAACCGCATGGAGCGAAATCCTCTTTGCCTGGGCATCCCCTCTGCCTGAGAGAGTAGCGCGGTGGCGCCTGTGGAAAGAGCCTTAAGGAAAGGGACACGTCTGTCATGGCAGAGAGATGGAAGCCTGGCTGCTAAGGAGACACGAGGGGAAGATTAGGGCAGGGGAAAGGGCTCCACTCTGAGGAAGGAGTCTGGGCAGAAAGCATGCCTGTCCTGAGCCTTTGGGCTCATGGAGACAGCAGCTCCTTGGCCACCTGTCCATGGTGGAGACAAGGGCTTGCCACCATGCGCCTACCCTGAACTCGAGAAACAACTCCCAGAAAGAACTGGCCATCAGATGCCGGCTTCCTCCAGGACTTGGAAGCTTGGAGGAGGCACGGGGTTTAAGGGGAAGGAGTGGGGACAGTCTCACAAAGCTCCCTATTCAGTGCACGGGCGGTTGCAGGGATCCTGTCACCTCTCCTTTCCTGTGGGGAAAGCACTGGCTAAGTCCGCGAGTCCTCCTGAGCGGCAGAGTAAAGGGCCAAGCGATGCCTACCCGGGAGATGTTTGTGTGCATAAAGTGCCATCCTAGGAAATGCACACTACTGCACTTTTGTGGCTCTGTCCGCTTAGTTCGGCCTGGCAGGGTGAACCCAGGACGCGAACATGGAGCCCGGGAAAGCAAGGCCCAAGAGGCACCAGCTCTCCCGCATCTCTTCTTCCCTGACGCGACTGAAGCCTTGCTGAGGAAGCAGCGGCGAAGTGCTGTTCGCTCCAAGGCAAAACCTCTGCGAAAACACAGCATTCGCTGAGAAATGATCTGCGGGCTGCTGCTGCTTGTCTGAGCCCAGTCTCCCAGTGGGAGAAATGGCGGTGGGAGAAACCCGCATACAGTGAAAGCCTCTTTGCCTGGGCATCTCTCCTGGGAAAGCACAGCATTCGTAGGGAAATCAGAGTTGGGTTTGGGGATGCTGCTGCTGCTTGCCTTAGCTAGTCTCCGCAGCACTGTGAAAGATACCGCAAGGAGCGAAATACCCTTTGCCCTAGCATCCCCTCTGCCTGAGAGAGAAGCATGGTCGCACAAGTCTGTCACCGCCCTCCCCAGGAGCAAGTGTGGTGAAGGCACAGCACGCCGCCCCCTGGGATGAGAAGGAGCCCTTGGCCTTGGAGTCGGGAAACGCTTGGGAAGCAGAATAGCCTGCCATGGCACGAACAGCAGGCCAGTGGCAAGACAAGTGTCACCCGCTCCCTGTGCGGAGAGATTGAAGCCTGGGTGCTAAGGAGACATGAGGGGATGACTAGGGCAAGGGCGCGTGCTACACTCTGAGGAAGGAGTCTGGGCAGATGGCAGGCCTGTCCTGTGCCTCTGGTCCCAAGGGGAGAATATCTCCTAGGCCACCTGTCCCAAGGGCAGTCGGGCTTGCCCCCAGGTGCCATACCCGGAACTCGCAGAAACAACCCCATGGAGAAACGGGCAGTCAGATGCCGTCTTCCACCAAGATGTGGCAGTGTTGTGGGTGGCAGGGGGTGTGCCTGGTAAGGAGTGGAGACAGTCCCCCACAGTTCCCCATCCCAGTGCACGGGCCCTGTGCAGGGATGCTGTCGCCTCCTCTCTCCTGTGGTGAAGGCACTGGCCTAGACCCCGAGTCTGCCTGAGCGTCAGAGCAAAAGGCTAAGCCTTACCTACGCCAGGAGATGGTAATGGGCATAGAGTGCCATGCTAGGCCACGCACACTGCTGCAGGGTTGTGACTGTGTCTGCTTAGTTCGGCTTAGCAAGGTGAACCCTGGGCGCGAACTGGGAGCCCGGGAATGGAAGGCCCAAGAGGCACCACCTCTCCCGCGACTCTTCATCCCTGCCGCGACAGAGCAAATGACCAAAGCCTTGCTGAGGAAGCAGCAGCGAAGTGCGGTTCGCGCCAAGCTGACAACCTCTGCGAAAGCATAGCACTCGCTGGGAAATCAGAGTTGGTTCTGTGGGCTGCTTTTGCTGCTTGCCTTAGCCTAGTATTCACAGCACGATGGGAGAAACGCGCATAGAGCGAAAGACTCTTTGCCGGGGCATCCCCTTGGGAAGGCAGAGCATTTTTTGGGAAATCAGAGTGGGGTCTGTGGGATGCTGCCTGCTGCTTGCCAGAGCTGGTCTCCACAGCACGGTGTAATACACCCGCATGGAGCGAAATCCTCTTTGCCTGGGCATCACCTCTGCCTGAGAGAGAAGCGCGGTGGCGCCTGTGGAAAGAGCCTTAAGGAAAGGGACACGTCTGTCACGACAGAGAGATGGAAGCCTGGCTGCTAAGGAGAAACGAGGGGAAGCTTAGGGCAGGGGAAAGGGCTCCATTCTGAGGAAGGAGTCTGGGCAGAAAGCATGCCTGTCCTCAGCCTTTGGGCTCAAGGAGACAGCAGCTCCTTGGCCACCTCTCCGTGGTGGAGACATGGGCTTGCCACCAGGCGCCTACCCTGAACGTGAGCAACAACTCCCAGAAAGAACTGGGCATCAGAAGCCGGCTTTCTCCAGGATGGGGAAGCTTGGAGGAGGCACGGGGTTTAAGGGGAAGGAGTGGGGACAGTCCCCCAAAGCTCCCTATTCAGTGCACGGGCGGTGTGCAGGGATTCTGTCACCTCTCCTTTCCTGTGGGGAAAGCACTGGCTTAGTCTGCGAGTCCGCCTGAGCGCCAGAGTAAAAGGCCAAGCGATGCCTACCCGGGAGATGTTTGTGTGCATAGAGTGCCATCCTAGGCTACGCAGGCTACTGCACTTTTGTGGCTCTGTCTGCTTAGTTCGGCCTGGCAGGGTGAACCCAGGACGTGAACATGGAGCGCGGGAAAGGAAGACAGAAGAGGCACCAGCTCTCCCGCAGCTCTTCTTCCCTGACGAGACTGAAGCCTTGCTGAGGAAGCAGCGGCGAAGTGCTGTTCGCTCCAAGGCAAAGCCTCTGCGAAAGCACAGCATTCGCTGAGAAATGTTCGGCGGGCTGCTGCTGCTTGCCTGAGCTCAGTCTCCCAGTGGGAGAAATCGCGGTGGGAGAACCCGCATACAGTGAAAGCCTCTTTGCCTGGGCATCACCCCTGGGAAAGCACCGCATTCGTAGGGAATTCAGAGTTGGGTTTGGGGATGCTGCTGCTGCTTGCCTGAGCTAGTCTCCGCAGCACGGTGGAAGATACCCGCATGGAGCGAAATACCCTTTGCCCTAGCATGCCCTCTGCCTGAGAGAGAAGCAAGGTCGCACAAGTCTGTCACCGCGCTCCCCAGGAGGAAGTGTGGGGAAGGCCCCGCACGCCGCCCCCTGGGATGAGAAGGAGCCCTTGGCCTTGGGGTCCGGAAACGCTTGGGAAGCAGGATAGCCTGCCATGGCAGGAACAGCAGGCCAGTGGCAAGACAAGTGTCACCCGCTCCCTGTGCGGAGAGATCGAAGCCTGGCTGCTAAGGAGACATGAGTGGACGACTAGGGCAGGGGCGCGTGCTCCACTCTGAGGAAGGAGTCGGGCAGATGGCAGGCCTGTCCTGTGCCTCTGGTCCCAAGGGGAGAGCATCTCCTAGGCCACCTGTCCCAAGGGCAGTCGGGCTTGCCCCCAGTTGCCATACCCGGAACTCGCAGAAACAACCCCATGGAGAAACGGGCAGTCAGATGCTGTCTTCCACCAAGATGTGGCAGTGTTGTGGGTGGCAGGGGTGTGCCTGGTAAGGAGTGGATACAGACCCCACAGTTCCCCATCCCAGTGCACGGGTCGTGTGCAGGGATCCTGTTGCCTCCTCTCTCCTGTGGTGAAGGCACTGGCCTAGACCTCGAGTCTGCCTGAGCGCATTAGCAAAAGTCAAAGCCTTACCAATGACAGGAGATGGTAATAGGCATAGAGTGCCATCCTAGGCCATGCACGCTGCTGTAGGGTTGTGATTATGTCTGCTTAGTTCGGCTTAGCAAGGTGAACCCCAGGCGCTAACGGGGAGCCCAGGAATGCAAGGCCCAAGAGGCACCAGCTCTCCCGCGGCTCTTCATCCCAGCCACAACAGAGCGAACGACCAAAGCCTTGCTGAGGAAGCAGCAGCGAAGTGCGGTTCGCACCAAGCTGAAAACTTCTGCAAAAGCATAGCAGTCGCTGGGAAATCAGAGTTGGTTCTGTGGGCTGCTTTTGCTGCTTGCCTTAGCCTAGTATTCGCAGCACGATGGGAGAAACCCACATAGAGCGAAAGCCTCTTTGACAGGGCAACCCCTCTGGGAAAGCACACCATTCTTTGGGAAATCAAAGTCGGGTCTGTGGGATGCTGCCTGCTGCTTGCCCGAGCTGGTCTCCACAGCACGGTGTAATACACTCGCATGGAGCGAAATCCTCTTTGCCTGGGCAACCCCTCTGCCTGAGAAAGAAGCGAGGTGACGCCTGTGGAAAGAGCCTTAAGGAAATGGACACGTTTGTCAGGGCAGAGCGACGGAAGCCTGGCTGCTAAAGAGACACGAGGGGAAGATTAGGGCAGGGGAAAGGGCTCCACTCTGTGGAAGGAGTCTGGGCAGAAGGCAGGCCTGTCCTGTGCCTCTGGTCCCAAGGGACCGCATCACCTTGGCCACCTGCCCCGTCGGCAGTCGGGCTTGCTCCAAGGTGCCATACCCGGAACTCGCAGAAACAACCCCATGGATAAACGGGCAGTCAGATGCCGTCTTCCACCAAGATGTGGCAGTGTTGTGGGTGGCAGGGTTTGTGCCTGGTAAGGAGTGGAGACAGTCCCCCACAGTTCCCCATCCCAGTGCACGGGCCGTGTGCAGGGATCCTGTCGCCTTCTCTCTCCTGTGGTGAAGGCACTGGTCTAGACCCCGAGTCTGCCTGAGCGCATGAGCAAAAGTCAAAGCCTTACCTATGACAGGAGATGGTAATAGGCATAGAGTGCCATGCTAGGCCACGCACGCTGCTGCAGGGTTGTGACTGTGTCTGCTTAGTTCGGCTTAGTAAGGTGAACCCTGGGCGCGAACTGGGAGCCCGGGAATGCAAAGCCCAAGAGGAACAGCTCTCCCGCGGCTCTTCATTCCTGCCTCCACAGAGCGAACGACCATAGCCTTGCTAAGGAAGCAGCAGCGAAGTGCGGTTCGCACAAAGCTGAAAACCTCTGCGAAAGCATAGCAGTCGCTAGGAAATCAGAGTCGGTTCTGTGGGCTGCTTTTGTTGCTTGCCTTAGCCTAGTGTTGGCAGCATGATGGGAGAAACCCGCATAGAGCGAAAGCCTCTTTGCCGGGGCATCCTCTCTGGGAAGACACAGCATTCTTTGGGAAGTCAGAGTCTGGTCTGTGGGATGCTGCCTGCTGCTTGCCAGAGCTAGTCTCCACAGCACGGGGTAATAAACCGCATGGAGCGAAATCCTCTTTGCCTGGGCATCCCCTCTGCCTGAGAGAGTAGCGCGGTGGCGCCTGTGGAAAGAGCCTTAAGGAAAGGGACACGTCTGTCATGGCAGAGAGATGGAAGCCTGGCTGCTAAGGAGACACGAGGGGAAGATTAGGGCAGGGGAAAGGGCTCCACTCTGAGGAAGGAGTCTGGGCAGAAAGCATGCCTGTCCTGAGCCTTTGGGCTCATGGAGACAGCAGCTCCTTGGCCACCTGTCCATGGTGGAGACAAGGGCTTGCCACCATGCGCCTACCCTGAACTTGAGCAACAACTCCCAGAAAGAACTGGGCATCAGAAGCCGGCTTTCTCCAGGATGGGGAAGCTTGGAGGAGGCACGGGGTTTAAGGGGAAGGAGTGGGGACAGTCTCACAAAGCTCCCTATTCAGTGCACGGACGGTTGCAGGGATCCTGTCACCTCTCCTTTCCTGTGGGGAAAGCACTGGCTAAGTCCGCGAGTCCTCCTGAGCGGCAGAGTAAAGGGCCAAGCGATGCCTACCCGGGAGATGTGTGTGTGCATAAAGTGCCATCCTAGGAAATGCACACTACTGCACTTTTGTGGCTCTGTCCGCTTAGTTCGGCCTGGCAGGGTGAACCCAGGACGCGAACATGGAGCCCGGGAAAGCAAGGCCCAAGAGGCACCAGCTCTCCCGCATCTCTTCTTCCCTGACGCGACTGAAGCCTTGCTGAGGAAGCAGCGGCGAAGTGCTGTTCGCTCCAAGGCAAAACCTCTGCGAAAACACAGCATTCGCTGAGAAATGATCTGCGGGCTGCTGCTGCTTGTCTGAGCCCAGTCTCCCAGTGGTAGAAATGGCGGTGGGAGAAACCCGCATACAGTGAAAGCCTCTTTGCCTGGGCATCTCTCCTGGGAAAGCACAGCATTCGTAGGGAAATCAGAGTTGGGTTTGGGGATGCTGCTGCTGCTTGCCTTAGCTAGTCTCCGCAGCACTGTGAAAGATACCGCAAGGAGCGAAATACCCTTTGCCCTAGCATCCCCTCTGCCTGAGAGAGAAGCATGGTCGCACAAGTCTGTCACCGCCCTCCCCAGGAGCAAGTGTGGTGAAGGCACAGCACGCCGCCCCCTGGGATGAGAAGGAGCCCTTGGCCTTGGAGTCGGGAAATGCGTGGGAAGCAGAATAGCCTGCCATGGCACGAACAGCAGGCCAGTGGCAAGACAAGTGTCACCCGCTCCCTGTGCGGAGAGATTGAAGCCTGGGTGCTAAGGAGACATGAGGGGACGACTAGGGCAAGGGCGCGTGCTACACTCTGAGGAAGGAGTCTGGGCAGATGGCAGGCCTGTCCTGTGCCTCTGGTCCCAAGGGGAGAATATCTCCTAGGCCACCTGTCCCAAGGGCAGTCGGGCTTGCCCCCAGGTGCCATACCCGGCACTCGCAGAAACAACCCCATGGAGAAACGGGCAGTCAGATGCCGTCTTCCACCAAGATGTGGCAGTGTTGTGGGTGGCAGGGGGTGTGCCTGGTAAGGAGTGGAGACAGTCCCCCACAGTTCCCCATCCCAGTGCACGGGCCCTGTGCAGGGATGCTGTCGCCTCCTCTCTCCTGTGGTGAAGGCACTGGCCTAGACCTCGAGTCTGCCTGAGCGTCAGAGCAAAAGGCTAAGCCTTACCTACGCCAGGAGATGGTAATGGGCATAGAGTGCCATGCTAGGCCACGCACACTGCTGCAGGGTTGTGACTGTGTCTGCTTAGTTCGGCTTAGCAAGGTGAACCCTGGGCGCGAACTGGGAGCCCAGGAATGGAAGGCCCAAGAGGCACCACCTCTCCCGCGACTCTTCATCCCTGCCGCGACAGAGCAAATGACCAAAGCCTTGCTGAGGAAGCAGCAGCGAAGTGCGGTTCGCGCCAAGCTGACAACCTCTGCGAAAGCATAGCACTCGCTGGGAAATCAGAGTTGGTTCTGTGGGCTGCTTTTGCTGCTTGCCTTAGCCTAGTATTCACAGCACGATGGGAGAAACGCGCATAGAGCGAAAGACTCTTTGCCGGGGCATCCCCTTGGGAAGGCAGAGCATTTTTTGGGAAATCAGAGTGGGGTCTGTGGGATGCTGCCTGCTGCTTGCCAGAGCTGGTCTCCACAGCACGGTGTAATACACCCGCATGGAGCGAAATCCTCTTTGCCTGGGCATCACCTCTGCCTGAGAGAGAAGCGCGGTGGCGCCTGTGGAAAGAGCCTTAAGGAAAGGGACACGTCTGTCACGACAGAGAGATGGAAGCCTGGCTGCTAAGGAGAAACGAGGGGAAGCTTAGGGCAGGGGAAAGGGCTCCATTCTGAGGAAGGAGTCTGGGCAGAAAGCATGCCTGTCCTCAGCCTTTGGGCTCAAGGAGACAGCAGCTCCTTGGCCACCTCTCCGTGGTGGAGACATGGGCTTGCCACCAGGCGCCTACCCTGAACGTGAGCAACAACTCCCAGAAAGAACTGGGCATCAGAAGCCGGCTTTCTCCAGGATGGGGAAGCTTGGAGGAGGCACGGGGTTTAAGGGGAAGGAGTGGGGACAGTCCCCCAAAGCTCCCTATTCAGTGCACGGGCGGTGTGCAGGGATTCTGTCACCTCTCCTTTCCTGTGGGGAAAGCACTGGCTTAGTCTGCGAGTCCGCCTGAGCGCCAGAGTAAAAGGCCAAGCGATGCCTACCCGGGAGATGTTTGTGTGCATAGAGTGCCATCCTAGGCTACGCAGGCTACTGCACTTTTGTGGGTCTGTCTGCTTAGTTCGGCCTGGCAGGGTGAACCCAGGACGTGAACATGGAGCGCGGGAAAGGAAGACAGAAGAGGCACCAGCTCTCCCGCAGCTCTTCTTCCCTGACGAGACTGAAGCCTTGCTGAGGAAGCAGCGGCGAAGTGCTGTTCGCTCCAAGGCAAAGCCTCTGCGAAAGCACAGCATTCGCTGAGAAATGTTCGGCGGGCTGCTGCTGCTTGCCTGAGCTCAGTCTCCCAGTGGGAGAAATCGCGGTGGGAGAACCCGCATACAGTGAAAGCCTCTTTGCCTGGGCATCACCCCTGGGAAAGCACCGCATTCGTAGGGAATTCAGAGTTGGGTTTGGGGATGCTGCTGCTGCTTGCCTGAGCTAGTCTCCGCAGCACGGTGGAAGATACCCGCATGGAGCGAAATACCCTTTGCCCTAGCCATGCCCTCTGCCTGAGAGAGAAGCAAGGTCGCACAAGTCTGTCACCGCGCTCCCCAGGAGGAAGTGTGGGGAAGGCCCCGCATGCCGCCCCCTGGGATGAGAAGGAGCCCTTGGCCTTGGGGTCCGGAAACGCTTGGGAAGCAGGATAGCCTGCCATGGCAGGAACAGCAGGCCAGTGGCAAGACAAGTGTCACCCGCTCCCTGTGCGGAGAGATCGAAGCCTGGCTGCTAAGGAGACATGAGTGGACGACTAGGGCAGGGGCGCGTGCTCCACTCTGAGGAAGGAGTCGGGCAGATGGCAGGCCTGTCCTGTGCCTCTGGTCCCAAGGGGAGAGCATCTCCTAGGCCACCTGTCCCAAGGGCAGTCGGGCTTGCCCCCAGTTGCCATACCCGGAACTCGCAGAAACAACCCCATGGAGAAACGGGCAGTCAGATGCTGTCTTCCACCAAGATGTGGCAGTGTTGTGGGTGGCAGGGGTGTGCCTGGTAAGGAGTGGATACAGACCCCACAGTTCCCCATCCCAGTGCACGGGTCGTGTGCAGGGATCCTGTTGCCTCCTCTCTCCTGTGGTGAAGGCACTGGCCTAGACCTCGAGTCTGCCTGAGCGCATTAGCAAAAGTCAAAGCCTTACCAATGACAGGAGATGGTAATAGGCATAGAGTGCCATCCTAGGCCATGCACGCTGCTGTAGGGTTGTGATTATGTCTGCTTAGTTCGGCTTAGCAAGGTGAACCCCAGGCGCTAACGGGGAGCCCAGGAATGCAAGGCCCAAGAGGCACCAGCTCTCCCGCGGCTCTTCATCCCAGCCACAACAGAGCGAACGACCAAAGCCTTGCTGAGGAAGCAGCAGCGAAGTGCGGTTCGCACCAAGCTGAAAACTTCTGCAAAAGCATAGCAGTCGCTGGGAAATCAGAGTTGGTTCTGTGGGCTGCTTTTGCTGCTTGCCTTAGCCTAGTATTCGCAGCACGATGGGAGAAACCCACATAGAGCGAAAGCCTCTTTGACAGGGCATCCCCTCTGGGAAAGCACACCATTCTTTGGGAAATCAAAGTCGGGTCTGTGGGATGCTGCCTGCTGCTTGCCCGAGCTGGTCTCCACAGCACGGTGTAATACACTCGCATGGAGCGAAATCCTCTTTGCCTGGGCAACCCCTCTGCCTGAGAAAGAAGCGCGGTGACGCCTGTGGAAAGAGCCTTAAGGAAATGGACACGTTTGTCAGGGCAGAGCGACGGAAGCCTGGCTGCTAAAGAGACACGAGGGGAAGATTAGGGCAGGGGAAAGGGCTCCACTCTGTGGAAGGAGTCTGGGCAGAAGGCAGGCCTGTCCTGTGCCTCTGGTCCCAAGGGGACCGCATCACCTTGGCCACCTGCCCCGTCGGCAGTCGGGCTTGCTCCAAGGTGCCATACCCGGAACTCGCAGAAACAACCCCATGGATAAACGGGCAGTCAGATGCCGTCTTCCACCAAGATGTGGCAGTGTTGTGGGTGGCAGGGTTTGTGCCTGGTAAGGAGTGGAGACAGTCCCCCACAGTTCCCCATCCCAGTGCACGGGCCGTGTGCAGGGATCCTGTCGCCTTCTCTCTCCTGTGGTGAAGGCACTGGTCTAGACCCCGAGTCTGCCTGAGCGCATGAGCAAAAGTCAAAGCCTTACCTATGACAGGAGATGGTAATAGGCATAGAGTGCCATGCTAGGCCACGCACACTGCTGCAGGGTTGTGACTGTGTCTGCTTAGTTCGGCTTAGCAAGGTGAACCCTGGGCGCGAACTGGGAGCCCGGGAATGGAAGGCCCAAGAGGCACCACCTCTCCCGCGACTCTTCATCCCTGCCGCGACAGAGCAAATGACCAAAGCCTTGCTGAGGAAGCAGCAGCGAAGTGCGGTTCGCGCCAAGCTGACAACCTCTGCGAAAGCATAGCACTCGCTGGAAAATCAGAGTTGGTTCTGTGGGCTGCTTTTGCTGCTTGCCTTAGCCTAGTATTCACAGCACGATGGGAGAAACGCGCATAGAGCGAAAGACTCTTTGCCGGGGCATCCTCTCTGGGAAAACACAGCATTCTTTGGGAAGTCAGAGTCTGGTCTGTGGGATGCTGCCTGCTGCTTGCCAGAGCTAGTCTCCACAGCACGGTGTAATAAACCGCATGGAGCGAAATCCTCTTTGCCTGGGCATCCCCTCTGCCTGAGAGAGTAGCGCGGTGGCGCCTGTGGAAAGAGCCTTAAGGAAAGGGACACGTCTGTCATGGCAGAGAGATGGAAGCCTGGCTGCTAAGGAGACACGAGGGGAAGATTAGGGCAGGGGAAAGGGCTCCACTCTGAGGAAGGAGTCTGGGCAGAAAGCATGCCTGTCCTGAGCCTTTGGGCTCATGGAGACAGCAGCTCCTTGGCCACCTGTCCATGGTGGAGACAAGGGCTTGCCACCATGCGCCTACCCTGAACTCGAGAAACAACTCCCAGAAAGAACTGGCCATCAGATGCCGGCTTCCTCCAGGACTTGGAAGCTTGGAGGAGGCACGGGGTTTAAGGGGAAGGAGTGGGACAGTCTCACAAAGCTCCCTATTCAGTGCACGGGCGGTTGCAGGGATCCTGTCACCTCTCCTTTCCTGTGGGGAAAGCACTGGCTAAGTCCGCGAGTCCTCCTGAGCGGCAGAGTAAAGGGCCAAGCGATGCCTACCCGGGAGATGTTTGTGTGCATAAAGTGCCATCCTAGGAAATGCACACTACTGCACTTTTGTGGCTCTGTCCGCTTAGTTCGGCCTGGCAGGGTGAACCCAGGACGCGAACATGGAGCCCGGGAAAGCAAGGCCCAAGAGGCACCAGCTCTCCCGCATCTCTTCTTCCCTGACGCGACTGAAGCCTTGCTGAGGAAGCAGCGGCGAAGTGCTGTTCGCTCCAAGGCAAAACCTCTGCGAAAACACAGCATTCGCTGAGAAATGATCTGCGGGCTGCTGCTGCTTGTCTGAGCCCAGTCTCCCAGTGGGAGAAATGGCGGTGGGAGAAACCCGCATACAGTGAAAGCCTCTTTGCCTGGGCATCTCTCCTGGGAAAGCACAGCATTCGTAGGGAAATCAGAGTTGGGTTTGGGGATGCTGCTGCTGCTTGCCTTAGCTAGTCTCCGCAGCACTGTGAAAGATACCGCAAGGAGCGAAATACCCTTTGCCCTAGCATCCCCTCTGCCTGAGAGAGAAGCATGGTCGCACAAGTCTGTCACCGCCCTCCCCAGGAGCAAGTGTGGTGAAGGCACAGCACGCCGCCCCCTGGGATGAGAAGGAGCCCTTGGCCTTGGAGTCGGGAAACGCTTGGGAAGCAGAATAGCCTGCCATGGCACGAACAGCAGGCCAGTGGCAAGACAAGTGTCACCCGCTCCCTGTGCGGAGAGATTGAAGCCTGGGTGCTAAGGAGACATGAGGGGACGACTAGGGCAAGGGCGCGTGCTACACTCTGAGGAAGGAGTCTGGGCAGATGGCAGGCCTGTCCTGTGCCTCTGGTCCCAAGGGGAGAATATCTCCTAGGCCACCTGTCCCAAGGGCTTGCCCCCAGGTGCCATACCCGGAACTCGCAGAAACAACCCCATGGAGAAACGGGCAGTCAGATGCCGTCTTCCACCAAGATGTGGCAGTGTTGTGGGTGGCAGGGGGTGTGCCTGGTAAGGAGTGGAGACAGTCCCCCACAGTTCCCCATCCCAGTGCACGGGCCCTGTGCAGGGATGCTGTCGCCTCCTCTCTCCTGTGGTGAAGGCACTGGCCTAGACCCCGAGTCTGCCTGAGCGTCAGAGCAAAAGGCTAAGCCTTACCTACGCCAGGAGATGGTAATGGGCATAGAGTGCCATGCTAGGCCACGCACACTGCTGCAGGGTTGTGACTGTGTCTGCTTAGTTCGGCTTAGCAAGGTGAACCCTGGGCGCGAACTGGGAGCCCGGGAATGGAAGGCCCAAGAGGCACCACCTCTCCCGCGACTCTTCATCCCTGCCGCGACAGAGCAAATGACCAAAGCCTTGCTGAGGAAGCAGCAGCGAAGTGCGGTTCGCGCCAAGCTGACAACCTCTGCGAAAGCATAGCACTCGCTGGGAAATCAGAGTTGGTTCTGTGGGCTGCTTTTGCTGCTTGCCTTAGCCTAGTATTCACAGCACGATGGGAGAAACGCGCATAGAGCGAAAGACTCTTTGCCGGGGCATCCCCTTGGGAAGGCAGAGCATTTTTTGGGAAATCAGAGTGGGGTCTGTGGGATGCTGCCTGCTGCTTGCCAGAGCTGGTCTCCACAGCACGGTGTAATACACCCGCATGGAGCGAAATCCTCTTTGCCTGGGCATCCCCTCTGCCTGAGAGAGAAGCGCGGTGGCGCCTGTGGAAAGAGCCTTAAGGAAAGGGACACGTCTGTCACGACAGAGAGATGGAAGCCTGGCTGCTAAGGAGAAACGAGGGGAAGCTTAGGGCAGGGGAAAGGGCTCCATTCTGAGGAAGGAGTCTGAGCAGAAAGCATGCCTGTCCTCAGCCTTTGGGCTCAAGGAGACAGCAGCTCCTTGGCCACCTATCCGTGGTGGAGACATGGGCTTGCCACCAGGCGCCTACCCTGAACGTGAGCAACAACTCCCAGAAAGAACTGGGCATCAGAAGCCGGCTTTCTCCAGGATGGGGAAGCTTGGAGGAGGCACGGGGTTTAAGGGGAAGGAGTGGGGACAGTCCCCCAAAGCTCCCTATTCAGTGCACGGGCGGTGTGCAGGGATTCTGTCACCTCTCCTTTCCTGTGGGGAAAGCACTGGCTTAGTCTGCGAGTCCGCCTGAGCGCCAGAGTAAAAGGCCAAGCGATGCCTACCCGGGAGATGTTTGTGTGCATAGAGTGCCATCCTAGGCTACGCAGGCTACTGCACTTTTGTGGCTCTGTCTGCTTAGTTCGGCCTGGCAGGGTGAACCCAGGACGTGAACATGGAGCGCGGGAAAGGAAGACAGAAGAGGCACCAGCTCTCCCGCAGCTCTTTTTCCCTGACGAGACTGAAGCCTTGCTGAGGAAGCAGCGGCGAAGTGCTGTTCGCTCCAAGGCAAAGCCTCTGCGAAAGCACAGCATTCGCTGAGAAATGTTCGGCGGGCTGCTGCTGCTTGCCTGAGCTCAGTCTCCCAGTGGGAGAAATCGCGGTGGGAGAACCCGCATACAGTGAAAGCCTCTTTGCCTGGGCATCACCCCTGGGAAAGCACCGCATTCGTAGGGAATTCAGAGTTGGGTTTGGGGATGCTGCTGCTGCTTGCCTGAGCTAGTCTCCGCAGCACGGTGGAAGATACCCGCATGGAGCGAAATACCCTTTGCCCTAGCATGCCCTCTGCCTGAGAGAGAAGCAAGGTCGCACAAGTCTGTCACCGCGCTCCCCAGGAGGAAGTGTGGGGAAGGCCCCGCACGCCGCCCCCTGGGATGAGAAGGAGCCCTTGGCCTTGGGGTCCGGAAACGCTTGGGAAGCAGGATAGCCTGCCATGGCAGGAACAGCAGGCCAGTGGCAAGACAAGTGTCACCCGCTCCCTGTGCGGAGAGATCGAAGCCTGGCTGCTAAGGAGACATGAGTGGACGACTAGGGCAGGGGCGCGTGCTCCACTCTGAGGAAGGAGTCGGGCAGATGGCAGGCCTGTCCTGTGCCTCTGGTCCCAAGGGGAGAGCATCTCCTAGGCCACCTGTCCCAAGGGCAGTCGGGCTTGCCCCCAGTTGCCATACCCGGAACTCGCAGAAACAACCCCATGGAGAAACGGGCAGTCAGATGCTGTCTTCCACCAAGATGTGGCAGTGTTGTGGGTGGCAGGGGTGTGCCTGGTAAGGAGTGGATACAGACCCCACAGTTCCCCATCCCAGTGCACGGGTCGTGTGCAGGGATCCTGTTGCCTCCTCTCTCCTGTGGTGAAGGCACTGGCCTAGACCTCGAGTCTGCCTGAGCGCATTAGCAAAAGTCAAAGCCTTACCAATGACCGGAGATGGTAATAGGCATAGAGTGCCATCCTAGGCCATGCACGCTGCTGTAGGGTTGTGATTATGTCTGCTTAGTTCGGCTTAGCAAGGTGAACCCCAGGCGCTAACGGGGAGCCCAGGAATGCAAGGCCCAAGAGGCACCAGCTCTCCCGCGGCTCTTCATCCCAGCCACAACAGAGCGAACGACCAAAGCCTTGCTGAGGAAGCAGCAGCGAAGTGCGGTTCGCACCAAGCTGAAAACTTCTGCAAAAGCATAGCAGTCGCTGGGAAATCAGAGTTGGTTCTGTGGGCTGCTTTTGCTGCTTGCCTTAGCCTAGTATTCGCAGCACGATGGGAGAAACCCACATAGAGCGAAAGCCTCTTTGACAGGGCATCCCCTCTGGGAAAGCACACCATTCTTTGGGAAATCAAAGTCGGGTCTGTGGGATGCTGCCTGCTGCTTGCCCGAGCTGGTCTCCACAGCACGGTGTAATACACTCGCATGGAGCGAAATCCTCTTTGCCTGGGCAACCCCTCTGCCTGAGAGAGAAGCGCGGTGACGCCTGTGGAAAGAGCCTTAAGGAAAGGGACACGTTTGTCAGGGCAGAGCGACGGAAGCCTGGCTGCTAAAGAGACACGAGGGGAAGATTAGGGCAGGGGAAAGGGCTCCACTCTGTGGAAGGAGTCTGGGCAGAAGGCAGGCCTGTCCTGTGCCTCTGGTCCCAATGGGACCGCATCACCTTGGCCACCTGCCCCGTCGGCAGTCGGGCTTGCTCCAAGGTGCCATACCCGGAACTCGCAGAAACAACCCCATGGATAAACGGGCAGTCAGATGCCGTCTTCCACCAAGATGTGGCAGTGTTGTGGGTGGCAGGGTTTGTGCCTGGTAAGGAGTGGAGACAGTCCCCCACAGTTCCCCATCCCAGTGCACGGGCCGTGTGCAGGGATCCTGTCGCCTTCTCTCTCCTGTGGTGAAGGCACTGGTCTAGACCCCGAGTCTGCCTGAGCGCATGAGCAAAAGTCAAAGCCTTACCTATGACAGGAGATGGTAATAGGCATAGAGTGCCATGCTAGGCCACGCACGCTGCTGCAGGGTTGTGACTGTGTCTGCTTAGTTCGGCTTAGCAAGGTGAACCCTGGGCGCGAACTGGGAGCCCGGGAATGGAAGGCCCAAGAGGCACCACCTCTCCCGCGACTCTTCATCCCTGCCGCGACAGAGCAAATGACCAAAGCCTTGCTGAGGAAGCAGCAGCGAAGTGCGGTTCGCGCCAAGCTGACAACCTCTGCGAAAGCATAGCACTCGCTGGAAAATCAGAGTTGGTTCTGTGGGCTGCTTTTGCTGCTTGCCTTAGCCTAGTATTCACAGCACGATGGGAGAAACGCGCATAGAGCGAAAGACTCTTTGCCGGGGCATCCTCTCTGGGAAAACACAGCATTCTTTGGGAAGTCAGAGTCTGGTCTGTGGGATGCTGCCTGCTGCTTGCCAGAGCTAGTCTCCACAGCACGGTGTAATAAACCGCATGGAGCGAAATCCTCTTTGCCTGGGCATCCCCTCTGCCTGAGAGAGTAGCGCGGTGGCGCCTGTGGAAAGAGCCTTAAGGAAAGGGACACGTCTGTCATGGCAGAGAGATGGAAGCCTGGCTGCTAAGGAGACACGAGGGGAAGATTAGGGCAGGGGAAAGGGCTCCACTCTGAGGAAGGAGTCTGGGCAGAAAGCATGCCTGTCCTGAGCCTTTGGGCTCATGGAGACAGCAGCTCCTTGGCCACCTGTCCATGGTGGAGACAAGGGCTTGCCACCATGCGCCTACCCTGAACTCGAGAAACAACTCCCAGAAAGAACTGGCCATCAGATGCCGGCTTCCTCCAGGACTTGGAAGCTTGGAGGAGGCACGGGGTTTAAGGGGAAGGAGTGGGGACAGTCTCACAAAGCTCCCTATTCAGTGCACGGGCGGTTGCAGGGATCCTGTCACCTCTCCTTTCCTGTGGGGAAAGCACTGGCTAAGTCCGCGAGTCCTCCTGAGCGGCAGAGTAAAGGGCCAAGCGATGCCTACCCGGGAGATGTTTGTGTGCATAAAGTGCCATCCTAGGAAATGCACACTACTGCACTTTTGTGGCTCTGTCCGCTTAGTTCGGCCTGGCAGGGTGAACCCAGGACGCGAACATGGAGCCCGGGAAAGCAAGGCCCAAGAGGCACCAGCTCTCCCGCATCTCTTCTTCCCTGACGCGACTGAAGCCTTGCTGAGGAAGCAGCGGCGAAGTGCTGTTCGCTCCAAGGCAAAACCTCTGCGAAAACACAGCATTCGCTGAGAAATGATCTGCGGGCTGCTGCTGCTTGTCTGAGCCCAGTCTCCCAGTGGGAGAAATGGCGGTGGGAGAAACCCGCATACAGTGAAAGCCTCTTTGCCTGGGCATCTCTCCTGGGAAAGCACAGCATTCGTAGGGAAATCAGAGTTGGGTTTGGGGATGCTGCTGCTGCTTGCCTTAGCTAGTCTCCGCAGCACTGTGAAAGATACCGCAAGGAGCGAAATACCCTTTGCCCTAGCATCCCCTCTGCCTGAGAGAGAAGCATGGTCGCACAAGTCTGTCACCGCCCTCCCCAGGAGCAAGTGTGGTGAAGGCACAGCACGCCGCCCCCTGGGATGAGAAGGAGCCCTTGGCCTTGGAGTCGGGAAACGCTTGGGAAGCAGAATAGCCTGCCATGGCACGAACAGCAGGCCAGTGGCAAGACAAGTGTCACCCGCTCCCTGTGCGGAGAGATTGAAGCCTGGGTGCTAAGGAGACATGAGGGGACGACTAGGGCAAGGGCGCGTGCTACACTCTGAGGAAGGAGTCTGGGCAGATGGCAGGCCTGTCCTGTGCCTCTGGTCCCAAGGGGAGAATATCTCCTAGGCCACCTGTCCCAAGGGCTTGCCCCCAGGTGCCATACCCGGAACTCGCAGAAACAACCCCATGGAGAAACGGGCAGTCAGATGCCGTCTTCCACCAAGATGTGGCAGTGTTGTGGGTGGCAGGGGGTGTGCCTGGTAAGGAGTGGAGACAGTCCCCCACAGTTCCCCATCCCAGTGCACGGGCCCTGTGCAGGGATGCTGTCGCCTCCTCTCTCCTGTGGTGAAGGCACTGGCCTAGACCCCGAGTCTGCCTGAGCGTCAGAGCAAAAGGCTAAGCCTTACCTACGCCAGGAGATGGTAATGGGCATAGAGTGCCATGCTAGGCCACGCACACTGCTGCAGGGTTGTGACTGTGTCTGCTTAGTTCGGCTTAGCAAGGTGAACCCTGGGCGCGAACTGGGAGCCCGGGAATGGAAGGCCCAAGAGGCACCACCTCTCCCGCGACTCTTCATCCCTGCCGCGACAGAGCAAATGACCAAAGCCTTGCTGAGGAAGCAGCAGCGAAGTGCGGTTCGCGCCAAGCTGACAACCTCTGCGAAAGCATAGCACTCGCTGGGAAATCAGAGTTGGTTCTGTGGGCTGCTTTTGCTGCTTGCCTTAGCCTAGTATTCACAGCACGATGGGAGAAACGCGCATAGAGCGAAAGACTCTTTGCCGGGGCATCCCCTTGGGAAGGCAGAGCATTTTTTGGGAAATCAGAGTGGGGTCTGTGGGATGCTGCCTGCTGCTTGCCAGAGCTGGTCTCCACAGCACGGTGTAATACACCCGCATGGAGCGAAATCCTCTTTGCCTGGGCATCACCTCTGCCTGAGAGAGAAGCGCGGTGGCGCCTGTGGAAAGAGGCTTAAGGAAAGGGACACGTCTGTCACGACAGAGAGATGGAAGCCTGGCTGCTAAGGAGAAACGAGGGGAAGCTTAGGGCAGGGGAAAGGGCTCCATTCTGAGGAAGGAGTCTGAGCAGAAAGCATGCCTGTCCTCAGCCTTTGGGCTCAAGGAGACAGCAGCTCCTTGGCCACCTATCCGTGGTGGAGACATGGGCTTGCCACCAGGCGCCTACCCTGAACGTGAGCAACAACTCCCAGAAAGAACTGGGCATCAGAAGCCGGCTTTCTCCAGGATGGGGAAGCTTGGAGGAGGCACGGGGTTTAAGGGGAAGGAGTGGGGACAGTCCCCCAAAGCTCCCTATTCAGTGCACGGGCGGTGTGCAGGGATTCTGTCACCTCTCCTTTCCTGTGGGGAAAGCACTGGCTTAGTCTGCGAGTCCGCCTGAGCGCCAGAGTAAAAGGCCAAGCGATGCCTACCCGGGAGATGTTTGTGTGCATAGAGTGCCATCCTAGGCTACGCAGGCTACTGCACTTTTGTGGCTCTGTCTGCTTAGTTCGGCCTGGCAGGGTGAACCCAGGACGTGAACATGGAGCGCGGGAAAGGAAGACAGAAGAGGCACCAGCTCTCCCGCAGCTCTTTTTCCCTGACGAGACTGAAGCCTTGCTGAGGAAGCAGCGGCGAAGTGCTGTTCGCTCCAAGGCAAAGCCTCTGCGAAAGCACAGCATTCGCTGAGAAATGTTCGGCGGGCTGCTGCTGCTTGCCTGAGCTCAGTCTCCCAGTGGGAGAAATCGCGGTGGGAGAACCCGCATACAGTGAAAGCCTCTTTGCCTGGGCATCACCCCTGGGAAAGCACCGCATTCGTAGGGAATTCAGAGTTGGGTTTGGGGATGCTGCTGCTGCTTGCCTGAGCTAGTCTCCGCAGCACGGTGGAAGATACCCGCATGGAGCGAAATACCCTTTGCCCTAGCATGCCCTCTGCCTGAGAGAGAAGCAAGGTCGCACAAGTCTGTCACCGCGCTCCCCAGGAGGAAGTGTGGGGAAGGCCCCGCACGCCGCCCCCTGGGATGAGAAGGAGCCCTTGGCCTTGGGGTCCGGAAACGCTTGGGAAGCAGGATAGCCTGCCATGGCAGGAACAGCAGGCCAGTGGCAAGACAAGTGTCACCCGCTCCCTGTGCGGAGAGATCGAAGCCTGGCTGCTAAGGAGACATGAGTGGACGACTAGGGCAGGGGCGCGTGCTCCACTCTGAGGAAGGAGTCGGGCAGATGGCAGGCCTGTCCTGTGCCTCTGGTCCCAAGGGGAGAGCATCTCCTAGGCCACCTGTCCCAAGGGCAGTCGGGCTTGCCCCCAGTTGCCATACCCGGAACTCGCAGAAACAACCCCATGGAGAAACGGGCAGTCAGATGCTGTCTTCCACCAAGATGTGGCAGTGTTGTGGGTGGCAGGGGTGTGCCTGGTAAGGAGTGGATACAGACCCCACAGTTCCCCATCCCAGTGCACGGGTCGTGTGCAGGGATCCTGTTGCCTCCTCTCTCCTGTGGTGAAGGCACTGGCCTAGACCTCGAGTCTGCCTGAGCGCATTAGCAAAAGTCAAAGCCTTACCAATGACCGGAGATGGTAATAGGCATAGAGTGCCATCCTAGGCCATGCACGCTGCTGTAGGGTTGTGATTATGTCTGCTTAGTTCGGCTTAGCAAGGTGAACCCCAGGCGCTAACGGGGAGCCCAGGAATGCAAGGCCCAAGAGGCACCAGCTCTCCCGCGGCTCTTCATCCCAGCCACAACAGAGCGAACGACCAAAGCCTTGCTGAGGAAGCAGCAGCGAAGTGCGGTTCGCACCAAGCTGAAAACTTCTGCAAAAGCATAGCAGTCGCTGGGAAATCAGAGTTGGTTCTGTGGGCTGCTTTTGCTGCTTGCCTTAGCCTAGTATTCGCAGCACGATGGGAGAAACCCACATAGAGCGAAAGCCTCTTTGACAGGGCATCCCCTCTGGGAAAGCACACCATTCTTTGGGAAATCAAAGTCGGGTCTGTGGGATGCTGCCTGCTGCTTGCCCGAGCTGGTCTCCACAGCACGGTGTAATACACTCGCATGGAGCGAAATCCTCTTTGCCTGGGCAACCCCTCTGCCTGAGAGAGAAGCGCGGTGACGCCTGTGGAAAGAGCCTTAAGGAAAGGGACACGTTTGTCAGGGCAGAGCGACGGAAGCCTGGCTGCTAAAGAGACACGAGGGGAAGATTAGGGCAGGGGAAAGGGCTCCACTCTGTGGAAGGAGTCTGGGCAGAAGGCAGGCCTGTCCTGTGCCTCTGGTCCCAAGGGGACCGCATCACCTTGGCCACCTGCCCCGTCGGCAGTCGGGCTTGCTCCAAGGTGCCATACCCGGAACTCGCAGAAACAACCCCATGGATAAACGGGCAGTCAGATGCCGTCTTCCACCAAGATGTGGCAGTGTTGTGGGTGGCAGGGTTTGTGCCTGGTAAGGAGTGGAGACAGTCCCCCACAGTTCCCCATCCCAGTGCACGGGCCGTGTGCAGGGATCCTGTCGCCTTCTCTCTCCTGTGGTGAAGGCACTGGTCTAGACCCCGAGTCTGCCTGAGCGCATGAGCAAAAGTCAAAGCCTTACCTATGACAGGAGATGGTAATAGGCATAGAGTGCCATGCTAGGCCACGCACGCTGCTGCAGGGTTGTGACTGTGTCTGCTTAGTTCGGCTTAGCAAGGTGAACCCTGGGCGCGAACTGGGAGCCCGGGAATGGAAGGCCCAAGAGGCACCACCTCTCCCGCGACTCTTCATCCCTGCCGCGACAGAGCAAATGACCAAAGCCTTGCTGAGGAAGCAGCAGCGAAGTGCGGTTCGCGCCAAGCTGACAACCTCTGCGAAAGCATAGCACTCGCTGGAAAATCAGAGTTGGTTCTGTGGGCTGCTTTTGCTGCTTGCCTTAGCCTAGTATTCACAGCACGATGGGAGAAACGCGCATAGAGCGAAAGACTCTTTGCCGGGGCATCCTCTCTGGGAAAACACAGCATTCTTTGGGAAGTCAGAGTCTGGTCTGTGGGATGCTGCCTGCTGCTTGCCAGAGCTAGTCTCCACAGCACGGTGTAATAAACCGCATGGAGCGAAATCCTCTTTGCCTGGGCATCCCCTCTGCCTGAGAGAGTAGCGCGGTGGCGCCTGTGGAAAGAGCCTTAAGGAAAGGGACACGTCTGTCATGGCAGAGAGATGGAAGCCTGGCTGCTAAGGAGACACGAGGGGAAGATTAGGGCAGGGGAAAGGGCTCCACTCTGAGGAAGGAGTCTGGGCAGAAAGCATGCCTGTCCTGAGCCTTTGGGCTCATGGAGACAGCAGCTCCTTGGCCACCTGTCCATGGTGGAGACAAGGGCTTGCCACCATGCGCCTACCCTGAACTCGAGAAACAACTCCCAGAAAGAACTGGCCATCAGATGCCGGCTTCCTCCAGGACTTGGAAGCTTGGAGGAGGCACGGGGTTTAAGGGGAAGGAGTGGGGACAGTCTCACAAAGCTCCCTATTCAGTGCACGGGCGGTTGCAGGGATCCTGTCACCTCTCCTTTCCTGTGGGGAAAGCACTGGCTAAGTCCGCGAGTCCTCCTGAGCGGCAGAGTAAAGGGCCAAGCGATGCCTACCCGGGAGATGTGTGTGTGCATAAAGTGCCATCCTAGGAAATGCACACTACTGCACTTTTGTGGCTCTGTCCGCTTAGTTCGGCCTGGCAGGGTGAACCCAGGACGCGAACATGGAGCCCGGGAAAGCAAGGCCCAAGAGGCACCAGCTCTCCCGCATCTCTTCTTCCCTGACGCGACTGAAGCCTTGCTGAGGAAGCAGCGGCGAAGTGCTGTTCGCTCCAAGGCAAAACCTCTGCGAAAACACAGCATTCGCTGAGAAATGATCTGCGGGCTGCTGCTGCTTGTCTGAGCCCAGTCTCCCAGTGGGAGAAATGGCGGTGGGAGAAACCCGCATACAGTGAAAGCCTCTTTGCCTGGGCATCTCTCCTGGGAAAGCACAGCATTCGTAGGGAAATCAGAGTTGGGTTTGGGGATGCTGCTGCTGCTTGCCTTAGCTAGTCTCCGCAGCACTGTGAAAGATACCGCAAGGAGCGAAATACCCTTTGCCCTAGCATCCCCTCTGCCTGAGAGAGAAGCATGGTCGCACAAGTCTGTCACCGCCCTCCCCAGGAGCAAGTGTGGTGAAGGCACAGCACGCCGCCCCCTGGGATGAGAAGGAGCCCTTGGCCTTGGAGTCGGGAAACGCTTGGGAAGCAGAATAGCCTGCCATGGCACGAACAGCAGGCCAGTGGCAAGACAAGTGTCACCCGCTCCCTGTGCGGAGAGATTGAAGCCTGGGTGCTAAGGAGACATGAGGGGACGACTAGGGCAAGGGCGCGTGCTACACTCTGAGGAAGGAGTCTGGGCAGATGGCAGGCCTGTCCTGTGCCTCTGGTCCCAAGGGGAGAATATCTCCTAGGCCACCTGTCCCAAGGGCAGTCGGGCTTGCCCCCAGGTGCCATACCCGGAACTCGCAGAAACAACCCCATGGAGAAACGGGCAGTCAGATGCCGTCTTCCACCAAGATGTGGCAGTGTTGTGGGTGGCAGGGGGTGTGCCTGGTAAGGAGTGGAGACAGTCCCCCACAGTTCCCCATCCCAGTGCACGGGCCCTGTGCAGGGATGCTGTCGCCTCCTCTCTCCTGTGGTGAAGGCACTGGCCTAGACCCCGAGTCTGCCTGAGCGTCAGAGCAAAAGGCTAAGCCTTACCTACGCCAGGAGATGGTAATGGGCATAGAGTGCCATGCTAGGCCACGCACACTGCTGCAGGGTTGTGACTGTGTCTGCTTAGTTCGGCTTAGCAAGGTGAACCCTGGGCGCGAACTGGGAGCCCGGGAATGGAAGGCCCAAGAGGCACCACCTCTCCCGCGACTCTTCATCCCTGCCGCGACAGAGCAAATGACCAAAGCCTTGCTGAGGAAGCAGCAGCGAAGTGCGGTTCGCGCCAAGCTGACAACCTCTGCGAAAGCATAGCACTCGCTGGGAAATCAGAGTTGGTTCTGTGGGCTGCTTTTGCTGCTTGCCTTAGCCTAGTATTCACAGCACGATGGGAGAAACGCGCATAGAGCGAAAGACTCTTTGCCGGGGCATCCCCTTGGGAAGGCAGAGCATTTTTTGGGAAATCAGAGTGGGGTCTGTGGGATGCTGCCTGCTGCTTGCCAGAGCTGGTCTCCACAGCACGGTGTAATACACCCGCATGGAGCGAAATCCTCTTTGCCTGGGCATCACCTCTGCCTGAGAGAGAAGCGCGGTGGCGCCTGTGGAAAGAGCCTTAAGGAAAGGGACACGTCTGTCACGACAGAGAGATGGAAGCCTGGCTGCTAAGGAGAAACGAGGGGAAGCTTAGGGCAGGGGAAAGGGCTCCATTCTGAGGAAGGAGTCTGGGCAGAAAGCATGCCTGTCCTCAGCCTTTGGGCTCAAGGAGACAGCAGCTCCTTGGCCACCTCTCCGTGGTGGAGACATGGGCTTGCCACCAGGCGCCTACCCTGAACGTGAGCAACAACTCCCAGAAAGAACTGGGCATCAGAAGCCGGCTTTCTCCAGGATGGGGAAGCTTGGAGGAGGCACGGGGTTTAAGGGGAAGGAGTGGGGACAGTCCCCCAAAGCTCCCTATTCAGTGCACGGGCGGTGTGCAGGGATTCTGTCACCTCTCCTTTCCTGTGGGGAAAGCACTGGCTTAGTCTGCGAGTCCGCCTGAGCGCCAGAGTAAAAGGCCAAGCGATGCCTACCCGGGAGATGTTTGTGTGCATAGAGTGCCATCCTAGGCTACGCAGGCTACTGCACTTTTGTGGCTCTGTCTGCTTAGTTCGGCCTGGCAGGGTGAACCCAGGACGTGAACATGGAGCGCGGGAAAGGAAGACAGAAGAGGCACCAGCTCTCCCGCAGCTCTTTTTCCCTGACGAGACTGAAGCCTTGCTGAGGAAGCAGCGGCGAAGTGCTGTTCGCTCCAAGGCAAAGCCTCTGCGAAAGCACAGCATTCGCTGAGAAATGTTCGGCGGGCTGCTGCTGCTTGCCTGAGCTCAGTCTCCCAGTGGGAGAAATCGCGGTGGGAGAACCCGCATACAGTGAAAGCCTCTTTGCCTGGGCATCACCCCTGGGAAAGCACTGCATTCGTAGGGAATTCAGAGTTGGGTTTGGGGATGCTGCTGCTGCTTGCCTGAGCTAGTCTCCGCAGCACGGTGGAAGATACCCGCATGGAGCGAAATACCCTTTGCCCTAGCATGCCCTCTGCCTGAGAGAGAAGCAAGGTCGCACAAGTCTGTCACCGCGCTCCCCAGGAGGAAGTGTGGGGAAGGCCCCGCACGCCGCCCCCTGGGATGAGAAGGAGCCCTTGGCCTTGGGGTCCGGAAACGCTTGGGAAGCAGGATAGCCTGCCATGGCAGGAACAGCAGGCCAGTGGCAAGACAAGTGTCACCCGCTCCCTGTGCGGAGAGATCGAAGCCTGGCTGCTAAGGAGACATGAGTGGACGACTAGGGCAGGGGCGCGTGCTCCACTCTGAGGAAGGAGTCGGGCAGATGGCAGGCCTGTCCTGTGCCTCTGGTCCCAAGGGGAGAGCATCTCCTAGGCCACCTGTCCCAAGGGCAGTCGGGCTTGCCCCCAGTTGCCATACCCGGAACTCGCAGAAACAACCCCATGGAGAAACGGGCAGTCAGATGCTGTCTTCCACCAAGATGTGGCAGTGTTGTGGGTGGCAGGGGTGTGCCTGGTAAGGAGTGGATACAGACCCCACAGTTCCCCATCCCAGTGCACGGGTCGTGTGCAGGGATCCTGTTGCCTCCTCTCTCCTGTGGTGAAGGCACTGGCCTAGACCTCGAGTCTGCCTGAGCGCATTAGCAAAAGTCAAAGCCTTACCAATGACAGGAGATGGTAATAGGCATAGAGTGCCATCCTAGGCCATGCACGCTGCTGTAGGGTTGTGATTATGTCTGCTTAGTTCGGCTTAGCAAGGTGAACCCCAGGCGCTAACGGGGAGCCCAGGAATGCAAGGCCCAAGAGGCACCAGCTCTCCCGCGGCTCTTCATCCCAGCCACAACAGAGCGAACGACCAAAGCCTTGCTGAGGAAGCAGCAGCGAAGTGCGGTTCGCACCAAGCTGAAAACTTCTGCAAAAGCATAGCAGTCGCTGGGAAATCAGAGTTGGTTCTGTGGGCTGCTTTTGCTGCTTGCCTTAGCCTAGTATTCGCAGCACGATGGGAGAAACCCACATAGAGCGAAAGCCTCTTTGACAGGGCATCCCCTCTGGGAAAGCACACCATTCTTTGGGAAATCAAAGTCGGGTCTGTGGGATGCTGCCTGCTGCTTGCCCGAGCTGGTCTCCACAGCACGGTGTAATACACTCGCATGGAGCGAAATCCTCTTTGCCTGGGCAACCCCTCTGCCTGAGAGAGAAGCGCGGTGACGCCTGTGGAAAGAGCCTTAAGGAAAGGGACACGTTTGTCAGGGCAGAGCGACGGAAGCCTGGCTGCTAAAGAGACACGAGGGGAAGATTAGGGCAGGGGAAAGGGCTCCACTCTGTGGAAGGAGTCTGGGCAGAAGGCAGGCCTGTCCTGTGCCTCTGGTCCCAAGGGGACCGCATCACCTTGGCCACCTGCCCCGTCGGCAGTCGGGCTTGCTCCAAGGTGCCATACCCGGAACTCGCAGAAACAACCCCATGGATAAACGGGCAGTCAGATGCCGTCTTCCACCAAGATGTGGCAGTGTTGTGGGTGGCAGGGTTTGTGCCTGGTAAGGAGTGGAGACAGTCCCCCACAGTTCCCCATCCCAGTGCACGGGCCGTGTGCAGGGATCCTGTCGCCTTCTCTCTCCTGTGGTGAAGGCACTGGTCTAGACCCCGAGTCTGCCTGAGCGCATGAGCAAAAGTCAAAGCCTTACCTATGACAGGAGATGGTAATAGGCATAGAGTGCCATGCTAGGCCACGCACGCTGCTGCAGGGTTGTGACTGTGTCTGCTTAGTTCGGCTTAGCAAGGTGAACCCTGGGCGCGAACTGGGAGCCCGGGAATGGAAGGCCCAAGAGGCACCACCTCTCCCGCGACTCTTCATCCCTGCCGCGACAGAGCAAATGACCAAAGCCTTGCTGAGGAAGCAGCAGCGAAGTGCGGTTCGCGCCAAGCTGACAACCTCTGCGAAAGCATAGCACTCGCTGGAAAATCAGAGTTGGTTCTGTGGGCTGCTTTTGCTGCTTGCCTTAGCCTAGTATTCACAGCACGATGGGAGAAACGCGCATAGAGCGAAAGACTCTTTGCCGGGGCATCCTCTCTGGGAAAACACAGCATTCTTTGGGAAGTCAGAGTCTGGTCTGTGGGATGCTGCCTGCTGCTTGCCAGAGCTAGTCTCCACAGCACGGTGTAATAAACCGCATGGAGCGAAATCCTCTTTGCCTGGGCATCCCCTCTGCCTGAGAGAGTAGCGCGGTGGCGCCTGTGGAAAGAGCCTTAAGGAAAGGGACACGTCTGTCATGGCAGAGAGATGGAAGCCTGGCTGCTAAGGAGACACGAGGGGAAGATTAGGGCAGGGGAAAGGGCTCCACTCTGAGGAAGGAGTCTGGGCAGAAAGCATGCCTGTCCTGAGCCTTTGGGCTCATGGAGACAGCAGCTCCTTGGCCACCTGTCCATGGTGGAGACAAGGGCTTGCCACCATGCGCCTACCCTGAACTCGAGAAACAACTCCCAGAAAGAACTGGCCATCAGATGCCGGCTTCCTCCAGGACTTGGAAGCTTGGAGGAGGCACGGGGTTTAAGGGGAAGGAGTGGGGACAGTCTCACAAAGCTCCCTATTCAGTGCACGGGCGGTTGCAGGGATCCTGTCACCTCTCCTTTCCTGTGGGGAAAGCACTGGCTAAGTCCGCGAGTCCTCCTGAGCGGCAGAGTAAAGGGCCAAGCGATGCCTACCCGGGAGATGTTTGTGTGCATAAAGTGCCATCCTAGGAAATGCACACTACTGCACTTTTGTGGCTCTGTCCGCTTAGTTCGGCCTGGCAGGGTGAACCCAGGACGCGAACATGGAGCCCGGGAAAGCAAGGCCCAAGAGGCACCAGCTCTCCCGCATCTCTTCTTCCCTGACGCGACTGAAGCCTTGCTGAGGAAGCAGCGGCGAAGTGCTGTTCGCTCCAAGGCAAAACCTCTGCGAAAACACAGCATTCGCTGAGAAATGATCTGCGGGCTGCTGCTGCTTGTCTGAGCCCAGTCTCCCAGTGGGAGAAATGGCGGTGGGAGAAACCCGCATACAGTGAAAGCCTCTTTGCCTGGGCATCTCTCCTGGGAAAGCACAGCATTCGTAGGGAAAGCAGAGTTGGGTTTGGGGATGCTGCTGCTGCTTGCCTTAGCTAGTCTCCGCAGCACTGTGAAAGATACCGCAAGGAGCGAAATACCCTTTGCCCTAGCATCCCCTCTGCCTGAGAGAGAAGCATGGTCGCACAAGTCTGTCACCGCCCTCCCCAGGAGCAAGTGTGGTGAAGGCACAGCACGCCGCCCCCTGGGATGAGAAGGAGCCCTTGGCCTTGGAGTCGGGAAACGCTTGGGAAGCAGAATAGCCTGCCATGGCACGAACAGCAGGCCAGTGGCAAGACAAGTGTCACCCGCTCCCTGTGCGGAGAGATTGAAGCCTGGGTGCTAAGGAGACATGAGGGGACGACTAGGGCAAGGGCGCGTGCTACACTCTGAGGAAGGAGTCTGGGCAGATGGCAGGCCTGTCCTGTGCCTCTGGTCCCAAGGGGAGAATATCTCCTAGGCCACCTGTCCCAAGGGCAGTCGGGCTTGCCCCCAGGTGCCATACCCGGAACTCGCAGAAACAACCCCATGGAGAAACGGGCAGTCAGATGCCGTCTTCCACCAAGATGTGGCAGTGTTGTGGGTGGCAGGGGGTGTGCCTGGTAAGGAGTGGAGACAGTCCCCCACAGTTCCCCATCCCAGTGCACGGGCCCTGTGCAGGGATGCTGTCGCCTCCTCTCTCCTGTGGTGAAGGCACTGGCCTAGACCCCGAGTCTGCCTGAGCGTCAGAGCAAAAGGCTAAGCCTTACCTACGCCAGGAGATGGTAATGGGCATAGAGTGCCATGCTAGGCCACGCACACTGCTGCAGGGTTGTGACTGTGTCTGCTTAGTTCGGCTTAGCAAGGTGAACCCTGGGCGCGAACTGGGAGCCCGGGAATGGAAGGCCCAAGAGGCACCACCTCTCCCGCGACTCTTCATCCCTGCCGCGACAGAGCAAATGACCAAAGCCTTGCTGAGGAAGCAGCAGCGAAGTGCGGTTCGCGCCAAGCTGACAACCTCTGCGAAAGCATAGCACTCGCTGGGAAATCAGAGTTGGTTCTGTGGGCTGCTTTTGCTGCTTGCCTTAGCCTAGTATTCACAGCACGATGGGAGAAACGCGCATAGAGCGAAAGACTCTTTGCCGGGGCATCCCCTTGGGAAGGCAGAGCATTTTTTGGGAAATCAGAGTGGGGTCTGTGGGATGCTGCCTGCTGCTTGCCAGAGCTGGTCTCCACAGCACGGTGTAATACACCCGCATGGAGCGAAATCCTCTTTGCCTGGGCATCACCTCTGCCTGAGAGAGAAGCGCGGTGGCGCCTGTGGAAAGAGCCTTAAGGAAAGGGACACGTCTGTCACGACAGAGAGATGGAAGCCTGGCTGCTAAGGAGAAACGAGGGGAAGCTTAGGGCAGGGGAAAGGGCTCCATTCTGAGGAAGGAGTCTGGGCAGAAAGCATGCCTGTCCTCAGCCTTTGGGCTCAAGGAGACAGCAGCTCCTTGGCCACCTCTCCGTGGTGGAGACATGGGCTTGCCACCAGGCGCCTACCCTGAACGTGAGCAACAACTCCCAGAAAGAACTGGGCATCAGAAGCCGGCTTTCTCCAGGATGGGGAAGCTTGGAGGAGGCACGGGGTTTAAGGGGAAGGAGTGGGGACAGTCCCCCAAAGCTCCCTATTCAGTGCACGGGCGGTGTGCAGGGATTCTGTCACCTCTCCTTTCCTGTGGGGAAAGCACTGGCTTAGTCTGCGAGTCCGCCTGAGCGCCAGAGTAAAAGGCCAAGCGATGCCTACCCGGGAGATGTTTGTGTGCATAGAGTGCCATCCTAGGCTACGCAGGCTACTGCACTTTTGTGGCTCTGTCTGCTTAGTTCGGCCTGGCAGGGTGAACCCAGGACGTGAACATGGAGCGCGGGAAAGGAAGACAGAAGAGGCACCAGCTCTCCCGCAGCTCTTCTTCCCTGACGAGACTGAAGCCTTGCTGAGGAAGCAGCGGCGAAGTGCTGTTCGCTCCAAGGCAAAGCCTCTGCGAAAGCACAGCATTCGCTGAGAAATGTTCGGCGGGCTGCTGCTGCTTGCCTGAGCTCAGTCTCCCAGTGGGAGAAATCGCGGTGGGAGAACCCGCATACAGTGAAAGCCTCTTTGCCTGGGCATCACCCCTGGGAAAGCACCGCATTCGTAGGGAATTCAGAGTTGGGTTTGGGGATGCTGCTGCTGCTTGCCTGAGCTAGTCTCCGCAGCACGGTGGAAGATACCCGCATGGAGCGAAATACCCTTTGCCCTAGCATGCCCTCTGCCTGAGAGAGAAGCAAGGTCGCACAAGTCTGTCACCGCGCTCCCCAGGAGGAAGTGTGGGGAAGGCCCCGCACGCCGCCCCCTGGGATGAGAAGGAGCCCTTGGCCTTGGGGTCCGGAAACGCTTGGGAAGCAGGATAGCCTGCCATGGCAGGAACAGCAGGCCAGTGGCAAGACAAGTGTCACCCGCTCCCTGTGCGGAGAGATCGAAGCCTGGCTGCTAAGGAGACATGAGTGGACGACTAGGGCAGGGGCGCGTGCTCCACTCTGAGGAAGGAGTCGGGCAGATGGCAGGCCTGTCCTGTGCCTCTGGTCCCAAGGGGAGAGCATCTCCTAGGCCACCTGTCCCAAGGGCAGTCGGGCTTGCCCCCAGTTGCCATACCCGGAACTCGCAGAAACAACCCCATGGAGAAACGGGCAGTCAGATGCTGTCTTCCACCAAGATGTGGCAGTGTTGTGGGTGGCAGGGGTGTGCCTGGTAAGGAGTGGATACAGACCCCACAGTTCCCCATCCCAGTGCACGGGTCGTGTGCAGGGATCCTGTTGCCTCCTCTCTCCTGTGGTGAAGGCACTGGCCTAGACCTCGAGTCTGCCTGAGCGCATTAGCAAAAGTCAAAGCCTTACCAATGACAGGAGATGGTAATAGGCATAGAGTGCCATCCTAGGCCATGCACGCTGCTGTAGGGTTGTGATTATGTCTGCTTAGTTCGGCTTAGCAAGGTGAACCCCAGGCGCTAACGGGGAGCCCAGGAATGCAAGGCCCAAGAGTCACCAGCTCTCCCGCGGCTCTTCATCCCAGCCACAACAGAGCGAACGACCAAAGCCTTGCTGAGGAAGCAGCAGCGAAGTGCGGTTCGCACCAAGCTGAAAACTTCTGCAAAAGCATAGCAGTCGCTGGGAAATCAGAGTTGGTTCTGTGGGCTGCTTTTGCTGCTTGCCTTAGCCTAGTATTCGCAGCACGATGGGAGAAACCCACATAGAGCGAAAGCCTCTTTGACAGGGCATCCCCTCTGGGAAAGCACACCATTCTTTGGGAAATCAAAGTCGGGTCTGTGGGATGCTGCCTGCTGCTTGCCCGAGCTGGTCTCCACAGCACGGTGTAATACACTCGCATGGAGCGAAATCCTCTTTGCCTGGGCAACCCCTCTGCCTGAGAGAGAAGCGCGGTGACGCCTGTGGAAAGAGCCTTAAGGAAAGGGACACGTTTGTCAGGGCAGAGCGACGGAAGCCTGGCTGCTAAAGAGACACGAGGGGAAGATTAGGGCAGGGGAAAGGGCTCCACTCTGTGGAAGGAGTCTGGGCAGAAGGCAGGCCTGTCCTGTGCCTCTGGTCCCAATGGGACCGCATCACCTTGGCCACCTGCCCCGTCGGCAGTCGGGCTTGCTCCAAGGTGCCATACCCGGAACTCGCAGAAACAACCCCATGGATAAACGGGCAGTCAGATGCCGTCTTCCACCAAGATGTGGCAGTGTTGTGGGTGGCAGGGTTTGTGCCTGGTAAGGAGTGGAGACAGTCCCCCACAGTTCCCCATCCCAGTGCACGGGCCGTGTGCAGGGATCCTGTCGCCTTCTCTCTCCTGTGGTGAAGGCACTGGTCTAGACCCCGAGTCTGCCTGAGCGCATGAGCAAAAGTCAAAGCCTTACCTATGACAGGAGATGGTAATAGGCATAGAGTGCCATGCTAGGCCACGCACGCTGCTGCAGGGTTGTGACTGTGTCTGCTTAGTTCGGCTTAGCAAGGTGAACCCTGGGCGCGAACTGGGAGCCCGGGAATGGAAGGCCCAAGAGGCACCACCTCTCCCGCGACTCTTCATCCCTGCCGCGACAGAGCAAATGACCAAAGCCTTGCTGAGGAAGCAGCAGCGAAGTGCGGTTCGCGCCAAGCTGACAACCTCTGCGAAAGCATAGCACTCGCTGGAAAATCAGAGTTGGTTCTGTGGGCTGCTTTTGCTGCTTGCCTTAGCCTAGTATTCACAGCACGATGGGAGAAACGCGCATAGAGCGAAAGACTCTTTGCCGGGGCATCCTCTCTGGGAAAACACAGCATTCTTTGGGAAGTCAGAGTCTGGTCTGTGGGATGCTGCCTGCTGCTTGCCAGAGCTAGTCTCCACAGCACGGTGTAATAAACCGCATGGAGCGAAATCCTCTTTGCCTGGGCATCCCCTCTGCCTGAGAGAGTAGCGCGGTGGCGCCTGTGGAAAGAGCCTTAAGGAAAGGGACACGTCTGTCATGGCAGAGAGATGGAAGCCTGGCTGCTAAGGAGACACGAGGGGAAGATTAGGGCAGGGGAAAGGGCTCCACTCTGAGGAAGGAGTCTGGGCAGAAAGCATGCCTGTCCTGAGCCTTTGGGCTCATGGAGACAGCAGCTCCTTGGCCACCTGTCCATGGTGGAGACAAGGGCTTGCCACCATGCGCCTACCCTGAACTCGAGAAACAACTCCCAGAAAGAACTGGCCATCAGATGCCGGCTTCCTCCAGGACTTGGAAGCTTGGAGGAGGCACGGGGTTTAAGGGGAAGGAGTGGGGACAGTCTCACAAAGCTCCCTATTCAGTGCACGGGCGGTTGCAGGGATCCTGTCACCTCTCCTTTCCTGTGGGGAAAGCACTGGCTAAGTCCGCGAGTCCTCCTGAGCGGCAGAGTAAAGGGCCAAGCGATGCCTACCCGGGAGATGTTTGTGTGCATAAAGTGCCATCCTAGGAAATGCACACTACTGCACTTTTGTGGCTCTGTCCGCTTAGTTCGGCCTGGCAGGGTGAACCCAGGACGCGAACATGGAGCCCGGGAAAGCAAGGCCCAAGAGGCACCAGCTCTCCCGCATCTCTTCTTCCCTGACGCGACTGAAGCCTTGCTGAGGAAGCAGCGGCGAAGTGCTGTTCGCTCCAAGGCAAAACCTCTGCGAAAACACAGCATTCGCTGAGAAATGATCTGCGGGCTGCTGCTGCTTGTCTGAGCCCAGTCTCCCAGTGGGAGAAATGGCGGTGGGAGAAACCCGCATACAGTGAAAGCCTCTTTGCCTGGGCATCTCTCCTGGGAAAGCACAGCATTCGTAGGGAAATCAGAGTTGGGTTTGGGGATGCTGCTGCTGCTTGCCTTAGCTAGTCTCCGCAGCACTGTGAAAGATACCGCAAGGAGCGAAATACCCTTTGCCCTAGCATCCCCTCTGCCTGAGAGAGAAGCATGGTCGCACAAGTCTGTCACCGCCCTCCCCAGGAGCAAGTGTGGTGAAGGCACAGCACGCCGCCCCCTGGGATGAGAAGGAGCCCTTGGCCTTGGAGTCGGGAAACGCTTGGGAAGCAGAATAGCCTGCCATGGCACGAACAGCAGGCCAGTGGCAAGACAAGTGTCACCCGCTCCCTGTGCGGAGAGATTGAAGCCTGGGTGCTAAGGAGACATGAGGGGACGACTAGGGCAAGGGCGCGTGCTACACTCTGAGGAAGGAGTCTGGGCAGATGGCAGGCCTGTCCTGTGCCTCTGGTCCCAAGGGGAGAATATCTCCTAGGCCACCTGTCCCAAGGGCAGTCGGGCTTGCCCCCAGGTGCCATACCCGGCACTCGCAGAAACAACCCCATGGAGAAACGGGCAGTCAGATGCCGTCTTCCACCAAGATGTGGCAGTGTTGTGGGTGGCAGGGGGTGTGCCTGGTAAGGAGTGGAGACAGTCCCCCACAGTTCCCCATCCCAGTGCACGGGCCCTGTGCAGGGATGCTGTCGCCTCCTCTCTCCTGTGGTGAAGGCACTGGCCTAGACCCCGAGTCTGCCTGAGCGTCAGAGCAAAAGGCTAAGCCTTACCTACGCCAGGAGATGGTAATGGGCATAGAGTGCCATGCTAGGCCACGCACACTGCTGCAGGGTTGTGACTGTGTCTGCTTAGTTCGGCTTAGCAAGGTGAACCCTGGGCGCGAACTGGGAGCCCGGGAATGGAAGGCCCAAGAGGCACCACCTCTCCCGCGACTCTTCATCCCTGCCGCGACAGAGCAAATGACCAAAGCCTTGCTGAGGAAGCAGCAGCGAAGTGCGGTTCGCGCCAAGCTGACAACCTCTGCGAAAGCATAGCACTCGCTGGGAAATCAGAGTTGGTTCTGTGGGCTGCTTTTGCTGCTTGCCTTAGCCTAGTATTCACAGCACGATGGGAGAAACGCGCATAGAGCGAAAGACTCTTTGCCGGGGCATCCCCTTGGGAAGGCAGAGCATTTTTTGGGAAATCAGAGTGGGGTCTGTGGGATGCTGCCTGCTGCTTGCCAGAGCTGGTCTCCACAGCACGGTGTAATACACCCGCATGGAGCGAAATCCTCTTTGCCTGGGCATCCCCTCTGCCTGAGAAAGAAGCGCGGTGGCGCCTGTGGAAAGAGCCTTAAGGAAAGGGACACGTCTGTCACGACAGAGAGATGGAAGCCTGGCTGCTAAGGAGAAACGAGGGGAAGCTTAGGGCAGGGGAAAGGGCTCCATTCTGAGGAAGGAGTCTGGGCAGAAAGCATGCCTGTCCTCAGCCTTTGGGCTCAAGGAGACAGCAGCTCCTTGGCCACCTATCCGTGGTGGAGACATGGGCTTGCCACCAGGCGCCTACCCTGAACGTGAGCAACAACTCCCAGAAAGAACTGGGCATCAGAAGCCGGCTTTCTCCAGGATGGGGAAGCTTGGAGGAGGCACGGGGTTTAAGGGGAAGGAGTGGGGACAGTCCCCCAAAGCTCCCTATTCAGTGCACGGGCGGTGTGCAGGGATTCTGTCACCTCTCCTTTCCTGTGGGGAAAGCACTGGCTTAGTCTGCGAGTCCTCCTGAGCGGCAGAGTAAAAGGCCAAGCGATGCCTACCCGGGAGATGTTTGTGTGCATAGAGTGCCATCCTAGGCTACGCAGGCTACTGCACTTTTGTGGCTCTGTCTGCTTAGTTCGGCCTGGCAGGGTGAACCCAGGACGTGAACATGGAGCGCGGGAAAGGAAGACAGAAGAGGCACCAGCTCTCCCGCAGCTCTTCTTCCCTGACGAGACTGAAGCCTTGCTGAGGAAGCAGCGGCGAAGTGCTGTTCGCTCCAAGGCAAAGCCTCTGCGAAAGCACAGCATTCGCTGAGAAATGTTCGGCGGGCTGCTGCTGCTTGCCTGAGCTCAGTCTCCCAGTGGGAGAAATCGCGGTGGGAGAACCCGCATACAGTGAAAGCCTCTTTGCCTGGGCATCACCCCTGGGAAAGCACCGCATTCGTAGGGAATTCAGAGTTGGGTTTGGGGATGCTGCTGCTGCTTGCCTGAGCTAGTCTCCGCAGCACGGTGGAAGATACCCGCATGGAGCGAAATACCCTTTGCCCTAGCATGCCCTCTGCCTGAGAGAGAAGCAAGGTCGCACAAGTCTGTCACCGCGCTCCCCAGGAGGAAGTGTGGGGAAGGCCCCGCACGCCGCCCCCTGGGATGAGAAGGAGCCCTTGGCCTTGGGGTCCGGAAACGCTTGGGAAGCAGGATAGCCTGCCATGGCAGGAACAGCAGGCCAGTGGCAAGACAAGTGTCACCCGCTCCCTGTGCGGAGAGATCGAAGCCTGGCTGCTAAGGAGACATGAGTGGACGACTAGGGCAGGGGCGCGTGCTCCACTCTGAGGAAGGAGTCAGGCAGATGGCAGGCCTGTCCTGTGCCTCTGGTCCCAAGGGGAGAGCATCTCCTAGGCCACCTGTCCCAAGGGCAGTCGGGCTTGCCCCCAGTTGCCATACCCGGAACTCGCAGAAACAACCCCATGGAGAAACGGGCAGTCAGATGCTGTCTTCCACCAAGATGTGGCAGTGTTGTGGGTGGCAGGGGTGTGCCTGGTAAGGAGTGGAGACAGACCCCACAGTTCCCCATCCCAGTGCACGGGTCGTGTGCAGGGATCCTGTTGCCTCCTCTCTCCTGTGGTGAAGGCACTGGCCTAGACCTCGAGTCTGCCTGAGCGCATTAGCAAAAGTCAAAGCCTTACCTATGACAGGAGATGGTAATAGGCATAGAGTGCCATCCTAGGCCATGCACGCTGCTGTAGGGTTGTGATTATGTCTGCTTAGTTCGGCTTAGCAAGGTCAACCCCAGGCGCTAACGGGGAGCCCAGGAATGCAAGGCCCAAGAGGCACCAGCTCTCCCGCGGCTCTTCATCCCAGCCACAACAGAGCGAACGCCCAAAGCCTTGCTGAGGAAGCAGCAGCGAAGTGCGGTTCGCACCAAGCTGAAAACTTCTGCAAAAGCATAGCATTCGCTGGGAAATCAGAGTTGGTTCTGTGGGCTGCTTTTGCTGCTTGCCTTAGCCTAGTATTCGCAGCACGATGGGAGAAACCCGCATAGAGCGAAAGCCTCTTTGACAGGGCATCCCCTCTGGGAAAGCACACCATTCTTTGGGAAATCAAAGTCGGGTCTGTGGGATGCTGCCTGCTGCTTGCCCGAGCTGGTCTCCACAGCACGGTGTAATACACTCGCATGGAGCGAAATCCTCTTTGCCTGGGCAACCCCTCTGCCTGAGAAAGAAGCGCGGTGACGCCTGTGGAAAGAGCCTTAAGGAAATGGACACGTTTGTCAGGGCAGAGCGACGGAAGCCTGGCTGCTAAAGAGACACGAGGGGAAGATTAGGGCAGGGGAAAGGGCTCCACTCTGTGGAAGGAGTCTGGGCAGAAGGCAGGCCTGTCCTGTGCCTCTGGTCCCAAGGGGACCGCATCACCTTGGCCACCTGCCCCGTCGGCAGTCGGGCTTGCTCCAAGGTGCCATACCCGGAACTCGCAGAAACAACCCCATGGATAAACGGGCAGTCAGATGCCGTCTTCCACCAAGATGTGGCAGTGTTGTGGGTGGCAGGGTTTGTGCCTGAGAAGGAGTGGAGACAGTACCCCACAGTTCCCCATCCCAGTGCACGGGCCGTGTGCAGGGATCCTGTCGCCTTCTCTCTCCTGTGGTGAAGGCACTGGTCTAGACCCCGAGTCTGCCTGAGCGCATGAGCAAAAGTCAAAGCCTTACCTATGACAGGAGATGGTAATAGGCATAGAGTGCCATGCTAGGCCACGCACGCTGCTGCAGGGTTGTGACTGTGTCTGCTTAGTTCGGCTTAGTAAGGTGAACCCTGGGCGCGAACTGGGAGCCCGGGAATGCAAAGCCCAAGAGGAACAGCTCTCCCGCGGCTCTTCATTCCTTCATCCACAGAGCGAACGACCATAGGCTTGCTAGGGAAGCAGCAGCGAAGTGCGGTTCGCACCAAGCTGAAAACCTCTGCGAAAGCATAGCAGTCGCTAGGAAATCAGAGTCGGTTCTGTGGGCTGCTTTTGTTGCTTGCCTTAGCCTAGTGTTGGCAGCATGATGGGAGAAACCCGCATAGAGCGAAAGCCTCTTTGCCGGGGCATCCCCTCTGGGAAAACACAGCATTCTTTGGGAAGTCAGAGTCTGGTCTGTGGGATGCTGCCTGCTGCTTGCCAGAGCTAGTCTCCACAGCACGGTGTAATAAACCGCATGGAGCGAAATCCTCTTTGCCTGGGCATCCCCTCTGCCTGAGAGAGTAGCGCGGTGGCGCCTGTGGAAAGAGCCTTAAGGAAAGGGACACGTCTGTCATGGCAGAGAGATGGAAGCCTGGCTGCTAAGGAGACACGAGGGGAAGATTAGGGCAGGGGAAAGGGCTCCACTCTGAGGAAGGAGTCTGGGCAGAAAGCATGCCTGTCCTGAGTCTTTGGGCTCAAGGAGACTGCAGCTCCTTGGCCACCTGTCCATGGTGGAGACAAGGGCTTGCCACCATGCGCCTACCCTGAACTCGAGAAACAACTCCCAGAAAGAACTGGCCATCAGATGCCGGCTTCCTCCAGGACTTGGAAGCTTGGAGGAGGCACGGGGTTTAAGGAGAAGGAGTGGGGACAGTCCCCCAAAGCTCCCAATTCAGTGCACGGGCGGTGTGCAGGGATCCTGTCACCTCTCCTTTCCTGTGGGGAAAGCACTGGCTAAGTCCGCGAGTCCTCCTGAGCGGCAGAGTAAAGGGCCAAGCGATGCCTACCCGGGAGATGTTTGTGTGCATAAAGTGCCATCCTAGGAAATGCACACTACTGCACTTTTGTGGCTCTGTTCGCTTAGTTCGGCCTGGCAGGGTGAACCCAGGACGCGAACATGGAGCCCGGGAAAGCAAGGCCCAAGAGGCACCAGCTCTCCCGCATCTCTTCTTCCCTGACGCGACTGAAGCCTTGCTGAGGAAGCAGCGGCGAAGTGCTGTTCGCTCCAAGGCAAAACCTCTGCGAAAACACAGCATTCGCTGAGAAATGATCTGCGGGCTGCTGCTGCTTGTCTGAGCCCAGTCTCCCAGTGGGAGAAATGGCGGTGGGAGAAACCCGCATACAGTGAAAGCCTCTTTGCCTGGGCATCTCTCCTGGGAAAGCACAGCATTCGTAGGGAAATCAGAGTTGGGTTTGGGGATGCTGCTGCTGCTTGCCTTAGCTAGTCTCCGCAGCACTGTGAAAGATACCGCAAGGAGCGAAATACCCTTTGCCCTAGCATCCCCTCTGCCTGAGAGAGAAGCATGGTCGCACAAGTCTGTCACCGCCCTCCCCAGGAGCAAGTGTGGTGAAGGCACAGCACGCCGCCCCCTGGGATGAGAAGGAGCCCTTGGCCTTGGAGTCGGGAAATGCTTGGGAAGCAGAATAGCCTGCCATGGCACGAACAGCAGGCCAGTGGCAAGACAAGTGTCACCCGCTCCCTGTGCGGAGAGATTAAAGCCTGGGTGCAAAGGAGACATGAGGGGACGACTAGGGCAAGGGCGCGTGCTACACTCTGAGGAAGGAGTCTGGGCAGATGGCAGGCCTGTCCTGTGCCTCTGGTCCCAAGGGGAGAATATCTCCTAGGCCACCTGTCCCAAGGGCAGTCGGGCTTGCCCCCAGGTGCCATACCCGGAACTCGCAGAAACAACCCCATGGAGAAACGGGCAGTCAGATGCCGTCTTCCACCAAGATGTGGCAGTGTTGTGGGTGGCAGGGGGTGTGCCTGGTAAGGAGTGGAGACAGTCCCCCACAGTTCCCCATCCCAGTGCACGGGCCCTGTGCAGGGATGCTGTCGCCTCCTCTCTCCTGTGGTGAAGGCACTGGCCTAGTCCCCGAGTCTGCCTGAGCGTCAGAGCAAAAGGCTAAGCCTTACCTACGCCAGGAGATGGTAATGGGCATAGAGTGCCATGCTAGGCCACGCACACTGCTGCAGGGTTGTGACTGTGTCTGCTTAGTTCGGCTTAGCAAGGTGAACCCTGGGCGCGAACTGGGAGCCCGGGAATGGAAGGCCCAAGAGGCACCACCCCTCCCGCGACTCTTCATCCCTGCCGCGACAGAGCAAATGACCAAAGCCTTGCTGAGGAAGCAGCAGCGAAGTGCGGTTCGCGCCAAGCTGACAACCTCTGCGAAAGCATAGCACTCGCTGGGAAATCAGAGTTGGTTCTGTGGGCTGCTTTTGCTGCTTGCCTTAGCCTAGTATTCACAGCACGATGGGAGAAACGCGCATAGAGCGAAAGACTCTTTGCCGGGGCATCCCCTTGGGAAGGCAGAGCATTTTTTGGGAAATCAGAGTGGGGTCTGTGGGATGCTGCCTGCTGCTTGCCAGAGCTGGTCTCCACAGCACGGTGTAATACACCCGCATGGAGCGAAATCCTCTTTGCCTGGGCATCACCTCTGCCTGAGAGAGAAGCGCGGTGGCGCCTGTGGAAAGAGCCTTAAGGAAAGGGACACGTCTGTCACGACAGAGAGATGGAAGCCTGGCTGCTAAGGAGAAACGAGGGGAAGCTTAGGGCAGGGGAAAGGGCTCCATTCTGAGGAAGGAGTCTGGGCAGAAAGCATGCCTGTCCTCAGCCTTTGGGCTCAAGGAGACAGCAGCTCCTTGGCCACCTGTCCGTGGTGGAGACATGGGCTTGCCACCAGGCGCCTACCCTGAACGTGAGCAACAACTCCCAGAAAGAACTGGGCATCAGAAGCCGGCTTTCTCCAGGATGGGGAAGCTTGGAGGAGGCACGGGGTTTAAGGGGAAGGAGTGGGGACAGTCCCCCAAAGCTCCCTATTCAGTGCACGGGCGGTGTGCAGGGATTCTGTCACCTCTCCTTTCCTGTGGGGAAAGCACTGGCTTAGTCTGCGAGTCCGCCTGAGCGCCAGAGTAAAAGGCCAAGCGATGCCTACCCGGGAGATGTTTGTGTGCATAGAGTGCCATCCTAGGCTACGCAGGCTACTGCACTTTTGTGGCTCTGTCTGCTTAGTTCGGCCTGGCAGGGTGAACCCAGGACGTGAACATGGAGCGCGGGAAAGGAAGACAGAAGAGGCACCAGCTCTCCCGCAGCTCTTCTTCCCTGACGAGACTGAAGCCTTGCTGAGGAAGCAGCGGCGAAGTGCTGTTCGCTCCAAGGCAAAGCCTCTGCGAAAGCACAGCATTCGCTGAGAAATGTTCGGCGGGCTGCTGCTGCTTGCCTGAGCTCAGTCTCCCAGTGGGAGAAATCGCGGTGGGAGAACCCGCATACAGTGAAAGCCTCTTTGCCTGGGCATCACCCCTGGGAAAGAACCGCATTCGTAGGGAATTCAGAGTTGGGTTTGGGGATGCTGCTGCTGCTTGCCTGAGCTAGTCTCCGCAGCACGGTGGAAGATACCCGCATGGAGCGAAATACCCTTTGCCCTAGCATGCCCTCTGCCTGAGAGAGAAGCATGGTCGCACAAGTCTGTCACCGCGCTCCCCAGGAGGAAGTGTGGGGAAGGCCCCGCATGCCGCCCCCTGGGATGAGAAGGAGTCCTTGGCCTTGGGGTCCGGAAACGCTTGGGAAGCAGGATAGCCTGCCATGGCAGGAACAGCAGGCCAGTGGCAAGACAAGTGTCACCCACTCCCTGTGCGGAGAGATCGAAGCCTGGCTGCTAAGGAGACATGAGTGGACGACTAGGGCAGGGGCGCGTGCTCCACTCTGAGGAAGGAGTCGGGCAGATGGCAGGCCTGTCCTGTGCCTCTGGTCCCAAGGGGAGAGCATCTCCTAGGCCACCTGTCCCAAGGGCAGTCGGGCTTGCCCCCAGGTGCCATACCCGGAACTCGCAGAAACAACCCCATGGAGAAACGGGCAGTCAGATGCTGTCTTCCACCAAGATGTGGCAGTGTTGTGGGTGGCAGGGGTGTGCCTGGTAAGGAGTGGATACAGACCCCACAGTTCCCCATCCCAGTGCAGGGGTCGTGTGCAGGGATCCTGTTGCCTCCTCTCTCCTGTGGTGAAGGCACTGGCCTAGACCTCGAGTCTGCCTGAGCGCATTAGCAAAAGTCAAAGCCTTACCTATGACAGGAGATGGTAATAGGCATAGAGTGCCATCCTAGGCCATGCACGCTGCTGTAGGGTTGTGATTATGTCTGCTTAGTTCGGCTTAGCAAGGTGAACCCCAGGCGCTAACGGGGAGCCCAGGAATGCAAGGCCCAAGAGGCACCAGCTCTCCCGCGGCTCTTCATCCCAGCCACAACAGAGCGAACGACCAAAGCCTTGCTGAGGAAGCAGCAGCGAAGTGCGGTTCGCACCAAGCTGAAAACTTCTGAAAAGCATAGCAGTCGCTGGGAAATCAGAGTTGGTTCTGTGGGCTGCTTTTGCTCCTTGCCTTAGCCTAGTATTCGCAGCACGATGGGAGAAACCCGCATAGAGCGAAAGCCTCTTTGACAGGGCATCCCCTCTGGGAAAGCACACCATTCTTTGGGAAATCAAAGTCGGGTCTGTGGGATGCTGCCTGCTGCTTGCCAGAGCTGGTCTCCACAGCACGGTGTAATACACTCGCATGGAGCGAAATCCTCTTTGCCTGGGCAACCCCTCTGCCTGAGAAAGAAGCGCGGTGACGCCTGTGGAAAGAGCCTTAAGGAAATGGACACGTTTGTCAGGGCAGAGCGACGGAAGCCTGGCTGCTAAAGAGACACGAGGGGAAGATTAGGGCAGGGGAAAGGGCTCCACTCAGTGGAAGGAGTCTGGGCAGAAGGCAGGCCTGTCCTGTGCCTCTGGTCCCAAGGGGACCGCATCACCTTGGCCACCTGCCCCGTCGGCAGTCGGGCTTGCTCCAAGGTGCCATACCCGGAACTCGCAGAAACAACCCCATGGATAAACGGGCAGTCAGATGCCGTCTTCCACCAAGATGTGGCAGTGTTGTGGGTGGCAGGGTTTGTGCCTGGTAAGGAGTGGAGACAGTCCCCCACAGTTCCCCATCCCAGTGCACGGGCCGTGTGCAGGGATCCTGTCGCCTTCTCTCTCCTGTGGTGAAGGCACTGGTCTAGACCCCGAGTCTGCCTGAGCGCATGAGCAAAAGTCAAAGCCTTACCTATGACAGGAGATGGTAATAGGCATAGAGTGCCATGCTAGGCCATGCACGCTGCTGCAGGGTTGTGACTGTGTCTGCTTTGTTCGGCATAGCAAGGTGAACCGCGGGCGCGAAATAGGAGCACGGGAATGCAAGGCCCAAGAGGCACCAGCTCTCCCACGGCTCTTCATCCCTGCCGCGACAGAGCGAACGACCAAAGCCTTGCTGAGGAAGCAGCAGCGAAGTGCGGTTCGCACCAAGCTGAAAACTTCTGCAAAAGCATAGCAGTCGCTGGGAAATCAGAGTTGGTTCTGTGGGCTGCTTTTATTGCTTGCCTTAGGCTAGTGTGGGAGGAACACGCGTAGAGCGAAAGCCTCATTGCCTGGGCATCCCCTCTGGGAAAGCACAGCATTCTATTGGAAATCAGAGTCGGGTCTGTGGGATGCTGCCTGCTGCTTGCCAGAGTTGGTCTCCACAGCATGGTGTAATAAACCCGCATGGAGCGAAATCCTCTTTGCCTGGGCAACCCCTCTGCCTGAGAGAGAAGCGCGGTGGCGCCTGTGGAAAGAGCCTTAAGGAAAGGGACACGTCTGTCACGGCATAGCGAGGAAAGCCTGGCTGCTAAGGAGACACGAGGGGAAGATTAGGGCAGGGGAAAGGGCTCCACTCTGAGGAAGGAGTCTGGGCAGAAAGCATGCCTGTCCTGAGCCTTTGGGCTCAAGGAGACAGCAGCTCCTTGGCCACCTGTCCGTGGTGGAGACATGGGCTTGCCACCAGGCACCTACACTGAACTCGAGAAACAACTCCCAGAAAGAACTGGCCATCAGATGCCGGCTTCCTCCAGGATGTGGAAGCTTGGAAGAGGCATGGGGTTTAAGGGGAAGGAGTGGGGACAGTCCCCCAAGCTCCCTATTCAGTGCATGGGCGGTGTGCAGGGATCCTGTCACCTCTCCTTTCCTGTGGGGAAAGCACTTGCTTAGTCTGCGAGTCCGCCAGAGTAAAAGGCCAAGCGATGCCTACCCTTTGAGATGTTTGTGTGCATAGAGTGCCATCCTATGCTACGCAGGCTACTGCACTTTTGTGGCTCTGTCTGCTTAGTTCGGCCAGGCAGGGTGAACCCAGGACGTGAACATGGAGCGCGGGAAAGGAAGACAGAAGAGGCACCAGCTCTCCCGCAGCTCTTCTTCCCTGACGCGACTGAAGCCTTGCTGAGGAAGCAACGGCGAAGTGCTGTTCGCTCCAAGGCAAAGCCTCTGCGAAAGCACAGCATTCGCTGAGAAATGTTCGGCGGGCTGCTGCTGCTTGCCTGAGCTCAGTCTCCCAGTGGGAGAAATCGCGGTGGGAGAACCCGCATACAGTGAAAGCCTCTTTGCCTGGGCATCACCCCTGGGAAAGCACAGCATTCTTTGGGAAATCAGAGTCGGGTCTGTGGGATGCGGCCTGCTGCTTGCCAGAGCTGGTCTCCACAGCACGGTGTAATAAACCCGCATGGAGCGAAATCCACTTTGCCTGGGCATCCCCTCTGCCTCAGAGAGAAGCGCGGTGGCGCCTGTGGAAAGAGCCTTAAGGAAAGGGACACGTCTGTCACGGCATAGCGAGGAAAGCCTGGCTGCTAAGGAGACACGAGGGGAAGATTAGGGCAGGGGAATGGGCTCCACTCTGAGGAAGGAGTCTGGGCAGAAAGCATGCCTGTCCTGAGCCTTTGGGCTCAAGGAGACAGCAGCTCCTTGGCCACCTGTCCGTGGTGGAGACATGGGCTTGCCACCAGGCGCCTACCCTGAACTCGAGAAACAACTCCCAGAAAGAACTGGCCATCAGATGCCGGCTTCCTCCAGGACTTGGAAGCTTGGAAGAGGCATGGGGTTTAAGGGGAAGGAGTGGGGACAGTCCCCCAAGCTCCCTATTCAGTGCACGGGCGGTGTGCAGGGATCCTGTCACCTCTCCTTTCCTGTGGGGAAAGCACTGGCTAAGTCCGCGAGTCCTCCTGAGCGGCAGAGTAAAGGGCCAAGCGATGCCTACCCGGGAGATGTTTGTGTGCATAAAGTGCCATCCTAGGAAATGCACACTACTGCACTTTTGTGGCTCTGTCCGCTTAGTTCGGCCTGGCAGGGTGAACCCAGGACGCGAACATGGAGCCCGGGAAAGCAAGGCCCAAGAGGCACCAGCTCTCCCGCATCTCTTCTTCCCTGACGCGACTGAAGCCTTGCTGAGGAAGCAGCGGCGAAGTGCTGTTCGCTCCAAGGCAAAACCTCTGCGAAAACACAGCATTCGCTGAGAAATGATCTGCGGGCTGCTGCTGCTTGTCTGAGCCCAGTCTCCCAGTGGGAGAAATGGCGGTGGGAGAAACCCGCATACAGTGAAAGCCTCTTTGCCTGGGCATCTCTCCTGGGAAAGCACAGCATTCGTAGGGAAATCAGAGTTGGGTTTGGGGATGCTGCTGCTGCTTGCCTTAGCTAGTCTCCGCAGCACTGTGAAAGATACCGCAAGGAGCGAAATACCCTTTGCCATAGCATCCCCTCTGCCTGAGAGAGAAGCATGGTCGCACAAGTCTGTCACCGCGCTCCCCAGGAGGAAGTGTGGGGAAGGCCCCGCATGCCGCCCCCTGGGATGAGAAGGAGCCCTTGGCCTTGGGGTCCGGAAACGCTTGGGAAGCAGGATAGCCTGCCATGGCAGGAACAGCAGGCCAGTGGCAAGACAAGTGTCACCCACTCCCTGTGCGGAGAGATCGAAGCCTGGCTGCTAAGGAGACATGAGTGGACGACTAGGGCAGGGGCGCGTGCTCCACTCTGAGGAAGGAGTCGGGCAGATGGCAGGCCTGTCCTGTGCCTCTGGTCCCAAGGGGAGAGCATCTCCTAGGCCACCTGTCCCAAGGGCAGTCGGGCTTGCCCCCAGTTGCCATACCCGGAACTCGCAGAAACAACCCCATGGAGAAACGGGCAGTCAGATGCTGTCTTCCACCAAGATGTGGCAGTGTTGTGGGTGGCAGGGGTGTGCCTGGTAAGGAGTGGAGACAGACCCCACAGTTCCCCATCCCAGTGCACGGGTCGTGTGCAGGGATCCTGTTGCCTCCTCTCTCCTGTGGTGAAGGCACTGGCCTAGACCTCGAGTCTGCCTGAGCGCATTAGCACAAGTCAAAGCCTTACCTATGACAGGAGATGGTATTAGGCATAGAGTGTCATCCTAGGCCATGCACGCTGCTGTAGGGTTGTGATTATGTCTGCTTAGTTCGGCTTAGCAAGGTGAACCCCAGGCGCTAACGGGGAGCCCAGGAATGCAAGGCCCAAGAGGCACCAGCTCTCCCGCGGCTCTTCATCCCAGCCACAACAGAGCGAACGACCAAAGCCTTGCTGAGGAAGCAGCAGCGAAGTGCGGTTCGCACCAAGCTGAAAACCTCTGCGAAAGCATAGCAGTCGCTAGGAAATCAGAGTCGGTTCTGTGGGCTGCTTTTGTTGTTTGCCTTAGCCTAGTGTTGGCAGCATGATGGGAGAAACCCGCATAGAGCGAAAGCCTCTTTGCCGGGGCATCCCCTCTGGGAAAACACAGCGTTCTTTGGGAAGTCAGAGTCTGGTCTGTGGGATGCTGCCTGCTGCTTGCCAGAGCTAGTCTCCACAGCACGGTGTAATAAACCGCATGGAGCGAAATCCTCTTTGCCTGGGCAACCCCTCTGCCTGAGAGAGAAGCGCGGTGGCGCCTGTGGAAAGAGCCTTAAGGAAAGGGACACGTCTGTCACGGCATAGCGAGGAAAGCCTGGCTGCTAAGGAGACACGAGGGGAAGATTAGGGCAGGGGAAAGGGCTCCACTCTGAGGAAGGAGTCTGGGCAGAAAGCATGCCTGTCCTGAGCCTTTGGGCTCAAGGAGACAGCAGCTCCTTGGCCACCTGTCCGTGGTGGAGACATGGGCTTGCCACCAGGCGCCTACCTTGGACTCGAGAAACAACTCCCAGAAAGAACTGGCCATCAGATGCCGGCTTCCTCCAGGACTTGGAAGCTTGGAAGAGGCATGGGGTTTAAGGGGAAGGAGTGGGGACAGTCCCCCAAGCTCCCTATTCAGTGCACGGGCGGTGTGCAGGGATCCTGTCACCTCTCCTTTCCTGTGGGGAAAGCACTGGCTAAGTCCGCGAGTCCTCCTGAGCGGCAGAGTAAAGGGCCAAGCGATGCCTACCCGGGAGATGTTTGTGTGCATAAAGTGCCATCCTAGGAAATGCACACTACTGCACTTTTGTGGCTCTGTCCGCTTAGTTCGGCCTGGCAGGGTGAACCCAGGACGCGAACATGGAGCCCGGGAAAGCAAGGCCCAAGAGGCACCAGCTCTCCCGCATCTCTTCTTCCCTGACGCGACTGAAGCCTTGCTGAGGAAGCAGCGGCGAAGTGCTGTTCGCTCCAAGGCAAAACCTCTGCGAAAACACAGCATTCGCTGAGAAATGATCTGCGGGCTGCTGCTGCTTGTCTGAGCCCAGTCTCCCAGTGGGAGAAATGGCGGTGGGAGAAACCCGCATACAGTGAAAGCCTCTTTGCCTGGGCATCTCTCCTGGGAAAGCACAGCATTCGTAGGGAAATCAGAGTTGGGTTTGGGGATGCTGCTGCTGCTTGCCTTAGCTAGTCTCCGCAGCACTGTGAAAGATACCGCAAGGAGCGAAATACCCTTTGCCCTAGCATCCCCTCTGCCTGAGAGAGAAGCATGGTCGCACAAGTCTGTCACCGCCCTCCCCAGGAGCAAGTGTGGTGAAGGCACAGCACGCCGCCCCCTGGGATGAGAAGGAGCCCTTGGCCTTGGAGTCGGGAAACGCTTGGGAAGCAGAATAGCCTGCCATGGCACGAACAGCAGGCCAGTGGCAAGACAAGTGTCACCCGCTCCCTGTGCGGAGAGATTGAAGCCTGGGTGCTAAGGAGACATGAGGGGACGACTAGGGCAAGGGCGCGTGCTACACTCTGAGGAAGGAGTCTGGGCAGATGGCAGGCCTGTCCTGTGCCTCTGGTCCCAAGGGGAGAATATCTCCTAGGCCACCTGTCCCAAGGGCAGTCGGGCTTGCCCCCAGGTGCCATACCCGGAACTCGCAGAAACAACCCCATGGAGAAATGGGCAGTCAGATGCCATCTTCCACCAAGATGTGGCAGTGTTGTGGGTGGCAGGGGGTGTGCCTGGTAAGGAGTGGAGACAGTCCCCCACAGTTCCCCATCCCAGTGCACGGGCCCTGTGCAGGGATGCTGTCGCCTCCTCTCTCCTGTGGTGAAGGCACTGGCCTAGACCCCGAGTCTGCCTGAGCGTCAGAGCAAAAGGCTAAGCCTTACCTACGCCAGGAGATGGTAATGGGCATAGAGTGCCATGCTAGGCCACGCACACTGCTGCAGGGTTGTGACTGTGTCTGCTTAGTTCGGCTTAGCAAGGTGAACCCTGGGCGCGAACTGGGAGCCCGGGAATGGAAGGCCCAAGAGGCACCACCTCTCCCGCGACTCTTCATCCCTGCCGCGACAGAGCAAATGACCAAAGCCTTGCTGAGGAAGCAGCAGCGAAGTGCGGTTCGCGCCAAGCTGACAACCTCTGCGAAAGCATAGCACTCGCTGGAAAATCAGAGTTGGTTCTGTGGGCTGCTTTTGCTGCTTGCCTTAGCCTAGTATTCACAGCACGATGGGAGAAACGCGCATAGAGCGAAAGACTCTTTGCCGGGGCATCCTCTCTGGGAAAACACAGCATTCTTTGGGAAGTCAGAGTCTGGTCTGTGGGATGCTGCCTGCTGCTTGCCAGAGCTAGTCTCCACAGCACGGTGTAATAAACCGCATGGAGCGAAATCCTCTTTGCCTGGGCATCCCCTCTGCCTGAGAGAGTAGCGCGGTGGCGCCTGTGGAAAGAGCCTTAAGGAAAGGGACACGTCTGTCATGGCAGAGAGATGGAAGCCTGGCTGCTAAGGAGACACGAGGGGAAGATTAGGGCAGGGGAAAGGGCTCCACTCTGAGGAAGGAGTCTGGGCAGAAAGCATGCCTGTCCTGAGCCTTTGGGCTCATGGAGACAGCAGCTCCTTGGCCACCTGTCCATGGTGGAGACAAGGGCTTGCCACCATGCGCCTACCCTGAACTCGAGAAACAACTCCCAGAAAGAACTGGCCATCAGATGCCGGCTTCCTCCAGGACTTGGAAGCTTGGAGGAGGCACGGGGTTTAAGGGGAAGGAGTGGGGACAGTCTCACAAAGCTCCCTATTCAGTGCACGGGCGGTTGCAGGGATCCTGTCACCTCTCCTTTCCTGTGGGGAAAGCACTGGCTAAGTCCGCGAGTCCTCCTGAGCGGCAGAGTAAAGGGCCAAGCGATGCCTACCCGGGAGATGTTTGTGTGCATAAAGTGCCATCCTAGGAAATGCACACTACTGCACTTTTGTGGCTCTGTCCGCTTAGTTCGGCCTGGCAGGGTGAACCCAGGACGCGAACATGGAGCCCGGGAAAGCAAGGCCCAAGAGGCACCAGCTCTCCCGCATCTCTTCTTCCCTGACGCGACTGAAGCCTTGCTGAGGAAGCAGCGGCGAAGTGCTGTTCGCTCCAAGGCAAAACCTCTGCGAAAACACAGCATTCGCTGAGAAATGATCTGCGGGCTGCTGCTGCTTGTCTGAGCCCAGTCTCCCAGTGGGAGAAATGGCGGTGGGAGAAACCCGCATACAGTGAAAGCCTCTTTGCCTGGGCATCTCTCCTGGGAAAGCACAGCATTCGTAGGGAAATCAGAGTTGGGTTTGGGGATGCTGCTGCTGCTTGCCTTAGCTAGTCTCCGCAGCACTGTGAAAGATACCGCAAGGAGCGAAATACCCTTTGCCCTAGCATCCCCTCTGCCTGAGAGAGAAGCATGGTCGCACAAGTCTGTCACCGCCCTCCCCAGGAGCAAGTGTGGTGAAGGCACAGCACGCCGCCCCCTGGGATGAGAAGGAGCCCTTGGCCTTGGAGTCGGGAAACGCTTGGGAAGCAGAATAGCCTGCCATGGCACGAACAGCAGGCCAGTGGCAAGACAAGTGTCACCCGCTCCCTGTGCGGAGAGATTGAAGCCTGGGTGCTAAGGAGACATGAGGGGACGACTAGGGCAAGGGCGCGTGCTACACTCTGAGGAAGGAGTCTGGGCAGATGGCAGGCCTGTCCTGTGCCTCTGGTCCCAAGGGGAGAATATCTCCTAGGCCACCTGTCCCAAGGGATTGCCCCCAGGTGCCATACCCGGAACTCGCAGAAACAACCCCATGGAGAAACGGGCAGTCAGATGCCGTCTTCCACCAAGATGTGGCAGTGTTGTGGGTGGCAGGGGGTGTGCCTGGTAAGGAGTGGAGACAGTCCCCCACAGTTCCCCATCCCAGTGCACGGGCCCTGTGCAGGGATGCTGTCGCCTCCTCTCTCCTGTGGTGAAGGCACTGGCCTAGACCCCGAGTCTGCCTGAGCGTCAGAGCAAAAGGCTAAGCCTTACCTACGCCAGGAGATGGTAATGGGCATAGAGTGCCATGCTAGGCCACGCACACTGCTGCAGGGTTGTGACTGTGTCTGCTTAGTTCGGCTTAGCAAGGTGAACCCTGGGCGCGAACTGGGAGCCCGGGAATGGAAGGCCCAAGAGGCACCACCTCTCCCGCGACTCTTCATCCCTGCCGCGACAGAGCAAATGACCAAAGCCTTGCTGAGGAAGCAGCAGCGAAGTGCGGTTCGCGCCAAGCTGACAACCTCTGCGAAAGCATAGCACTCGCTGGGAAATCAGAGTTGGTTCTGTGGGCTGCTTTTGCTGCTTGCCTTAGCCTAGTATTCACAGCACGATGGGAGAAACGCGCATAGAGCGAAAGACTCTTTGCCGGGGCATCCCCTTGGGAAGGCAGAGCATTTTTTGGGAAATCAGAGTGGGGTCTGTGGGATGCTGCCTGCTGCTTGCCAGAGCTGGTCTCCACAGCACGGTGTAATACACCCGCATGGAGCGAAATCCTCTTTGCCTGGGCATCACCTCTGCCTGAGAGAGAAGCGCGGTGGCGCCTGTGGAAAGAGCCTTAAGGAAAGGGACACGTCTGTCACGACAGAGAGATGGAAGCCTGGCTGCTAAGGAGAAACGAGGGGAAGCTTAGGGCAGGGGAAAGGGCTCCATTCTGAGGAAGGAGTCTGGGCAGAAAGCATGCCTGTCCTCAGCCTTTGGGCTCAAGGAGACAGCAGCTCCTTGGCCACCTCTCCATGGTGGAGACATGGGCTTGCCACCAGGCGCCTACCCTGAACGTGAGCAACAACTCCCAGAAAGAACTGGGCATCAGAAGCCGGCTTTCTCCAGGATGGGGAAGCTTGGAGGAGGCACGGGGTTTAAGGGGAAGGAGTGGGGACAGTCCCCCAAAGCTCCCTATTCAGTGCACGGGCGGTGTGCAGGGATTCTGTCACCTCTCCTTTCCTGTGGGGAAAGCACTGGCTTAGTCTGCGAGTCCGCCTGAGCGCCAGAGTAAAAGGCCAAGCGATGCCTACCCGGGAGATGTTTGTGTGCATAGAGTGCCATCCTAGGCTACGCAGGCTACTGCACTTTTGTGGCTCTGTCTGCTTAGTTCGGCCTGGCAGGGTGAACCCAGGACGTGAACATGGAGCGCGGGAAAGGAAGACAGAAGAGGCACCAGCTCTCCCGCAGCTCTTCTTCCCTGACGAGACTGAAGCCTTGCTGAGGAAGCAGCGGCGAAGTGCTGTTCGCTCCAAGGCAAAGCCTCTGCGAAAGCACAGCATTCGCTGAGAAATGTTCGGCGGGCTGCTGCTGCTTGCCTGAGCTCAGTCTCCCAGTGGGAGAAATCGCGGTGGGAGAACCCGCATACAGTGAAAGCCTCTTTGCCTGGGCATCACCCCTGGGAAAGAACCGCATTCGTAGGGAATTCAGAGTTGGGTTTGGGGATGCTGCTGCTGCTTGCCTGAGCTAGTCTCCGCAGCACGGTGGAAGATACCCGCATGGAGCGAAATACCCTTTGCCCTAGCATGCCCTCTGCCTGAGAGAGAAGCAAGGTCGCACAAGTCTGTCACCGCGCTCCCCAGGAGGAAGTGTGGGGAAGGCCCCGCACACCGCCCCCTGGGATGAGAAGGAGCCCTTGGCCTTGGGGTCCGGAAACGCTTAGGAAGCAGGATAGCCTGCCATGGCAGGAACAGCAGGCCAGTGGCAAGACAAGTGTCACCCGCTCCCTGTGCGGAGAGATCGAAGCCTGGCTGCTAAGGAGACATGAGTGGACGACTAGGGCAGGGGCGCGTGCTCCACTCTGAGGAAGGAGTCGGGCAGATGGCAGGCCTGTCCTGTGCCTCTGGTCCCAAGGGGAGAGCATCTCCTAGGCCACCTGTCCCAAGGGCAGTCGGGCTTGCCCCCAGTTGCCATACCCGGAACTCGCAGAAACAACCCCATGGAGAAACGGGCAGTCAGATGCTGTCTTCCACCAAGATGTGGCAGTGTTGTGGGTGGCAGGGGTGTGCCTGGTAAGGAGTGGAGACAGACCCCACAGTTCCCCATCCCAGTGCACGGGTCGTGTGCAGGGATCCTGTTGCCTCCTCTCTCCTGTGGTGAAGGCACTGGCCTAGACCTCGAGTCTGCCTGAGCGCATTAGCAAAAGTCAAAGCCTTACCAATGACAGGAGATGGTAATAGGCATAGAGTGCCATCCTAGGCCATGCACGCTGCTGTAGGGTTGTGATTATGTCTGCTTAGTTCGGCTTAGCAAGGTGAACCCCAGGCGCTAACGGGGAGCCCAGGAATGCAAGGCCCAAGAGGCACCAGCTCTCCCGCGGCTCTTCATCCCAGCCACAACAGAGCGAACGACCAAAGCCTTGCTGAGGAAGCAGCAGCGAAGTGCGGTTCGCACCAAGCTGAAAACTTCTGCAAAAGCATAGCAGTCGCTGGGAAATCAGAGTTGGTTCTGTGGGCTGCTTTTGCTGCTTGCCTTAGCCTAGTATTCGCAGCACGATGGGAGAAACCCACATAGAGCGAAAGCCTCTTTGACAGGGCATCCCCTCTGGGAAAGCACACCATTCTTTGGGAAATCAAAGTCGGGTCTGTGGGATGCTGCCTGCTGCTTGCCCGAGCTGGTCTCCACAGCACGGTGTAATACACTCGCATGGAGCGAAATCCTCTTTGCCTGGGCAACCCCTCTGCCTGAGAGAGAAGCGCGGTGACGCCTGTGGAAAGAGCCTTAAGGAAAGGGACACGTTTGTCAGGGCAGAGCGACGGAAGCCTGGCTGCTAAAGAGACACGAGGGGAAGATTAGGGCAGGGGAAAGGGCTCCACTCTGTGGAAGGAGTCTGGGCAGAAGGCAGGCCTGTCCTGTGCCTCTGGTCCCAAGGGAACCGCATCACCTTGGCCACCTGCCCCGTCGGCAGTCGGGCTTGCTCCAAGGTGCCATACCCGGAACTCGCAGAAACAACCCCATGGATAAACGGGCAGTCAGATGCCGTCTTCCACCAAGATGTGGCAGTGTTGTGGGTGGCAGGGTTTGTGCCTGGTAAGGAGTGGAGACAGTCCCCCACAGTTCCCCATCCCAGTGCACGGGCCGTGTGCAGGGATCCTGTCGCCTTCTCTCTCCTGTGGTGAAGGCACTGGTCTAGACCCCGAGTCTGCCTGAGCGCATGAGCAAAAGTCAAAGCCTTACCTATGACAGGAGATGGTAATAGGCATAGAGTGCCATGCTAGGCCACGCACGCTGCTGCAGGGTTGTGACTGTGTCTGCTTAGTTCGGCTTAGCAAGGTGAACCCTGGGCGCGAACTGGGAGCCCGGGAATGGAAGGCCCAAGAGGCACCACCTCTCCCGCGACTCTTCATCCCTGCCGCGACAGAGCAAATGACCAAAGCCTTGCTGAGGAAGCAGCAGCGAAGTGCGGTTCGCGCCAAGCTGACAACCTCTGCGAAAGCATAGCACTCGCTGGAAAATCAGAGTTGGTTCTGTGGGCTGCTTTTGCTGCTTGCCTTAGCCTAGTATTCACAGCACGATGGGAGAAACGCGCATAGAGCGAAAGACTCTTTGCCGGGGCATCCTCTCTGGGAAAACACAGCATTCTTTGGGAAGTCAGAGTCTGGTCTGTGGGATGCTGCCTGCTGCTTGCCAGAGCTAGTCTCCACAGCACGGTGTAATAAACCGCATGGAGCGAAATCCTCTTTGCCTGGGCATCCCCTCTGCCTGAGAGAGTAGCGCGGTGGCGCCTGTGGAAAGAGCCTTAAGGAAAGGGACACGTCTGTCATGGCAGAGAGATGGAAGCCTGGCTGCTAAGGAGACACGAGGGGAAGATTAGGGCAGGGGAAAGGGCTCCACTCTGAGGAAGGAGTCTGGGCAGAAAGCATGCCTGTCCTGAGCCTTTGGGCTCATGGAGACAGCAGCTCCTTGGCCACCTGTCCATGGTGGAGACAAGGGCTTGCCACCATGCGCCTACCCTGAACTCGAGAAACAACTCCCAGAAAGAACTGGCCATCAGATGCCGGCTTCCTCCAGGACTTGGAAGCTTGGAGGAGGCACGGGGTTTAAGGGGAAGGAGTGGGGACAGTCTCACAAAGCTCCCTATTCAGTGCACGGGCGGTTGCAGGGATCCTGTCACCTCTCCTTTCCTGTGGGGAAAGCACTGGCTAAGTCCGCGAGTCCTCCTGAGCGGCAGAGTAAAGGGCCAAGCGATGCCTACCCGGGAGATGTTTGTGTGCATAAAGTGCCATCCTAGGAAATGCACACTACTGCACTTTTGTGGCTCTGTCCGCTTAGTTCGGCCTGGCAGGGTGAACCCAGGACGCGAACATGGAGCCCGGGAAAGCAAGGCCCAAGAGGCACCAGCTCTCCCGCATCTCTTCTTCCCTGACGCGACTGAAGCCTTGCTGAGGAAGCAGCGGCGAAGTGCTGTTCGCTCCAAGGCAAAACCTCTGCGAAAACACAGCATTCGCTGAGAAATGATCTGCGGGCTGCTGCTGCTTGTCTGAGCCCAGTCTCCCAGTGGGAGAAATGGCGGTGGGAGAAACCCGCATACAGTGAAAGCCTCTTTGCCTGGGCATCTCTCCTGGGAAAGCACAGCATTCGTAGGGAAATCAGAGTTGGGTTTGGGGATGCTGCTGCTGCTTGCCTTAGCTAGTCTCCGCAGCACTGTGAAAGATACCGCAAGGAGCGAAATACCCTTTGCCCTAGCATCCCCTCTGCCTGAGAGAGAAGCATGGTCGCACAAGTCTGTCACCGCCCTCCCCAGGAGCAAGTGTGGTGAAGGCACAGCACGCCGCCCCCTGGGATGAGAAGGAGCCCTTGGCCTTGGAGTCGGGAAACGCTTGGGAAGCAGAATAGCCTGCCATGGCACGAACAGCAGGCCAGTGGCAAGACAAGTGTCACCCGCTCCCTGTGCGGAGAGATTGAAGCCTGGGTGCTAAGGAGACATGAGGGGACGACTAGGGCAAGGGCGCGTGCTACACTCTGAGGAAGGAGTCTGGGCAGATGGCAGGCCTGTCCTGTGCCTCTGGTCCCAAGGGGAGAATATCTCCTAGGCCACCTGTCCCAAGGGCAGTCGGGCTTGCCCCCAGGTGCCATACCCGGCACTCGCAGAAACAACCCCATGGAGAAACGGGCAGTCAGATGCCGTCTTCCACCAAGATGTGGCAGTGTTGTGGGTGGCAGGGGGTGTGCCTGGTAAGGAGTGGAGACAGTCCCCCACAGTTCCCCATCCCAGTGCACGGGCCCTGTGCAGGGATGCTGTCGCCTCCTCTCTCCTGTGGTGAAGGCACTGGCCTAGACCCCGAGTCTGCCTGAGCGTCAGAGCAAAAGGCTAAGCCTTACCTACGCCAGGAGATGGTAATGGGCATAGAGTGCCATGCTAGGCCACGCACACTGCTGCAGGGTTGTGACTGTGTCTGCTTAGTTCGGCTTAGCAAGGTGAACCCTGGGCGCGAACTGGGAGCCCGGGAATGGAAGGCCCAAGAGGCACCACCTCTCCCGCGACTCTTCATCCCTGCCGCGACAGAGCAAATGACCAAAGCCTTGCTGAGGAAGCAGCAGCGAAGTGCGGTTCGCGCCAAGCTGACAACCTCTGCGAAAGCATAGCACTCGCTGGGAAATCAGAGTTGGTTCTGTGGGCTGCTTTTGCTGCTTGCCTTAGCCTAGTATTCACAGCACGATGGGAGAAACGCGCATAGAGCGAAAGACTCTTTGCCGGGGCATCCCCTTGGGAAGGCAGAGCATTTTTTGGGAAATCAGAGTGGGGTCTGTGGGATGCTGCCTGCTGCTTGCCAGAGCTGGTCTCCACAGCACGGTGTAATACACCCGCATGGAGCGAAATCCTCTTTGCCTGGGCATCACCTCTGCCTGAGAGAGAAGCGCGGTGGCGCCTGTGGAAAGAGCCTTAAGGAAAGGGACACGTCTGTCACGACAGAGAGATGGAAGCCTGGCTGCTAAGGAGAAACGAGGGGAAGCTTAGGGCAGGGGAAAGGGCTCCATTCTGAGGAAGGAGTCTGAGCAGAAAGCATGCCTGTCCTCAGCCTTTGGGCTCAAGGAGACAGCAGCTCCTTGGCCACCTATCCGTGGTGGAGACATGGGCTTGCCACCAGGCGCCTACCCTGAACGTGAGCAACAACTCCCAGAAAGAACTGGGCATCAGAAGCCGGCTTTCTCCAGGATGGGGAAGCTTGGAGGAGGCACGGGGTTTAAGGGGAAGGAGTGGGGACAGTCCCCCAAAGCTCCCTATTCAGTGCACGGGCGGTGTGCAGGGATTCTGTCACCTCTCCTTTCCTGTGGGGAAAGCACTGGCTTAGTCTGCGAGTCCGCCTGAGCGCCAGAGTAAAAGGCCAAGCGATGCCTACCCGGGAGATGTTTGTGTGCATAGAGTGCCATCCTAGGCTACGCAGGCTACTGCACTTTTGTGGCTCTGTCTGCTTAGTTCGGCCTGGCAGGGTGAACCCAGGACGTGAACATGGAGCGCGGGAAAGGAAGACAGAAGAGGCACCAGCTCTCCCGCAGCTCTTTTTCCCTGACGAGACTGAAGCCTTGCTGAGGAAGCAGCGGCGAAGTGCTGTTCGCTCCAAGGCAAAGCCTCTGCGAAAGCACAGCATTCGCTGAGAAATGTTCGGCGGGCTGCTGCTGCTTGCCTGAGCTCAGTCTCCCAGTGGGAGAAATCGCGGTGGGAGAACCCGCATACAGTGAAAGCCTCTTTGCCTGGGCATCACCCCTGGGAAAGCACCGCATTCGTAGGGAATTCAGAGTTGGGTTTGGGGATGCTGCTGCTGCTTGCCTGAGCTAGTCTCCGCAGCACGGTGGAAGATACCCGCATGGAGCGAAATACCCTTTGCCCTAGCATGCCCTCTGCCTGAGAGAGAAGCAAGGTCGCACAAGTCTGTCACCGCGCTCCCCAGGAGGAAGTGTGGGGAAGGCCCCGCACGCCGCCCCCTGGGATGAGAAGGAGCCCTTGGCCTTGGGGTCCGGAAACGCTTGGGAAGCAGGATAGCCTGCCATGGCAGGAACAGCAGGCCAGTGGCAAGACAAGTGTCACCCGCTCCCTGTGCGGAGAGATCGAAGCCTGGCTGCTAAGGAGACATGAGTGGACGACTAGGGCAGGGGCGCGTGCTCCACTCTGAGGAAGGAGTCGGGCAGATGGCAGGCCTGTCCTGTGCCTCTGGTCCCAAGGGGAGAGCATCTCCTAGGCCACCTGTCCCAAGGGCAGTCGGGCTTGCCCCCAGTTGCCATACCCGGAACTCGCAGAAACAACGCCATGGAGAAACGGGCAGTCAGATGCTGTCTTCCACCAAGATGTGGCAGTGTTGTGGGTGGCAGGGGTGTGCCTGGTAAGGAGTGGAGACAGACCCCACAGTTCCCCATCCCAGTGCACGGGTCGTGTGCAGGGATCCTGTTGCCTCCTCTCTCCTGTGGTGAAGGCACTGGCCTAGACCTCGAGTCTGCCTGAGCGCATTAGCACAAGTCAAAGCCTTACCTATGACAGGAGATGGTATTAGGCATAGAGTGTCATCCTAGGCCATGCACGCTGCTGTAGGGTTGTGATTATGTCTGCTTAGTTCGGCTTAGCAAGGTGAACCCCAGGCGCTAACGGGGAGCCCAGGAATGCAAGGCCCAAGAGGCACCAGCTCTCCCGCGGCTCTTCATCCCAGCCACAACAGAGCGAACGACCAAAGCCTTGCTGAGGAAGCAGCAGCGAAGTGCGGTTCGCACCAAGCTGAAAACCTCTGCGAAAGCATAGCAGTCGCTAGGAAATCAGAGTCGGTTCTGTGGGCTGCTTTTGTTGTTTGCCTTAGCCTAGTGTTGGCAGCATGATGGGAGAAACCCGCATAGAGCGAAAGCCTCTTTGCCGGGGCATCCCCTCTGGGAAAACACAGCGTTCTTTGGGAAGTCAGAGTCTGGTCTGTGGGATGCTGCCTGCTGCTTGCCAGAGCTAGTCTCCACAGCACGGTGTAATAAACCGCATGGAGAGAAATCCTCTTTGCCTGGGCAACCCCTCTGCCTGAGAGAGAAGCGCGGTGGCGCCTGTGGAAAGAGCCTTAAGGAAAGGGACACGTCTGTCACGGCATAGCGAGGAAAGCCTGGCTGCTAAGGAGACACGAGGGGAAGATTAGGGCAGGGGAAAGGGCTCCACTCTGAGGAAGGAGTCTGGGCAGAAAGCATGCCTGTCCTCAGCCTTTGGGCTCAAGGAGACAGCAGCTCCTTGGCCACCTGTCCGTGGTGGAGACATGGGCTTGCCACCAGGCGCCTACCTTGGACTCGAGAAACAACTCCCAGAAAGAACTGGCCATCAGATGCCGGCTTCCTCCAGGACTTGGAAGCTTGGAAGAGGCATGGGGTTTAAGGGGAAGGAGTGGGGACAGTCCCCCAAGCTCCCTATTCAGTGCACGGGCGGTGTGCAGGGATCCTGTCACCTCTCCTTTCCTGTGGGGAAAGCACTGGCTAAGTCCGCGAGTCCTCCTGAGCGGCAGAGTAAAGGGCCAAGCGATGCCTACCCGGGAGATGTTTGTGTGCATAAAGTGCCATCCTAGGAAATGCACACTACTGCACTTTTGTGGCTCTGTCCGCTTAGTTCGGCCTGGCAGGGTGAACCCAGGACGCGAACATGGAGCCCGGGAAAGCAAGGCCCAAGAGGCACCAGCTCTCCCGCATCTCTTCTTCCCTGACGCGACTGAAGCCTTGCTGAGGAAGCAGCGGCGAAGTGCTGTTCGCTCCAAGGCAAAACCTCTGCGAAAACACAGCATTCGCTGAGAAATGATCTGCGGGCTGCTGCTGCTTGTCTGAGCCCAGTCTCCCAGTGGGAGAAATGGCGGTGGGAGAAACCCGCATACAGTGAAAGCCTCTTTGCCTGGGCATCTCTCCTGGGAAAGCACAGCATTCGTAGGGAAATCAGAGTTGGGTTTGGGGATGCTGCTGCTGCTTGCCTTAGCTAGTCTCCGCAGCACTGTGAAAGATACCGCAAGGAGCGAAATACCCTTTGCCCTAGCATCCCCTCTGCCTGAGAGAGAAGCATGGTCGCACAAGTCTGTCACCGCCCTCCCCAGGAGCAAGTGTGGTGAAGGCACAGCACGCCGCCCCCTGGGATGAGAAGGAGCCCTTGGCCTTGGAGTCGGGAAACGCTTGGGAAGCAGAATAGCCTGCCATGGCACGAACAGCAGGCCAGTGGCAAGACAAGTGTCACCCGCTCCCTGTGCGGAGAGATTGAAGCCTGGGTGCTAAGGAGACATGAGGGGACGACTAGGGCAAGGGCGCGTGCTACACTCTGAGGAAGGAGTCTGGGCAGATGGCAGGCCTGTCCTGTGCCTCTGGTCCCAAGGGGAGAATATCTCCTAGGCCACCTGTCCCAAGGGCAGTCGGGCTTGCCCCCAGGTGCCATACCCGGAACTCGCAGAAACAACCCCATGGAGAAACGGGCAGTCAGATGCCATCTTCCACCAAGATGTGGCAGTGTTGTGGGTGGCAGGGGGTGTGCCTGGTAAGGAGTGGAGACAGTCCCCCACAGTTCCCCATCCCAGTGCACGGGCCCTGTGCAGGGATGCTGTCGCCTCCTCTCTCCTGTGGTGAAGGCACTGGCCTAGACCCCGAGTCTGCCTGAGCGTCAGAGCAAAAGGCTAAGCCTTACCTACGCCAGGAGATGGTAATGGGCATAGAGTGCCATGCTAGGCCACGCACACTGCTGCAGGGTTGTGACTGTGTCTGCTTAGTTCGGCTTAGCAAGGTGAACCCTGGGCGCGAACTGGGAGCCCGGGAATGGAAGGCCCAAGAGGCACCACCTCTCCCGCGACTCTTCATCCCTGCCGCGACAGAGCAAATGACCAAAGCCTTGCTGAGGAAGCAGCAGCGAAGTGCGGTTCGCGCCAAGCTGACAACCTCTGCGAAAGCATAGCACTCGCTGGGAAATCAGAGTTGGTTCTGTGGGCTGCTTTTGCTGCTTGCCTTAGCCTAGTATTCACAGCACGATGGGAGAAACGCGCATAGAGCGAAAGACTCTTTGCCGGGGCATCCTCTCTGGGAAAACACAGCATTCTTTGGGAAGTCAGAGTCTGGTCTGTGGGATGCTGCCTGCTGCTTGCCAGAGCTAGTCTCCACAGCACGGTGTAATAAACCGCATGGAGCGAAATCCTCTTTGCCTGGGCATCCCCTCTGCCTGAGAGAGTAGCGCGGTGGCGCCTGTGGAAAGAGCCTTAAGGAAAGGGACACGTCTGTCATGGCAGAGAGATGGAAGCCTGGCTGCTAAGGAGACACGAGGGGAAGATTAGGGCAGGGGAAAGGGCTCCACTCTGAGGAAGGAGTCTGGGCAGAAAGCATGCCTGTCCTGAGCCTTTGGGCTCATGGAGACAGCAGCTCCTTGGCCACCTGTCCATGGTGGAGACAAGGGCTTGCCACCATGCGCCTACCCTGAACTCGAGAAACAACTCCCAGAAAGAACTGGCCATCAGATGCCGGCTTCCTCCAGGACTTGGAAGCTTGGAGGAGGCACGGGGTTTAAGGGGAAGGAGTGGGGACAGTCTCACAAAGCTCCCTATTCAGTGCACGGGCGGTTGCAGGGATCCTGTCACCTCTCCTTTCCTGTGGGGAAAGCACTGGCTAAGTCCGCGAGTCCTCCTGAGCGGCAGAGTAAAGGGCCAAGCGATGCCTACCCGGGAGATGTTTGTGTGCATAAAGTGCCATCCTAGGAAATGCACACTACTGCACTTTTGTGGCTCTGTCCGCTTAGTTCGGCCTGGCAGGGTGAACCCAGGACGCGAACATGGAGCCCGGGAAAGCAAGGCCCAAGAGGCACCAGCTCTCCCGCATCTCTTCTTCCCTGACGCGACTGAAGCCTTGCTGAGGAAGCAGCGGCGAAGTGCTGTTCGCTCCAAGGCAAAACCTCTGCGAAAACACAGCATTCGCTGAGAAATGATCTGCGGGCTGCTGCTGCTTGTCTGAGCCCAGTCTCCCAGTGGGAGAAATGGCGGTGGGAGAAACCCGCATACAGTGAAAGCCTCTTTGCCTGGGCATCTCTCCTGGGAAAGCACAGCATTCGTAGGGAAATCAGAGTTGGGTTTGGGGATGCTGCTGCTGCTTGCCTTAGCTAGTCTCCGCAGCACTGTGAAAGATACCGCAAGGAGCGAAATACCCTTTGCCCTAGCATCCCCTCTGCCTGAGAGAGAAGCATGGTCGCACAAGTCTGTCACCGCCCTCCCCAGGAGCAAGTGTGGTGAAGGCACAGCACGCCGCCCCCTGGGATGAGAAGGAGCCCTTGGCCTTGGAGTCGGGAAACGCTTGGGAAGCAGAATAGCCTGCCATGGCACGAACAGCAGGCCAGTGGCAAGACAAGTGTCACCCGCTCCCTGTGCGGAGAGATTGAAGCCTGGGTGCTAAGGAGACATGAGGGGACGACTAGGGCAAGGGCGCGTGCTACACTCTGAGGAAGGAGTCTGGGCAGATGGCAGGCCTGTCCTGTGCCTCTGGTCCCAAGGGGAGAATATCTCCTAGGCCACCTGTCCCAAGGGCTTGCCCCCAGGTGCCATACCCGGAACTCGCAGAAACAACCCCATGGAGAAACGGGCAGTCAGATGCCGTCTTCCACCAAGATGTGGCAGTGTTGTGGGTGGCAGGGGGTGTGCCTGGTAAGGAGTGGAGACAGTCCCCCACAGTTCCCCATCCCAGTGCACGGGCCCTGTGCAGGGATGCTGTCGCCTCCTCTCTCCTGTGGTGAAGGCACTGGCCTAGACCCCGAGTCTGCCTGAGCGTCAGAGCAAAAGGCTAAGCCTTACCTACGCCAGGAGATGGTAATGGGCATAGAGTGCCATGCTAGGCCACGCACACTGCTGCAGGGTTGTGACTGTGTCTGCTTAGTTCGGCTTAGCAAGGTGAACCCTGGGCGCGAACTGGGAGCCCGGGAATGGAAGGCCCAAGAGGCACCACCTCTCCCGCGACTCTTCATCCCTGCCGCGACAGAGCAAATGACCAAAGCCTTGCTGAGGAAGCAGCAGCGAAGTGCGGTTCGCGCCAAGCTGACAACCTCTGCGAAAGCATAGCACTCGCTGGGAAATCAGAGTTGGTTCTGTGGGCTGCTTTTGCTGCTTGCCTTAGCCTAGTATTCACAGCACGATGGGAGAAACGCGCATAGAGCGAAAGACTCTTTGCCGGGGCATCCCCTTGGGAAGGCAGAGCATTTTTTGGGAAATCAGAGTGGGGTCTGTGGGATGCTGCCTGCTGCTTGCCAGAGCTGGTCTCCACAGCACGGTGTAATACACCCGCATGGAGCGAAATCCTCTTTGCCTGGGCATCACCTCTGCCTGAGAGAGAAGCGCGGTGGCGCCTGTGGAAAGAGCCTTAAGGAAAGGGACACGTCTGTCACGACAGAGAGATGGAAGCCTGGCTGCTAAGGAGAAACGAGGGGAAGCTTAGGGCAGGGGAAAGGGCTCCATTCTGAGGAAGGAGTCTGGGCAGAAAGCATGCCTGTCCTCAGCCTTTGGGCTCAAGGAGACAGCAGCTCCTTGGCCACCTCTCCATGGTGGAGACATGGGCTTGCCACCAGGCGCCTACCCTGAACGTGAGCAACAACTCCCAGAAAGAACTGGGCATCAGAAGCCGGCTTTCTCCAGGATGGGGAAGCTTGGAGGAGGCACGGGGTTTAAGGGGAAGGAGTGGGAACAGTCCCCCAAAGCTCCCTATTCAGTGCACGGGCGGTGTGCAGGGATTCTGTCACCTCTCCTTTCCTGTGGGGAAAGCACTGGCTTAGTCTGCGAGTCCGCCTGAGCGCCAGAGTAAAAGGCCAAGCGATGCCTACCCGGGAGATGTTTGTGTGCATAGAGTGCCATCCTAGGCTACGCAGGCTACTGCACTTTTGTGGCTCTGTCTGCTTAGTTCGGCCTGGCAGGGTGAACCCAGGACGTGAACATGGAGCGCGGGAAAGGAAGACAGAAGAGGCACCAGCTCTCCCGCAGCTCTTCTTCCCTGACGAGACTGAAGCCTTGCTGAGGAAGCAGCGGCGAAGTGCTGTTCGCTCCAAGGCAAAGCCTCTGCGAAAGCACAGCATTCGCTGAGAAATGTTCGGCGGGCTGCTGCTGCTTGCCTGAGCTCAGTCTCCCAGTGGGAGAAATCGCGGTGGGAGAACCCGCATACAGTGAAAGCCTCTTTGCCTGGGCATCACCCCTGGGAAAGCACCGCATTCGTAGGGAATTCAGAGTTGGGTTTGGGGATGCTGCTGCTGCTTGCCTGAGCTAGTCTCCGCAGCACGGTGGAAGATACCCGCATGGAGCGAAATACCCTTTGCCCTAGCATGCCCTCTGCCTGAGAGAGAAGCAAGGTCGCACAAGTCTGTCACCGCGCTCCCCAGGAGGAAGTGTGGGGAAGGCCCCGCACGCCGCCCCCTGGGATGAGAAGGAGCCCTTGGCCTTGGGGTCCGGAAACGCTTGGGAAGCAGGATAGCCTGCCATGGCAGGAACAGCAGGCCAGTGGCAAGACAAGTGTCACCCGCTCCCTGTGCGGAGAGATCGAAGCCTGGCTGCTAAGGAGACATGAGTGGACGACTAGGGCAGGGGCGCGTGCTCCACTCTGAGGAAGGAGTCGGGCAGATGGCAGGCCTGTCCTGTGCCTCTGGTCCCAAGGGGAGAGCATCTCCTAGGCCACCTGTCCCAAGGGCAGTCGGGCTTGCCCCCAGTTGCCATACCCGGAACTCGCAGAAACAACCCCATGGAGAAACGGGCAGTCAGATGCTGTCTTCCACCAAGATGTGGCAGTGTTGTGGGTGGCAGGGGTGTGCCTGGTAAGGAGTGGAGACAGACCCCACAGTTCCCCATCCCAGTGCACGGGTCGTGTGCAGGGATCCTGTTGCCTCCTCTCTCCTGTGGTGAAGGCACTGGCCTAGACCTCGAGTCTGCCTGAGCGCATTAGCAAAAGTCAAAGCCTTACCAATGACAGGAGATGGTAATAGGCATAGAGTGCCATCCTAGGCCATGCACGCTGCTGTAGGGTTGTGATTATGTCTGCTTAGTTCGGCTTAGCAAGGTGAACCCCAGGCGCTAACGGGGAGCCCAGGAATGCAAGGCCCAAGAGGCACCAGCTCTCCCGCGGCTCTTCATCCCAGCCACAACAGAGCGAACGACCAAAGCCTTGCTGAGGAAGCAGCAGCGAAGTGCGGTTCGCACCAAGCTGAAAACTTCTGCAAAAGCATAGCAGTCGCTGGGAAATCAGAGTTGGTTCTGTGGGCTGCTTTTGCTGCTTGCCTTAGCCTAGTATTCGCAGCACGATGGGAGAAACCCACATAGAGCGAAAGCCTCTTTGACAGGGCATCCCCTCTGGGAAAGCACACCATTCTTTGGGAAATCAAAGTCGGGTCTGTGGGATGCTGCCTGCTGCTTGCCCGAGCTGGTCTCCACAGCACGGTGTAATACACTCGCATGGAGCGAAATCCTCTTTGCCTGGGCAACCCCTCTGCCTGAGAGAGAAGCGCGGTGACGCCTGTGGAAAGAGCCTTAAGGAAAGGGACACGTTTGTCAGGGCAGAGCGACGGAAGCCTGGCTGCTAAAGAGACACGAGGGGAAGATTAGGGCAGGGGAAAGGGCTCCACTCTGTGGAAGGAGTCTGGGCAGAAGGCAGGCCTGTCCTGTGCCTCTGGTCCCAAGGGAACCGCATCACCTTGGCCACCTGCCCCGTCGGCAGTCGGGCTTGCTCCAAGGTGCCATACCCGGAACTCGCAGAAACAACCCCATGGATAAACGGGCAGTCAGATGCCGTCTTCCACCAAGATGTGGCAGTGTTGTGGGTGGCAGGGTTTGTGCCTGGTAAGGAGTGGAGACAGTCCCCCACAGTTCCCCATCCCAGTGCACGGGCCGTGTGCAGGGATCCTGTCGCCTTCTCTCTCCTGTGGTGAAGGCACTGGTCTAGACCCCGAGTCTGCCTGAGCGCATGAGCAAAAGTCAAAGCCTTACCTATGACAGGAGATGGTAATAGGCATAGAGTGCCATGCTAGGCCACGCACGCTGCTGCAGGGTTGTGACTGTGTCTGCTTAGTTCGGCTTAGCAAGGTGAACCCTGGGCGCGAACTGGGAGCCCGGGAATGGAAGGCCCAAGAGGCACCACCTCTCCCGCGACTCTTCATCCCTGCCGCGACAGAGCAAATGACCAAAGCCTTGCTGAGGAAGCAGCAGCGAAGTGCGGTTCGCGCCAAGCTGACAACCTCTGCGAAAGCATAGCACTCGCTGGAAAATCAGAGTTGGTTCTGTGGGCTGCTTTTGCTGCTTGCCTTAGCCTAGTATTCACAGCACGATGGGAGAAACGCGCATAGAGCGAAAGACTCTTTGCCGGGGCATCCTCTCTGGGAAAACACAGCATTCTTTGGGAAGTCAGAGTCTGGTCTGTGGGATGCTGCCTGCTGCTTGCCAGAGCTAGTCTCCACAGCACGGTGTAATAAACCGCATGGAGCGAAATCCTCTTTGCCTGGGCATCCCCTCTGCCTGAGAGAGTAGCGCGGTGGCGCCTGTGGAAAGAGCCTTAAGGAAAGGGACACGTCTGTCATGGCAGAGAGATGGAAGCCTGGCTGCTAAGGAGACACGAGGGGAAGATTAGGGCAGGGGAAAGGGCTCCACTCTGAGGAAGGAGTCTGGGCAGAAAGCATGCCTGTCCTGAGCCTTTGGGCTCATGGAGACAGCAGCTCCTTGGCCACCTGTCCATGGTGGAGACAAGGGCTTGCCACCATGCGCCTACCCTGAACTCGAGAAACAACTCCCAGAAAGAACTGGCCATCAGATGCCGGCTTCCTCCAGGACTTGGAAGCTTGGAGGAGGCACGGGGTTTAAGGGGAAGGAGTGGGGACAGTCTCACAAAGCTCCCTATTCAGTGCACGGGCGGTTGCAGGGATCCTGTCACCTCTCCTTTCCTGTGGGGAAAGCACTGGCTAAGTCCGCGAGTCCTCCTGAGCGGCAGAGTAAAGGGCCAAGCGATGCCTACCCGGGAGATGTTTGTGTGCATAAAGTGCCATCCTAGGAAATGCACACTACTGCACTTTTGTGGCTCTGTCCGCTTAGTTCGGCCTGGCAGGGTGAACCCAGGACGCGAACATGGAGCCCGGGAAAGCAAGGCCCAAGAGGCACCAGCTCTCCCGCATCTCTTCTTCCCTGACGCGACTGAAGCCTTGCTGAGGAAGCAGCGGCGAAGTGCTGTTCGCTCCAAGGCAAAACCTCTGCGAAAACACAGCATTCGCTGAGAAATGATCTGCGGGCTGCTGCTGCTTGTCTGAGCCCAGTCTCCCAGTGGGAGAAATGGCGGTGGGAGAAACCCGCATACAGTGAAAGCCTCTTTGCCTGGGCATCTCTCCTGGGAAAGCACAGCATTCGTAGGGAAATCAGAGTTGGGTTTGGGGATGCTGCTGCTGCTTGCCTTAGCTAGTCTCCGCAGCACTGTGAAAGATACCGCAAGGAGCGAAATACCCTTTGCCCTAGCATCCCCTCTGCCTGAGAGAGAAGCATGGTCGCACAAGTCTGTCACCGCCCTCCCCAGGAGCAAGTGTGGTGAAGGCACAGCACGCCGCCCCCTGGGATGAGAAGGAGCCCTTGGCCTTGGAGTCGGGAAACGCTTGGGAAGCAGAATAGCCTGCCATGGCACGAACAGCAGGCCAGTGGCAAGACAAGTGTCACCCGCTCCCTGTGCGGAGAGATTGAAGCCTGGGTGCTAAGGAGACATGAGGGGACGACTAGGGCAAGGGCGCGTGCTACACTCTGAGGAAGGAGTCTGGGCAGATGGCAGGCCTGTCCTGTGCCTCTGGTCCCAAGGGGAGAATATCTCCTAGGCCACCTGTCCCAAGGGCAGTCGGGCTTGCCCCCAGGTGCCATACCCGGCACTCGCAGAAACAACCCCATGGAGAAACGGGCAGTCAGATGCCGTCTTCCACCAAGATGTGGCAGTGTTGTGGGTGGCAGGGGGTGTGCCTGGTAAGGAGTGGAGACAGTCCCCCACAGTTCCCCATCCCAGTGCACGGGCCCTGTGCAGGGATGCTGTCGCCTCCTCTCTCCTGTGGTGAAGGCACTGGCCTAGACCCCGAGTCTGCCTGAGCGTCAGAGCAAAAGGCTAAGCCTTACCTACGCCAGGAGATGGTAATGGGCATAGAGTGCCATGCTAGGCCACGCACACTGCTGCAGGGTTGTGACTGTGTCTGCTTAGTTCGGCTTAGCAAGGTGAACCCTGGGCGCGAACTGGGAGCCCGGGAATGGAAGGCCCAAGAGGCACCACCTCTCCCGCGACTCTTCATCCCTGCCGCGACAGAGCAAATGACCAAAGCCTTGCTGAGGAAGCAGCAGCGAAGTGCGGTTCGCGCCAAGCTGACAACCTCTGCGAAAGCATAGCACTCGCTGGGAAATCAGAGTTGGTTCTGTGGGCTGCTTTTGCTGCTTGCCTTAGCCTAGTATTCACAGCACGATGGGAGAAACGCGCATAGAGCGAAAGACTCTTTGCCGGGGCATCCCCTTGGGAAGGCAGAGCATTTTTTGGGAAATCAGAGTGGGGTCTGTGGGATGCTGCCTGCTGCTTGCCAGAGCTGGTCTCCACAGCACGGTGTAATACACCCGCATGGAGCGAAATCCTCTTTGCCTGGGCATCCCCTCTGCCTGAGAGAGAAGCGCGGTGGCGCCTGTGGAAAGAGCCTTAAGGAAAGGGACACGTCTGTCACGACAGAGAGATGGAAGCCTGGCTGCTAAGGAGAAACGAGGGGAAGCTTAGGGCAGGGGAAAGGGCTCCATTCTGAGGAAGGAGTCTGGGCAGAAAGCATGCCTGTCCTCAGCCTTTGGGCTCAAGGAGACAGCAGCTCCTTGGCCACCTCTCCGTGGTGGAGACATGGGCTTGCCACCAGGCGCCTACCCTGAACGTGAGCAACAACTCCCAGAAAGAACTGGGCATCAGAAGCCGGCTTTCTCCAGGATGGGGAAGCTTGGAGGAGGCACGGGGTTTAAGGGGAAGGAGTGGGGACAGTCCCCCAAAGCTCCCTATTCAGTGCACGGGCGGTGTGCAGGGATTCTGTCACCTCTCCTTTCCTGTGGGGAAAGCACTGGCTTAGTCTGCGAGTCCGCCTGAGCGCCAGAGTAAAAGGCCAAGCGATGCCTACCCGGGAGATGTTTGTGTGCATAGAGTGCCATCCTAGGCTACGCAGGCTACTGCACTTTTGTGGCTCTGTCTGCTTAGTTCGGCCTGGCAGGGTGAACCCAGGACGTGAACATGGAGCGCGGGAAAGGAAGACAGAAGAGGCACCAGCTCTCCCGCAGCTCTTTTTCCCTGACGAGACTGAAGCCTTGCTGAGGAAGCAGCGGCGAAGTGCTGTTCGCTCCAAGGCAAAGCCTCTGCGAAAGCACAGCATTCGCTGAGAAATGTTCGGCGGGCTGCTGCTGCTTGCCTGAGCTCAGTCTCCCAGTGGGAGAAATCGCGGTGGGAGAACCCGCATACAGTGAAAGCCTCTTTGCCTGGGCATCACCCCTGGGAAAGCACCGCATTCGTAGGGAATTCAGAGTTGGGTTTGGGGATGCTGCTGCTGCTTGCCTGAGCTAGTCTCCGCAGCACGGTGGAAGATACCCGCATGGAGCGAAATACCCTTTGCCCTAGCATGCCCTCTGCCTGAGAGAGAAGCATGGTCGCACAAGTCTGTCACCGCGCTCCCCAGGAGGAAGTGTGGGGAAGGCCCCGCACGCCGCCCCCTGGGATGAGAAGGAGCCCTTGGCCTTGGGGTCCGGAAACGCTTGGGAAGCAGGATAGCCTGCCATGGCAGGAACAGCAGGCCAGTGGCAAGACAAGTGTCACCCGCTCCCTGTGCGGAGAGATCGAAGCCTGGCTGCTAAGGAGACATGAGTGGACGACTAGGGCAGGGGCGCGTGCTCCACTCTGAGGAAGGAGTCGGGCAGATGGCAGGCCTGTCCTGTGCCTCTGGTCCCAAGGGGAGAGCATCTCCTAGGCCACCTGTCCCAAGGGCAGTCGGGGCTTGCCCCCAGTTGCCATACCCGGAACTCGCAGAAACAACCCCATGGAGAAACGGGCAGTCAGATGCTGTCTTCCACCAAGATGTGGCAGTGTTGTGGGTGCAGGGGTGTGCCTGGTAAGGAGTGGATACAGACCCCACAGTTCCCCATCCCAGTGCACGGGTCGTGTGCAGGGATCCTGTTGCCTCCTCTCTCCTGTGGTGAAGGCACTGGCCTAGACCTCGAGTCTGCCTGAGCGCATTAGCAAAAGTCAAAGCCTTACCTATGACAGGAGATGGTAATAGGCATAGAGTGCCATCCTAGGCCATGCACGCTGCTGTAGGGTTGTGATTATGTCTGCTTAGTTCGGCTTAGCAAGGTCAACCCCAGGCGCTAACGGGGAGCCCAGGAATGCAAGGCCCAAGAGGCACCAGCTCTCCCGCGGCTCTTCATCCCAGCCACAACAGAGCGAACGCCCAAAGCCTTGCTGAGGAAGCAGCAGCGAAGTGCGGTTCGCACCAAGCTGAAAACTTCTGCAAAAGCATAGCAGTCGCTGGGAAATCAGAGTTGGTTCTGTGGGCTGCTTTTGCTGCTTGCCTTAGCCTAGTATTCGCAGCACGATGGGAGAAACCCGCATAGAGCGAAAGCCTCTTTGACAGGGCATCCCCTCTGGGAAAGCACACCATTCTTTGGGAAATCAAAGTCGGGTCTGTGGGATGCTGCCTGCTGCTTGCCCGAGCTGGTCTCCACAGCACGGTGTAATACACTCGCATGGAGCGAAATCCTCTTTGCCTGGGCAACCCCTCTGCCTGAGAAAGAAGCGCGGTGACGCCTGTGGAAAGAGCCTTAAGGAAATGGACACGTTTGTCAGGGCAGAGCGACGGAAGCCTGGCTGCTAAAGAGACACGAGGGGAAGATTAGGGCAGGGGAAAGGGCTCCACTCTGTGGAAGGAGTCTGGGCAGAAGGCAGGCCTGTCCTGTGCCTCTGGTCCCAAGGGGACCGCATCACCTTGGCCACCTGCCCCGTCGGCAGTCGGGCTTGCTCCAAGGTGCCATACCCGGAACTCGCAGAAACAACCCCATGGATAAACGGGCAGTCAGATGCCGTCTTCCACCAAGATGTGGCAGTGTTGTGGGTGGCAGGGTTTGTGCCTGGTAAGGAGTGGAGACAGTACCCCACAGTTCCCCATCCCAGTGCACGGGCCGTGTGCAGGGATCCTGTCGCCTTCTCTCTCCTGTGGTGAAGGCACTGGTCTAGACCCCGAGTCTGCCTGAGCGCATGAGCAAAAGTAAAAGCCTTACCTATGACAGGAGATGGTAATAGGCATAGAGTGCCATGCTAGGCCACGCACGCTGCTGCAGGGTTGTGACTGTGTCTGCTTAGTTCGGCTTAGTAAGGTGAACCCTGGGCGCGAACTGGGAGCCCGGGAATGCAAAGCCCAAGAGAAACAGCTCTCCCGCGGCTCTTCATTCCTGCCTCCACAGAGCGAACGACCATAGCCTTGCTAAGGAAGCAGCAGCGAAGTGCGGTTCGCACCAAGCTGAAAACCTCTGCGAAGCATAGCAGTCGCTAGGAAATCAGAGTCGGTTCTGTGGGCTGCTTTTGTTGCTTGCCTTAGCCTAGTGTTGGCAGCATGATGGGAGAAACCCGCATAGAGCGAAAGCCTCTTTGCCGGGGCATCCCCTCTGGGAAAACACAGCGTTCTTTGGGAAGTCAGAGTCTGGTCTGTGGGATGCTGCCTGCTGCTTGCCAGAGCTAGTCTCCACAGCACGGTGTAATAAACCGCATGGAGCGAAATCCTCTTTGCCTGGGCAACCCCTCTGCCTGAGAGAGAAGCGCGGTGGCGCCTGTGGAAAGAGCCTTAAGGAAAGGGACACGTCTGTCACGGCATAGCGAGGAAAGCCTGGCTGCTAAGGAGACACGAGGGGAAGATTAGGGCAGGGGAAAGGGCTCCACTCTGAGGAAGGAGTCTGGGCAGAAAGCATGCCTGTCCTGAGCCTTTGGGCTCAAGGAGACAGCAGCTCCTTGGCCACCTGTCCGTGGTGGAGACATGGGCTTGCCACCAGGCGCCTACCCTGAACTCGAGAAACAACTCCCAGAAAGAACTGGCCATCAGATGCCGGGTTCCTCCAGGATGTGGAAGCTTGGAAGAGGCATGGGGTTTAAGGGGAAGGAGTGGGGACAGTCCCCCAAGCTCCCTATTCAGTGCATGGGCGGTGTGCAGGGATCCTGTCACCTCTCCTTTCCTGTGGGGAAAGCACTGGCTTAGTCTGCGAGTCTGCCAGAGTAAAAGGCCAAGCGATGCCTACCCTTTGAGATGTTTGTGTGCATAGAGTGCCATCCTAGGCTACGCAGGCTACTGCACTTTTGTGGCTCTGTCTGCTTAGTTCGGCCTGGCAGGGTGAACCCAGGACGTGAACATGGAGCACGGGAAAGGAAGACAGAAGAGGCACCAGCTCTCCAGCAGCTCTTCTTCCCTGACGCGACTGAAGCCTTGCTGAGGAAGCAGTGGCGAAGTGCTGTTCGCTCCAAGGCAAAGCAGGCAGGGGAAGGAGTGGGGACAGTCCCCCAAGCTCCCTATTCAGTGCACGGGCGGTGTGCAGGGATCCTGTCACCTCTCCTTTCCTGTGGGGAAAGCACTGGCTAAGTCCGCGAGTCCTCCTGAGCGGCAGAGTAAAGGGCCAAGCGATGCCTACCCGGGAGATGTTTGTGTGCATAAAGTGCCATCCTAGGAAATGCACACTACTGCACTTTTGTGGCTCTGTCCGCTTAGTTCGGCCTGGCAGGGTGAACCCAGGACGCGAACATGGAGCCCGGGAAAGCAAGGCCCAAGAGGCACCAGCTCTCCCGCATCTCTTCTTCCCTGACGCGACTGAAGCCTTGCTGAGGAAGCAGCGGCGAAGTGCTGTTCGCTCCAAGGCAAAACCTCTGCGAAAACACAGCATTCGCTGAGAAATGATCTGCGGGCTGCTGCTGCTTGTCTGAGCCCAGTCTCCCAGTGGGAGAAATGGCGGTGGGAGAAACCCGCATACAGTGAAAGCCTCTTTGCCTGGGCATCTCTCCTGGGAAAGCACAGCATTCGTAGGGAAATCAGAGTTGGGTTTGGGGATGCTGCTGCTGCTTGCCTTAGCTAGTCTCCGCAGCACTGTGAAAGATACCGCAAGGAGCGAAATACCCTTTGCCCTAGCATCCCCTCTGCCTGAGAGAGAAGCATGGTCGCACAAGTCTGTCACCGCCCTCCCCAGGAGCAAGTGTGGTGAAGGCACAGCACGCCGCCCCCTGGGATGAGAAGGAGCCCTTGGCCTTGGAGTCGGGAAACGCTTGGGAAGCAGAATAGCCTGCCATGGCACGAACAGCAGGCCAGTGGCAAGACAAGTGTCACCCGCTCCCTGTGCGGAGAGATTGAAGCCTGGGTGCTAAGGAGACATGAGGGGACGACTAGGGCAAGGGCGCGTGCTACACTCTGAGGAAGGAGTCTGGGCAGATGGCAGGCCTGTCCTGTGCCTCTGGTCCCAAGGGGAGAATATCTCCTAGGCCACCTGTCCCAAGGGCAGTCGGGCTTGCCCCCAGGTGCCATACCCGGAACTCGCAGAAACAACCCCATGGAGAAACGGGCAGTCAGATGCCATCTTCCACCAAGATGTGGCAGTGTTGTGGGTGGCAGGGGGTGTGCCTGGTAAGGAGTGGAGACAGTCCCCCACAGTTCCCCATCCCAGTGCACGGGCCCTGTGCAGGGATGCTGTCGCCTCCTCTCTCCTGTGGTGAAGGCACTGGCCTAGACCCCGAGTCTGCCTGAGCGTCAGAGCAAAAGGCTAAGCCTTACCTACGCCAGGAGATGGTAATGGGCATAGAGTGCCATGCTAGGCCACGCACACTGCTGCAGGGTTGTGACTGTGTCTGCTTAGTTCGGCTTAGCAAGGTGAACCCTGGGCGCGAACTGGGAGCCCGGGAATGGAAGGCCCAAGAGGCACCACCTCTCCCGCGACTCTTCATCCCTGCCGCGACAGAGCAAATGACCAAAGCCTTGCTGAGGAAGCAGCAGCGAAGTGCGGTTCGCGCCAAGCTGACAACCTCTGCGAAAGCATAGCACTCGCTGGAAAATCAGAGTTGGTTCTGTGGGCTGCTTTTGCTGCTTGCCTTAGCCTAGTATTCACAGCACGATGGGAGAAACGCGCATAGAGCGAAAGACTCTTTGCCGGGGCATCCTCTCTGGGAAAACACAGCATTCTTTGGGAAGTCAGAGTCTGGTCTGTGGGATGCTGCCTGCTGCTTGCCAGAGCTAGTCTCCACAGCACGGTGTAATAAACCGCATGGAGCGAAATCCTCTTTGCCTGGGCATCCCCTCTGCCTGAGAGAGTAGCGCGGTGGCGCCTGTGGAAAGAGCCTTAAGGAAAGGGACACGTCTGTCATGGCAGAGAGATGGAAGCCTGGCTGCTAAGGAGACACGAGGGGAAGATTAGGGCAGGGGAAAGGGCTCCACTCTGAGGAAGGAGTCTGGGCAGAAAGCATGCCTGTCCTGAGCCTTTGGGCTCATGGAGACAGCAGCTCCTTGGCCACCTGTCCATGGTGGAGACAAGGGCTTGCCACCATGCGCCTACCCTGAACTCGAGAAACAACTCCCAGAAAGAACTGGCCATCAGATGCCGGCTTCCTCCAGGACTTGGAAGCTTGGAGGAGGCACGGGGTTTAAGGGGAAGGAGTGGGGACAGTCTCACAAAGCTCCCTATTCAGTGCACGGGCGGTTGCAGGGATCCTGTCACCTCTCCTTTCCTGTGGGGAAAGCACTGGCTAAGTCCGCGAGTCCTCCTGAGCGGCAGAGTAAAGGGCCAAGCGATGCCTACCCGGGAGATGTTTGTGTGCATAAAGTGCCATCCTAGGAAATGCACACTCCTGCACTTTTGTGGCTCTGTCCGCTTAGTTCGGCCTGGCAGGGTGAACCCAGGACGCGAACATGGAGCCCGGGAAAGCAAGGCCCAAGAGGCACCAGCTCTCCCGCATCTCTTCTTCCCTGACGCGACTGAAGCCTTGCTGAGGAAGCAGCGGCGAAGTGCTGTTCGCTCCAAGGCAAAACCTCTGCGAAAACACAGCATTCGCTGAGAAATGATCTGCGGGCTGCTGCTGCTTGTCTGAGCCCAGTCTCCCAGTGGGAGAAATGGCGGTGGGAGAAACCCGCATACAGTGAAAGCCTCTTTGCCTGGGCATCTCTCCTGGGAAAGCACAGCATTCGTAGGGAAATCAGAGTTGGGTTTGGGGATGCTGCTGCTGCTTGCCTTAGCTAGTCTCCGCAGCACTGTGAAAGATACCGCAAGGAGCGAAATACCCTTTGCCCTAGCATCCCCTCTGCCTGAGAGAGAAGCATGGTCGCACAAGTCTGTCACCGCCCTCCCCAGGAGCAAGTGTGGTGAAGGCACAGCACGCCGCCCCCTGGGATGAGAAGGAGCCCTTGGCCTTGGAGTCGGGAAACGCTTGGGAAGCAGAATAGCCTGCCATGGCACGAACAGCAGGCCAGTGGCAAGACAAGTGTCACCCGCTCCCTGTGCGGAGAGATTGAAGCCTGGGTGCTAAGGAGACATGAGGGGACGACTAGGGCAAGGGCGCGTGCTACACTCTGAGGAAGGAGTCTGGGCAGATGGCAGGCCTGTCCTGTGCCTCTGGTCCCAAGGGGAGAATATCTCCTAGGCCACCTGTCCCAAGGGCTTGCCCCCAGGTGCCATACCCGGAACTCGCAGAAACAACCCCATGGAGAAACGGGCAGTCAGATGCCGTCTTCCACCAAGATGTGGCAGTGTTGTGGGTGGCAGGGGGTGTGCCTGGTAAGGAGTGGAGACAGTCCCCCACAGTTCCCCATCCCAGTGCACGGGCCCTGTGCAGGGATGCTGTCGCCTCCTCTCTCCTGTGGTGAAGGCACTGGCCTAGACCCCGAGTCTGCCTGAGCGTCAGAGCAAAAGGCTAAGCCTTACCTACGCCAGGAGATGGTAATGGGCATAGAGTGCCATGCTAGGCCACGCACACTGCTGCAGGGTTGTGACTGTGTCTGCTTAGTTCGGCTTAGCAAGGTGAACCCTGGGCGCGAACTGGGAGCCCGGGAATGGAAGGCCCAAGAGGCACCACCTCTCCCGCGACTCTTCATCCCTGCCGCGACAGAGCAAATGACCAAAGCCTTGCTGAGGAAGCAGCAGCGAAGTGCGGTTCGCGCCAAGCTGACAACCTCTGCGAAAGCATAGCACTCGCTGGGAAATCAGAGTTGGTTCTGTGGGCTGCTTTTGCTGCTTGCCTTAGCCTAGTATTCACAGCACGATGGGAGAAACGCGCATAGAGCGAAAGACTCTTTGCCGGGGCATCCCCTTGGGAAGGCAGAGCATTTTTTGGGAAATCAGAGTGGGGTCTGTGGGATGCTGCCTGCTGCTTGCCAGAGCTGGTCTCCACAGCACGGTGTAATACACCCGCATGGAGCGAAATCCTCTTTGCCTGGGCATCACCTCTGCCTGAGAGAGAAGCGCGGTGGCGCCTGTGGAAAGAGCCTTAAGGAAAGGGACACGTCTGTCACGACAGAGAGATGGAAGCCTGGCTGCTAAGGAGAAACGAGGGGAAGCTTAGGGCAGGGGAAAGGGCTCCATTCTGAGGAAGGAGTCTGGGCAGAAAGCATGCCTGTCCTCAGCCTTTGGGCTCAAGGAGACAGCAGCTCCTTGGCCACCTCTCCGTGGTGGAGACATGGGCTTGCCACCAGGCGCCTACCCTGAACGTGAGCAACAACTCCCAGAAAGAACTGGGCATCAGAAGCCGGCTTTCTCCAGGATGGGGAAGCTTGGAGGAGGCACGGGGTTTAAGGGGAAGGAGTGGGAACAGTCCCCCAAAGCTCCCTATTCAGTGCACGGGCGGTGTGCAGGGATTCTGTCACCTCTCCTTTCCTGTGGGGAAAGCACTGGCTTAGTCTGCGAGTCCGCCTGAGCGCCAGAGTAAAAGGCCAAGCGATGCCTACCCGGGAGATGTTTGTGTGCATAGAGTGCCATCCTAGGCTACGCAGGCTACTGCACTTTTGTGGCTCTGTCTGCTTAGTTCGGCCTGGCAGGGTGAACCCAGGACGTGAACATGGAGCGCGGGAAAGGAAGACAGAAGAGGCACCAGCTCTCCCGCAGCTCTTCTTCCCTGACGAGACTGAAGCCTTGCTGAGGAAGCAGCGGCGAAGTGCTGTTCGCTCCAAGGCAAAGCCTCTGCGAAAGCACAGCATTCGCTGAGAAATGTTCGGCGGGCTGCTGCTGCTTGCCTGAGCTCAGTCTCCCAGTGGGAGAAATCGCGGTGGGAGAACCCGCATACAGTGAAAGCCTCTTTGCCTGGGCATCACCCCTGGGAAAGAACCGCATTCGTAGGGAATTCAGAGTTGGGTTTGGGGATGCTGCTGCTGCTTGCCTGAGCTAGTCTCCGCAGCACGGTGGAAGATACCCGCATGGAGCGAAATACCCTTTGCCCTAGCATGCCCTCTGCCTGAGAGAGAAGCAAGGTCGCACAAGTCTGTCACCGCGCTCCCCAGGAGGAAGTGTGGGGAAGGCCCCGCACGCCGCCCCCTGGGATGAGAAGGAGCCCTTGGCCTTGGGGTCCGGAAACGCTTGGGAAGCAGGATAGCCTGCCATGGCAGGAACAGCAGGCCAGTGGCAAGACAAGTGTCACCCGCTCCCTGTGCGGAGAGATCGAAGCCTGGCTGCTAAGGAGACATGAGTGGACGACTAGGGCAGGGGCGCGTGCTCCACTCTGAGGAAGGAGTCGGGCAGATGGCAGGCCTGTCCTGTGCCTCTGGTCCCAAGGGGAGAGCATCTCCTAGGCCACCTGTCCCAAGGGCAGTCGGGCTTGCCCCCAGTTGCCATACCCGGAACTCGCAGAAACAACCCCATGGAGAAACGGGCAGTCAGATGCTGTCTTCCACCAAGATGTGGCAGTGTTGTGGGTGGCAGGGGTGTGCCTGGTAAGGAGTGGAGACAGACCCCACAGTTCCCCATCCCAGTGCACGGGTCGTGTGCAGGGATCCTGTTGCCTCCTCTCTCCTGTGGTGAAGGCACTGGCCTAGACCTCGAGTCTGCCTGAGCGCATTAGCAAAAGTCAAAGCCTTACCAATGACAGGAGATGGTAATAGGCATAGAGTGCCATCCTAGGCCATGCACGCTGCTGTAGGGTTGTGATTATGTCTGCTTAGTTCGGCTTAGCAAGGTGAACCCCAGGCGCTAACGGGGAGCCCAGGAATGCAAGGCCCAAGAGGCACCAGCTCTCCCGCGGCTCTTCATCCCAGCCACAACAGAGCGAACGACCAAAGCCTTGCTGAGGAAGCAGCAGCGAAGTGCGGTTCGCACCAAGCTGAAAACTTCTGCAAAAGCATAGCAGTCGCTGGGAAATCAGAGTTGGTTCTGTGGGCTGCTTTTGCTGCTTGCCTTAGCCTAGTATTCGCAGCACGATGGGAGAAACCCACATAGAGCGAAAGCCTCTTTGACAGGGCATCCCCTCTGGGAAAGCACACCATTCTTTGGGAAATCAAAGTCGGGTCTGTGGGATGCTGCCTGCTGCTTGCCCGAGCTGGTCTCCACAGCACGGTGTAATACACTCGCATGGAGCGAAATCCTCTTTGCCTGGGCAACCCCTCTGCCTGAGAGAGAAGCGCGGTGACGCCTGTGGAAAGAGCCTTAAGGAAAGGGACACGTTTGTCAGGGCAGAGCGACGGAAGCCTGGCTGCTAAAGAGACACGAGGGGAAGATTAGGGCAGGGGAAAGGGCTCCACTCTGTGGAAGGAGTCTGGGCAGAAGGCAGGCCTGTCCTGTGCCTCTGGTCCCAAGGGAACCGCATCACCTTGGCCACCTGCCCCGTCGGCAGTCGGGCTTGCTCCAAGGTGCCATACCCGGAACTCGCAGAAACAACCCCATGGATAAACGGGCAGTCAGATGCCGTCTTCCACCAAGATGTGGCAGTGTTGTGGGTGGCAGGGTTTGTGCCTGGTAAGGAGTGGAGACAGTCCCCCACAGTTCCCCATCCCAGTGCACGGGCCGTGTGCAGGGATCCTGTCGCCTTCTCTCTCCTGTGGTGAAGGCACTGGTCTAGACCCCGAGTCTGCCTGAGCGCATGAGCAAAAGTCAAAGCCTTACCTATGACAGGAGATGGTAATAGGCATAGAGTGCCATGCTAGGCCACGCACGCTGCTGCAGGGTTGTGACTGTGTCTGCTTAGTTCGGCTTAGCAAGGTGAACCCTGGGCGCGAACTGGGAGCCCGGGAATGGAAGGCCCAAGAGGCACCACCTCTCCCGCGACTCTTCATCCCTGCCGCGACAGAGCAAATGACCAAAGCCTTGCTGAGGAAGCAGCAGCGAAGTGCGGTTCGCGCCAAGCTGACAACCTCTGCGAAAGCATAGCACTCGCTGGAAAATCAGAGTTGGTTCTGTGGGCTGCTTTTGCTGCTTGCCTTAGCCTAGTATTCACAGCACGATGGGAGAAACGCGCATAGAGCGAAAGACTCTTTGCCGGGGCATCCTCTCTGGGAAAACACAGCATTCTTTGGGAAGTCAGAGTCTGGTCTGTGGGATGCTGCCTGCTGCTTGCCAGAGCTAGTCTCCACAGCACGGTGTAATAAACCGCATGGAGCGAAATCCTCTTTGCCTGGGCATCCCCTCTGCCTGAGAGAGTAGCGCGGTGGCGCCTGTGGAAAGAGCCTTAAGGAAAGGGACACGTCTGTCATGGCAGAGAGATGGAAGCCTGGCTGCTAAGGAGACACGAGGGGAAGATTAGGGCAGGGGAAAGGGCTCCACTCTGAGGAAGGAGTCTGGGCAGAAATCATGCCTGTCCTGAGCCTTTGGGCTCATGGAGACAGCAGCTCCTTGGCCACCTGTCCATGGTGGAGACAAGGGCTTGCCACCATGCGCCTACCCTGAACTCGAGAAACAACTCCCAGAAAGAACTGGCCATCAGATGCCGGCTTCCTCCAGGACTTGGAAGCTTGGAGGAGGCACGGGGTTTAAGGGGAAGGAGTGGGGACAGTCTCACAAAGCTCCCTATTCAGTGCACGGGCGGTTGCAGGGATCCTGTCACCTCTCCTTTCCTGTGGGGAAAGCACTGGCTAAGTCCGCGAGTCCTCCTGAGCGGCAGAGTAAAGGGCCAAGCGATGCCTACCCGGGAGATGTTTGTGTGCATAAAGTGCCATCCTAGGAAATGCACACTACTGCACTTTTGTGGCTCTGTCCGCTTAGTTCGGCCTGGCAGGGTGAACCCAGGACGCGAACATGGAGCCCGGGAAAGCAAGGCCCAAGAGGCACCAGCTCTCCCGCATCTCTTCTTCCCTGACGCGACTGAAGCCTTGCTGAGGAAGCAGCGGCGAAGTGCTGTTCGCTCCAAGGCAAAACCTCTGCGAAAACACAGCATTCGCTGAGAAATGATCTGCGGGCTGCTGCTGCTTGTCTGAGCCCAGTCTCCCAGTGGGAGAAATGGCGGTGGGAGAAACCCGCATACAGTGAAAGCCTCTTTGCCTGGGCATCTCTCCTGGGAAAGCACAGCATTCGTAGGGAAATCAGAGTTGGGTTTGGGGATGCTGCTGCTGCTTGCCTTAGCTAGTCTCCGCAGCACTGTGAAAGATACCGCAAGGAGCGAAATACCCTTTGCCCTAGCATCCCCTCTGCCTGAGAGAGAAGCATGGTCGCACAAGTCTGTCACCGCCCTCCCCAGGAGCAAGTGTGGTGAAGGCACAGCACGCCGCCCCCTGGGATGAGAAGGAGCCCTTGGCCTTGGAGTCGGGAAACGCTTGGGAAGCAGAATAGCCTGCCATGGCACGAACAGCAGGCCAGTGGCAAGACAAGTGTCACCCGCTCCCTGTGCGGAGAGATTGAAGCCTGGGTGCTAAGGAGACATGAGGGGACGACTAGGGCAAGGGCGCGTGCTACACTCTGAGGAAGGAGTCTGGGCAGATGGCAGGCCTGTCCTGTGCCTCTGGTCCCAAGGGGAGAATATCTCCTAGGCCACCTGTCCCAAGGGCAGTGGGGTTGCCCCCAGGTGCCATACCCGGCACTCGCAGAAACAACCCCATGGAGAAACGGGCAGTCAGATGCCGTCTTCCACCAAGATGTGGCAGTGTTGTGGGTGGCAGGGGGTGTGCCTGGTAAGGAGTGGAGACAGTCCCCCACAGTTCCCCATCCCAGTGCACGGGCCCTGTGCAGGGATGCTGTCGCCTCCTCTCTCCTGTGGTGAAGGCACTGGCCTAGACCCCGAGTCTGCCTGAGCGTCAGAGCAAAAGGCTAAGCCTTACCTACGCCAAGAGATGGTAATGGGCATAGAGTGCCATGCTAGGCCACGCACACTGCTGCAGGGTTGTGACTGTGTCTGCTTAGTTCGGCTTAGCAAGGTGAACCCTGGGCGCGAACTGGGAGCCCGGGAATGGAAGGCCCAAGAGGCACCACCTCTCCCGCGACTCTTCATCCCTGCCGCGACAGAGCAAATGACCAAAGCCTTGCTGAGGAAGCAGCAGCGAAGTGCGGTTCGCGCCAAGCTGACAACCTCTGCGAAAGCATAGCACTCGCTGGGAAATCAGAGTTGGTTCTGTGGGCTGCTTTTGCTGCTTGCCTTAGCCTAGTATTCACAGCACGATGGGAGAAACGCGCATAGAGCGAAAGACTCTTTGCCGGGGCATCCCCTTGGGAAGGCAGAGCATTTTTTGGGAAATCAGAGTGGGGTCTGTGGGATGCTGCCTGCTGCTTGCCAGAGCTGGTCTCCACAGCACGGTGTAATACACCCGCATGGAGCGAAATCCTCTTTGCCTGGGCATCCCCTCTGCCTGAGAGAGAAGCGCGGTGGCGCCTGTGGAAAGAGCCTTAAGGAAAGGGACACGTCTGTCACGACAGAGAGATGGAAGCCTGGCTGCTAAGGAGAAACGAGGGGAAGCTTAGGGCAGGGGAAAGGGCTCCATTCTGAGGAAGGAGTCTGGGCAGAAAGCATGCCTGTCCTCAGCCTTTGGGCTCAAGGAGACAGCAGCTCCTTGGCCACCTCTCCGTGGTGGAGACATGGGCTTGCCACCAGGCGCCTACCCTGAACGTGAGCAACAACTCCCAGAAAGAACTGGGCATCAGAAGCCGGCTTTCTCCAGGATGGGGAAGCTTGGAGGAGGCACGGGGTTTAAGGGGAAGGAGTGGGGACAGTCCCCCAAAGCTCCCTATTCAGTGCACGGGCGGTGTGCAGGGATTCTGTCACCTCTCCTTTCCTGTGGGGAAAGCACTGGCTTAGTCTGCGAGTCCGCCTGAGCGCCAGAGTAAAAGGCCAAGCGATGCCTACCCGGGAGATGTTTGTGTGCATAGAGTGCCATCCTAGGCTACGCAGGCTACTGCACTTTTGTGGCTCTGTCTGCTTAGTTCGGCCTGGCAGGGTGAACCCAGGACGTGAACATGGAGCCTGGGAAAGGAAGACAGAAGAGGCACCAGCTCTCCCGCAGCTCTTCTTCCCTGACGAGACTGAAGCCTTGCTGAGGAAGCAGCGGCGAAGTGCTGTTCGCTCCAAGGCAAAGCCTCTGCGAAAGCACAGCATTCGCTGAGAAATGTTCGGCGGGCTGCTGCTGCTTGCCTGAGCTCAGTCTCCCAGTGGGAGAAATCGCGGTGGGAGAACCCGCATACAGTGAAAGCCTCTTTGCCTGGGCATCACCCCTGGGAAAGCACCGCATTCGTAGGGAATTCAGAGTTGGGTTTGGGGATGCTGCTGCTGCTTGCCTGAGCTAGTCTCCGCAGCACGGTGGAAGATACCCGCATGGAGCGAAATACCCTTTGCCCTAGCATGCCCTCTGCCTGAGAGAGAAGCATGGTCGCACAAGTCTGTCACCGCGCTCCCCAGGAGGAAGTGTGGGGAAGGCCCCGCACGCCGCCCCCTGGGATGAGAAGGAGCCCTTGGCCTTGGGGTCCGGAAACGCTTGGGAAGCAGGATAGCCTGCCATGGCAGGAACAGCAGGCCAGTGGCAAGACAAGTGTCACCCGCTCCCTGTGCGGAGAGATCGAAGCCTGGCTGCTAAGGAGACATGAGTGGACGACTAGGGCAGGGGCGCGTGCTCCACTCTGAGGAAGGAGTCGGGCAGATGGCAGGCCTGTCCTGTGCCTCTGGTCCCAAGGGGAGAGCATCTCCTAGGCCACCTGTCCCAAGGGCAGTCGGGCTTGCCCCCAGTTGCCATACCCGGAACTCGCAGAAACAACCCCATGGAGAAACGGGCAGTCAGATGCTGTCTTCCACCAAGATGTGGCAGTGTTGTGGGTGCAGGGGTGTGCCTGGTAAGGAGTGGATACAGACCCCACAGTTCCCCATCCCAGGGCACGGGTCGTGTGCAGGGATCCTGTTGCCTCCTCTCTCCTGTGGTGAAGGCACTGGCCTAGACCTCGAGTCTGCCTGAGCGCATTAGCAAAAGTCAAAGCCTTACCTATGACAGGAGATGGTAATAGGCATAGAGTGCCATCCTAGGCCATGCACGCTGCTGTAGGGTTGTGATTATGTCTGCTTAGTTCGGCTTAGCAAGGTCAACCCCAGGCGCTAACGGGGAGCCCAGGAATGCAAGGCCCAAGAGGCACCAGCTCTCCCGCGGCTCTTCATCCCAGCCACAACAGAGCGAACGCCAAAAGCCTTGCTGAGGAAGCAGCAGCGAAGTGCGGTTCGCACCAAGCTGAAAACTTCTGCAAAAGCATAGCAGTCGCTGGGAAATCAGAGTTGGTTCTGTGGGCTGCTTTTGCTGCTTGCCTTAGCCTAGTATTCGCAGCACGATGGGAGAAACCCGCATAGAGCGAAAGCCTCTTTGACAGGGCATCCCCTCTGGGAAAGCACACCATTCTTTGGGAAATCAAAGTCGGGTCTGTGGGATGCTGCCTGCTGCTTGCCCGAGCTGGTCTCCACAGCACGGTGTAATACACTCGCATGGAGCGAAATCCTCTTTGCCTGGGCAACCCCTCTGCCTGAAAGAAGCGCGGTGACGCCTGTGGAAAGAGCCTTAAGGAAATGGACACGTTTGTCAGGGCAGAGCGACGGAAGCCTGGCTGCTAAAGAGACACGAGGGGAAGATTAGGGCAGGGGAAAGGGCTCCACTCTGTGGAAGGAGTCTGGGCAGAAGGCAGGCCTGTCCTGTGCCTCTGGTCCCAAGGGGACCGCATCACCTTGGCCACCTGCCCCGTCGGCAGTCGGGCTTGCTCCAAGGTGCCATACCCGGAACTCGCAGAAACAACCCCATGGATAAACGGGCAGTCAGATGCCGTCTTCCACCAAGATGTGGCAGTGTTGTGGGTGGCAGGGTTTGTGCCTGGTAAGGAGTGGAGACAGTACCCCACAGTTCCCCATCCCAGTGCACGGGCCGTGTGCAGGGATCCTGTCGCCTTCTCTCTCCTGTGGTGAAGGCACTGGTCTAGACCCCGAGTCTGCCTGAGCGCATGAGCAAAAGTCAAAGCCTTACCTATGACAGGAGATGGTAATAGGCATAGAGTGCCATGCTAGGCCACGCACGCTGCTGCAGGGTTGTGACTGTGTCTGCTTAGTTCGGCTTAGTAAGGTGAACCCTGGGCGCGAACTGGGAGCCCGGGAATGCAAAGCCCAAGAGAAACAGCTCTCCCGCGGCTCTTCATTCCTGCCTCCACAGAGCGAACGACCATAGCCTTGCTAAGGAAGCAGCAGCGAAGTGCGGTTCGCACCAAGCTGAAAACCTCTGCGAAGCATAGCAGTCGCTAGGAAATCAGAGTCGGTTCTGTGGGCTGCTTTTGTTGCTTGCCTTAGCCTAGTGTTGGCAGCATGATGGGAGAAACCCGCATAGAGCGAAAGCCTCTTTGCCGGGGCATCCCCTCTGGGAAAACACAGCGTTCTTTGGGAAGTCAGAGTCTGGTCTGTGGGATGCTGCCTGCTGCTTGCCAGAGCTAGTCTCCACAGCACGGTGTAATAAACCGCATGGAGCGAAATCCTCTTTGCCTGGGCAACCCCTCTGCCTGAGAGAGAAGCGCGGTGGCGCCTGTGGAAAGAGCCTTAAGGAAAGGGACACGTCTGTCACGGCATAGCGAGGAAAGCCTGGCTGCTAAGGAGACACGAGGGGAAGATTAGGGCAGGGGAAAGGGCTCCACTCTGAGGAAGGAGTCTGGGCAGAAAGCATGCCTGTCCTGAGCCTTTGGGCTCAAGGAGACAGCAGCTCCTTGGCCACCTGTCCGTGGTGGAGACATGGGCTTGCCACCAGGCGCCTACCCTGAACTCGAGAAACAACTCCCAGAAAGAACTGGCCATCAGATGCCGGGTTCCTCCAGGATGTGGAAGCTTGGAAGAGGCATGGGGTTTAAGGGGAAGGAGTGGGGACAGTCCCCCAAGCTCCCTATTCAGTGCATGGGCGGTGTGCAGGGATCCTGTCACCTCTCCTTTCCTGTGGGGAAAGCACTGGCTTAGTCTGCGAGTCTGCCAGAGTAAAAGGCCAAGCGATGCCTACCCTTTGAGATGTTTGTGTGCATAGAGTGCCATCCTAGGCTACGCAGGCTACTGCACTTTTGTGGCTCTGTCTGCTTAGTTCGGCCTGGCAGGGTGAACCCAGGACGTGAACATGGAGCGCGGGAAAGGAAGACAGAAGAGGCACCAGCTCTCCAGCAGCTCTTCTTCCCTGACGCGACTGAAGCCTTGCTGAGGAAGCAGTGGCGAAGTGCTGTTCGCTCCAAGGCAAAGCCTCTGCGAATGCACAGCATTCGCTGAGAAATGTTTGGCGGGCTTCTGCTGCTTGCCTGAGCTCAGTCTCCAGTGGGAGAAATGGCAGTGGGAGAAACCCGCATAGAGCGAAAGCCTCTTTGCCGTAGCATTCCCTCTGGGAAAGCACAGCATTCTTTGGGAAATCAGAGTCGGGTCTGTGGGATGCGGCCTGCTGCTTGCCAGAGTTGGTCTCCACAGCACGGTGTAATACACCCGCATGGAGCGAATTCCTCTTTGCCTGGGCATCCCCTCTGTCTGAGAGAGAAGCGCGGTGGCGTCTGTGGAAAGAGCCTTAAGGAAAGGGACACGTCTGTCACGGCAGAGCGAGGAAAGCCTGGCTGCTAAGGAGACACGAGGGGAAGATTAGGGCAGGGGAAAGGGCTCCACTCTGAGGAAGGAGTCTGGGCAGAAAGCATGCCTTTCCTGAGCCTTTGGGCTCAAGGAGACAGCAGCTCCTTGGCCACCTGTCCGTGGTGGAGACATGGGCTTGCCACCAGGCGCCTACCCTGAACTCGAGAAACAACTCCCAGAAAGAACTGGCCATCAGATGCCGGCTTCCTCCAGGACTTGGAAGCTTGGAAGAGGCATGGGGTTTAAGGGGAAGGAGTGGGGACAGTCCCCCAAGCTCCCTATTCAGTGCACGGGCGGTGTGCAGGGATCCTGTCACCTCTCCTTTCCTGTGGGGAAAGCACTGGCTAAGTCCGCGAGTCCTCCTGAGCGGCAGAGTAAAGGGCCAAGCGATGCCTACCCGGGAGATGTTTGTGTGCATAAAGTGCCATCCTAGGAAATGCACACTACTGCACTTTTGTGGCTCTGTCCGCTTAGTTCGGCCTGGCAGGGTGAACCCAGGACGCGAACATGGAGCCCGGGAAAGCAAGGCCCAAGAGGCACCAGCTCTCCCGCATCTCTTCTTCCCTGACGCGACTGAAGCCTTGCTGAGGAAGCAGCGGCGAAGTGCTGTTCGCTCCAAGGCAAAACCTCTGCGAAAACACAGCATTCGCTGAGAAATGATCTGCGGGCTGCTGCTGCTTGTCTGAGCCCAGTCTCCCAGTGGGAGAAATGGCGGTGGGAGAAACCCGCATACAGTGAAAGCCTCTTTGCCTGGGCATCTCTCCTGGGAAAGCACAGCATTCGTAGGGAAATCAGAGTTGGGTTTGGGGATGCTGCTGCTGCTTGCCTTAGCTAGTCTCCGCAGCACTGTGAAAGATACCGCAAGGAGCGAAATACCCTTTGCCCTAGCATCCCCTCTGCCTGAGAGAGAAGCATGGTCGCACAAGTCTGTCACCGCCCTCCCCAGGAGCAAGTGTGGTGAAGGCACAGCACGCCGCCCCCTGGGATGAGAAGGAGCCCTTGGCCTTGGAGTCGGGAAACGCTTGGGAAGCAGAATAGCCTGCCATGGCACGAACAGCAGGCCAGTGGCAAGACAAGTGTCACCCGCTCCCTGTGCGGAGAGATTGAAGCCTGGGTGCTAAGGAGACATGAGGGGACGACTAGGGCAAGGGCGCGTGCTACACTCTGAGGAAGGAGTCTGGGCAGATGGCAGGCCTGTCCTGTGCCTCTGGTCCCAAGGGGAGAATATCTCCTAGGCCACCTGTCCCAAGGGCAGTCGGGCTTGCCCCCAGGTGCCATACCCGGCACTCGCAGAAACAACCCCATGGAGAAACGGGCAGTCAGATGCCGTCTTCCACCAAGATGTGGCAGTGTTGTGGGTGGCAGGGGGTGTGCCTGGTAAGGAGTGGAGACAGTCCCCCACAGTTCCCCATCCCAGTGCACGGGCCCTGTGCAGGGATGCTGTCGCCTCCTCTCTCCTGTGGTGAAGGCACTGGCCTAGACCCCGAGTCTGCCTGAGCGTCAGAGCAAAAGGCTAAGCCTTACCTACGCCAGGAGATGGTAATGGGCATAGAGTGCCATGCTAGGCCACGCACACTGCTGCAGGGTTGTGACTGTGTCTGCTTAGTTCGGCTTAGCAAGGTGAACCCTGGGCGCGAACTGGGAGCCCGGGAATGGAAGGCCCAAGAGGCACCACCTCTCCCGCGACTCTTCATCCCTGCCGCGACAGAGCAAATGACCAAAGCCTTGCTGAGGAAGCAGCAGCGAAGTGCGGTTCGCGCCAAGCTGACAACCTCTGCGAAAGCATAGCACTCGCTGGGAAATCAGAGTTGGTTCTGTGGGCTGCTTTTGCTGCTTGCCTTAGCCTAGTATTCACAGCACGATGGGAGAAACGCGCATAGAGCGAAAGACTCTTTGCCGGGGCATCCCCTTGGGAAGGCAGAGCATTTTTTGGGAAATCAGAGTGGGGTCTGTGGGATGCTGCCTGCTGCTTGCCAGAGCTGGTCTCCACAGCACGGTGTAATACACCCGCATGGAGCGAAATCCTCTTTGCCTGGGCATCACCTCTGCCTGAGAGAGAAGCGCGGTGGCGCCTGTGGAAAGAGCCTTAAGGAAAGGGACACGTCTGTCACGACAGAGAGATGGAAGCCTGGCTGCTAAGGAGAAACGAGGGGAAGCTTAGGGCAGGGGAAAGGGCTCCATTCTGAGGAAGGAGTCTGGGCAGAAAGCATGCCTGTCCTCAGCCTTTGGGCTCAAGGAGACAGCAGCTCCTTGGCCACCTATCCGTGGTGGAGACATGGGCTTGCCACCAGGCGCCTACCCTGAACGTGAGCAACAACTCCCAGAAAGAACTGGGCATCAGAAGCCGGCTTTCTCCAGGATGGGGAAGCTTGGAGGAGGCACGGGGTTTAAGGGGAAGGAGTGGGGACAGTCCCCCAAAGCTCCCTATTCAGTGCACGGGCAGTGTGCAGGGATTCTGTCACCTCTCCTTTCCTGTGGGGAAAGCACTGGCTTAGTCTGCGAGTCCGCCTGAGCGCCAGAGTAAAAGGCCAAGCGATGCCTACCCGGGAGATGTTTGTGTGCATAGAGTGCCATCCTAGGCTACGCAGGCTACTGCACTTTTGTGGCTCTGTCTGCTTAGTTCGGCCTGGCAGGGTGAACCCAGGACGTGAACATGGAGCGCGGGAAAGGAAGACAGAAGAGGCACCAGCTCTCCCACAGCTCTTCTTCCCTGACGAGACTGAAGCCTTGCTGAGGAAGCAGCGGCGAAGTGCTGTTCGCTCCAAGGCAAAGCCTCTGCGAAAGCACAGCATTCGCTGAGAAATGTTCGGCGGGCTGCTGCTGCTTGCCTGAGCTCAGTCTCCCAGTGGGAGAAATCGCGGTGGGAGAACCCGCATACAGTGAAAGCCTCTTTGCCTGGGCATCACCCCTGGGAAAGCACCGCATTCGTAGGGAATTCAGAGTTGGGTTTGGGGATGCTGCTGCTGCTTGCCTGAGCTAGTCTCCGCAGCACGGTGGAAGATACCCGCATGGAGCGAAATACCCTTTGCCCTAGCATGCCCTCTGCCTGAGAGAGAAGCATGGTCGCACAAGTCTGTCACCGCGCTCCCCAGGAGGAAGTGTGGGGAAGGCCCCGCACGCCGCCCCCTGGGATGAGAAGGAGCCCTTGGCCTTGGGGTCCGGAAACGCTTGGGAAGCAGGATAGCCTGCCATGGCAGGAACAGCAGTCCAGTGGCAAGACAAGTGTCACCCGCTCCCTGTGCGGAGAGATCGAAGCCTGGCTGCTAAGGAGACATGAGTGGACGACTAGGGCAGGGGCGCGTGCTCCACTCTGAGGAAGGAGTCGGGCAGATGGCAGGCCTGTCCTGTGCCTCTGGTCCCAAGGGGAGAGCATCTCCTAGGCCACCTGTCCCAAGGGCAGTCGGGCTTGCCCCCAGTTGCCATACCCGGAACTCGCAGAAACAACCCCATGGAGAAACGGGCAGTCAGATGCTGTCTTCCACCATGATGTGGCAGTGTTGTGGGTGGCAGGGGTGTGCCTGGTAAGGAGTGGATACAGACCCCACAGTTCCCCATCCCAGTGCACGGGTCGTGTGCAGGGATCCTGTTGCCTCCTCTCTCCTGTGGTGAAGGCACTGGCCTAGACCTCGAGTCTGCCTGAGCGCATTAGCAAAAGTCAAAGCCTTACCTATGACAGGAGATGGTAATAGGCATAGAGTGCCATCCTAGGCCATGCACGCTGCTATAGGGTTGTGATTATGTCTGCTTAGTTCGGCTTAGCAAGGTCAACCCCAGGCGCTAACGGGGAGCCCAGGAATGCAAGGCCCAAGAGGCACCAGCTCTCCCGCGGCTCTTCATCCCAGCCACAACAGAGCGAACGCCCAAAGCCTTGCTGAGGAAGCAGCAGCGAAGTGCGGTTCGCACCAAGCTGAAAACTTCTGCAAAAGCATAGCAGTCGCTGGGAAATCAGAGTTGGTTCTGTGGGCTGCTTTTGCTGCTTGCCTTAGCCTAGTATTCGCAGCACGATGGGAGAAACCCGCATAGAGCGAAAGCCTCTTTGACAGGGCATCCCCTCTGGGAAAGCACACCATTCTTTGGGAAATCAAAGTCGGGTCTGTGGGATGCTGCCTGCTGCTTGCCCGAGCTGGTCTCCACAGCACGGTGTAATACACTCGCATGGAGCGAAATCCTCTTTGCCTGGGCAACCCCTCTGCCTGAGAAAGAAGCGCGGTGACGCCTGTGGAAAGAGCCTTAAGGAAATGGACACGTTTGTCAGGGCAGAGCGACGGAAGCCTGGCTGCTAAAGAGACACGAGGGGAAGATTAGGGCAGGGGAAAGGGCTCCACTCTGTGGAAGGAGTCTGGGCAGAAGGCAGGCCTGTCCTGTGCCTCTGGTCCCAAGGGGACCGCATCACCTTGGCCACCTGCCCCGTCGGCAGTCGGGCTTGCTCCAAGGTGCCATACCCGGAACTCGCAGAAACAACCCCATGGATAAACGGGCAGTCAGATGCCGTCTTCCACCAAGATGTGGCAGTGTTGTGGGTGGCAGGGTTTGTGCCTGGTAAGGAGTGGAGACAGTACCCCACAGTTCCCCATCCCAGTGCACGGGCCGTGTGCAGGGATCCTGTCGCCTTCTCTCTCCTGTGGTGAAGGCACTGGTCTAGACCCCGAAACTGCCTGAGCGCATGAGCAAAAGTAAAAGCCTTACCTATGACAGGAGATGGTAATAGGCATAGAGTGCCATGCTAGGCCACGCACGCTGCTGCAGGGTTGTGACTGTGTCTGCTTAGTTCGGCTTAGTAAGGTGAACCCTGGGCGCGAACTGGGAGCCCGGGAATGCAAAGCCCAAGAGAAACAGCTCTCCCGCGGCTCTTCATTCCTGCCTCCACAGAGCGAACGACCACAGCCTTGCTAAGGAAGCAGCAGCGAAGTGCGGTTCGCACCAAGCTGAAAACCTCTGCGAAAGCATAGCAGTCGCTAGGAAATCAGAGTCGGTTCTGTGGGCTGCTTTTGTTGCTTGCCTTAGCCTAGTGTTGGCAGCATGATGGGAGAAACCCGCATAGAGCGAAAGCCTCTTTGCCGGGGCATCCCCTCTGGGAAAACACAGCGTTCTTTGGGAAGTCAGAGTCTGGTCTGTGGGATGCTGCCTGCTGCTTGCCAGAGCTAGTCTCCACAGCACGGTGTAATAAACCGCATGGAGCGAAATCCTCTTTGCCTGGGCAACCCCTCTGCCTGAGAGAGAAGCGCGGTGGCGCCTGTGGAAAGAGCCTTAAGGAAAGGGACACGTCTGTCACGGCATAGCGAGGAAAGCCTGGCTGCTAAGGAGACACGAGGGGAAGATTAGGGTAGGGGAAAGGGCTCCACTCTGAGGAAGGAGTCTGGGCAGAAAGCATGCCTGTCCTGAGCCTTTGGGCTCAAGGAGACAGCAGCTCCTTGGCCACCTGTCCGTGGTGGAGACATGGGCTTGCCACCAGGCGCCTACCCTGAACTCGAGAAACAACTCCCAGAAAGAACTGGCCATCAGATGCCGGCTTCCTCCAGGACTTGGAAGCTTGGAAGAGGCATGGGGTTTAAGGGGAAGGAGTGGGGACAGTCCCCCAAGCTCCCTATTCAGTGCACGGGCGGTGTGCAGGGATCCTGTCACCTCTCCTTTCCTGTGGGGAAAGCACTGGCTAAGTCCGCGAGTCCTCCTGAGCGGCAGAGTAAAGGGCCAAGCGATGCCTACCCGGGAGATGTTTGTGTGCATAAAGTGCCATCCTAGGAAATGCACACTACTGCACTTTTGTGGCTCTGTCCGCTTAGTTCGGCCTGGCAGGGTGAACCCAGGACGCGAACATGGAGCCCGGGAAAGCAAGGCCCAAGAGGCACCAGCTCTCCCGCATCTCTTCTTCCCTGACGCGACTGAAGCCTTGCTGAGGAAGCAGCGGCGAAGTGCTGTTCGCTCCAAGGCAAAACCTCTGCGAAAACACAGCATTCGCTGAGAAATGATCTGCGGGCTGCTGCTGCTTGTCTGAGCCCAGTCTCCCAGTGGGAGAAATGGCGGTGGGAGAAACCCGCATACAGTGAAAGCCTCTTTGCCTGGGCATCTCTCCTGGGAAAGCACAGCATTCGTAGGGAAATCAGAGTTGGGTTTGGGGATGCTGCTGCTGCTTGCCTTAGCTAGTCTCCGCAGCACTGTGAAAGATACCGCAAGGAGCGAAATACCCTTTGCCCTAGCATCCCCTCTGCCTGAGAGAGAAGCATGGTCGCACAAGTCTGTCACCGCCCTCCCCAGGAGCAAGTGTGGTGAAGGCACAGCACGCCGCCCCCTGGGATGAGAAGGAGCCCTTGGCCTTGGAGTCGGGAAACGCTTGGGAAGCAGAATAGCCTGCCATGGCACGAACAGCAGGCCAGTGGCAAGACAAGTGTCACCCGCTCCCTGTGCGGAGAGATTGAAGCCTGGGTGCTAAGGAGACATGAGGGGACGACTAGGGCAAGGGCGCGTGCTACACTCTGAGGAAGGAGTCTGGGCAGATGGCAGGCCTGTCCTGTGCCTCTGGTCCCAAGGGGAGAATATCTCCTAGGCCACCTGTCCCAAGGGCAGTCGGGCTTGCCCCCAGGTGCCATACCCGGAACTCGCAGAAACAACCCCATGGAGAAACGGGCAGTCAGATGCCATCTTCCACCAAGATGTGGCAGTGTTGTGGGTGGCAGGGGGTGTGCCTGGTAAGGAGTGGAGACAGTCCCCCACAGTTCCCCATCCCAGTGCACGGGCCCTGTGCAGGGATGCTGTCGCCTCCTCTCTCCTGTGGTGAAGGCACTGGCCTAGACCCCGAGTCTGCCTGAGCGTCAGAGCAAAAGGCTAAGCCTTACCTACGCCAGGAGATGGTAATGGGCATAGAGTGCCATGCTAGGCCACGCACACTGCTGCAGGGTTGTGACTGTGTCTGCTTAGTTCGGCTTAGCAAGGTGAACCCTGGGCGCGAACTGGGAGCCCGGGAATGGAAGGCCCAAGAGGCACCACCTCTCCCGCGACTCTTCATCCCTGCCGCGACAGAGCAAATGACCAAAGCCTTGCTGAGGAAGCAGCAGCGAAGTGCGGTTCGCGCCAAGCTGACAACCTCTGCGAAAGCATAGCACTCGCTGGGAAATCAGAGTTGGTTCTGTGGGCTGCTTTTGCTGCTTGCCTTAGCCTAGTATTCACAGCACGATGGGAGAAACGCGCATAGAGCGAAAGACTCTTTGCCGGGGCATCCCCTTGGGAAGGCAGAGCATTTTTTGGGAAATCAGAGTGGGGTCTGTGGGATGCTGCCTGCTGCTTGCCAGAGCTGGTCTCCACAGCACGGTGTAATACACCCGCATGGAGCGAAATCCTCTTTGCCTGGGCATCCCCTCTGCCTGAGAGAGAAGCGCGGTGGCGCCTGTGGAAAGAGCCTTAAGGAAAGGGACACGTCTGTCACGACAGAGAGATGGAAGCCTGGCTGCTAAGGAGAAACGAGGGGAAGCTTAGGGCAGGGGAAAGGGCTCCATTCTGAGGAAGGAGTCTGGGCAGAAAGCATGCCTGTCCTCAGCCTTTGGGCTCAAGGAGACAGCAGCTCCTTGGCCACCTATCCGTGGTGGAGACATGGGCTTGCCACCAGGCGCCTACCCTGAACGTGAGCAACAACTCCCAGAAAGAACTGGCCATCAGAAGCCGGCTTTCTCCAGGATGGGGAAGCTTGGAGGAGGCACGGGGTTTAAGGGGAAGGAGTGGGGACAGTCCCCCAAAGCTCCCTATTCAGTGCACGGGCGGTGTGCAGGGATTCTGTCACCTCTCCTTTCCTGTGGGGAAAGCACTGGCTTAGTCTGCGAGTCCGCCTGAGCGCCAGAGTAAAAGGCCAAGCGATGCCTACCCGGGAGATGTTTGTGTGCATAGAGTGCCATCCTAGGCTACGCAGGCTACTGCACTTTTGTGGCTCTGTCTGCTTAGTTCGGCCTGGCAGGGTGAACCCAGGACGTGAACATGGAGCCTGGGAAAGGAAGACAGAAGAGGCACCAGCTCTCCCGCAGCTCTTCTTCCCTGACGAGACTGAAGCCTTGCTGAGGAAGCAGCGGCGAAGTGCTGTTCGCTCCAAGGCAAAGCCTCTGCGAAAGCACAGCATTCGCTGAGAAATATTCGGCGGGCTGCTGCTGCTTGCCTGAGCTCAGTCTCCCAGTGGGAGAAATCGCGGTGGGAGAACCCGCATACAGTGAAAGCCTCTTTGCCTGGGCATCACCCCTGGGAAAGCACCGCATTCGTAGGGAATTCAGAGTTGGGTTTGGGGATGCTGCTGCTGCTTGCCTGAGCTAGTCTCCGCAGCACGGTGGAAGATACCCGCATGGAGCGAAATACCCTTTGCCCTAGCATGCCCTCTGCCTGAGAGAGAAGCATGGTCACACAAGTCTGTCACCGCGCTCCCCAGGAGGAAGTGTGGGGAAGGCCCCGCAAGCCGCCCCCTGGGATGAGAAGGAGCCCTTGGCCTTGGGGTCCGGAAACGCTTGGGAAGCAGGATAGCCTGCCATGGCAGGAACAGCAGGCCAGTGGCAAGACAAGTGTCACCCACTCCCTGTGCGGAGAGATCGAAGCCTGGCTGCTAAGGAGACATGAGTGGACGACTAGGGCAGGGGCGCGTGCTCCACTCTGAGGAAGGAGTCGGGCAGATGGCAGGCCTGTCCTGTGCCTCTGGTCCCAAGGGGAGAATATCTCCTAGGCCACCTGTCCCAAGGGCAGTCGGGCTTGCCCCCAGGTGCCATACCCGGAACTCGCAGAAACAACCCCATGGAGAAACGGGCAGTCAGATGCTGTCTTCCACCAAGATGTGGCAGTGTTGTGGGTGGCAGGGGTGTGCCTGGTAAGGAGTGGATACAGACCCCACAGTTCCCCATCCCAGTGCACGGGTCGTGTGCAGGGATCCTGTTGCCTCCTCTCTCCTGTGGTGAAGGCACTGGCCTAGACCTCGAGTCTGCCTGAGCGCATTAGCAAAAGTCAAAGCCTTACCTATGACAGGAGATGGTAATAGGCATAGAGTGCCATCCTAGGCCATGCACGCTGGGTTGTGATTATGTCTGCTTAGTTCGGCTTAGCAAGGTGAACCCCAGGCGCTAACGGGGAGCCCAGGAATGCAAGGCCCAAGAGGCACCAGCTCTCCCGCGGCTCTTCATCCCAGCCACAACAGAGCGAACGACCAAAGCCTTGCTGAGGAAGCAGCAGCGAAGTGCGGTTCGCACCAAGCTGAAAACTTCTGCAAAAGCATAGCAGTCGCTGGGAAATCAGAGTTGGTTCTGTGGGCTGCTTTTGCTGCTTGCCTTAGCCTAGTATTCGCAGCACGATGGGAGAAACCCGCATAGAGCGAAAGCCTCTTTGACAGGGCATCCCCTCTGGGAAAGCACACCATTCTTTGGGAAATCAAAGTCGGGTCTGTGGGATGCTGCCTGCTGCTTGCCAGAGCTGGTCTCCACAGCACGGTGTAATACACTCGCATGGAGCGAAATCCTCTTTGCCTGGGCAACCCCTCTGCCTGAAAGAAGCGCGGTGACGCCTGTGGAAAGAGCCTTAAGGAAATGGACACGTTTGTCAGGGCAGAGCGACGGAAGCCTGGCTGCTAAAGAGACACGAGGGGAAGATTAGGGCAGGGGAAAGGGCTCCACTCTGTGGAAGGAGTCTGGGCAGAAGGCAGGCCTGTCCTGTGCCTCTGGTCCCAAGGGGACCGCATCACCTTGGCCACCTGCCCCGTCGGCAGTCGGGCTTGCTCCAAGGTGCCATACCCGGAACTCGCAGAAACAACCCCATGGATAAACGGGCAGTCAGATGCCGTCTTCCACCAAGATGTGGCAGTGTTGTGGGTGGCAGGGTTTGTGCCTGGTAAGGAGTGGAGACAGTACCCCACAGTTCCCCATCCCAGTGCACGGGCCGTGTGCAGGGATCCTGTCGCCTTCTCTCTCCTGTGGTGAAGGCACTGGTCTAGACCCCGAGTCTGCCTGAGCGCATGAGCAAAAGTCAAAGCCTTACCTATGACAGGAGATGGTAATAGGCATAGAGTGCCATGCTAGGCCACGCACGCTGCTGCAGGGTTGTGACTGTGTCTGCTTAGTTCGGCTTAGTAAGGTGAACCCTGGGCGCGAACTGGGAGCCCGGGAATGCAAAGCCCAAGAGGAACAGCTCTCCCGCGGCTCTTCATTCCTGCCTCCACAGAGCGAACGACCATAGCCTTGCTAAGGAAGCAGCAGCGAAGTGCGGTTCGCACCAAGCTGAAAACCTCTGCGAAAGCATAGCAGTCGCTAGGAAATCAGAGTCGGTTCTGTGGGCTGCTTTTGTTGCTTGCCTTAGCCTAGTGTTGGCAGCATGATGGGAGAAACCCGCATAGAGCGAAAGCCTCTTTGCCGGGGCATCCCCTCTGGGAAAACACAGCATTCTTTGGGAAGTCAGAGTCTGGTCTGTGGGATGCTGCCTGCTGCTTGCCAGAGCTAGTCTCCACAGCACGGTGTAATAAACCGCATGGAGCGAAATCCTCTTTGCCTGGGCATCCCCTCTGCCTGAGAGAGTAGCGCGGTGGCGCCTGTGGAAAGAGCCTTAAGGAAAGGGACACGTCTGTCATGGCAGAGAGATGGAAGCCTGGCTGCTAAGGAGACACGAGGGGAAGATTAGGGCAGGGGAAAGGGCTCCACTCTGAGGAAGGAGTCTGGGCAGAAAGCATGCCTGTCCTGAGCCTTTGGGCTCAAGGAGACAGCAGCTCCTTGGCCACCTTTCCATGGTGGAGACAAGGGCTTGCCACCATGCGCCTACCATGAACTCGAGAAACAACTCCCAGAAAGAACTGGCCATCAGATGCCGGCTTCCTCCAGGACTTGGAAGCTTGGAGGAGGCACGGGGTTTAAGGGGAAGGAGTGGGGACAGTCCCCCAAAGCTCCCAATTCAGTGCACGGGCGGTGTGCAGGGATCCTGTCACCTCTCCTTTCCTGTGGGGAAAGCACTGGCTAAGTCCGCGAGTCCTCCTGAGCGGCAGAGTAAAGGGCCAAGCGATGCCTACCCGGGAGATGTTTGTGTGCATAAAGTGCCATCCTAGGAAATGCACACTACTGCACTTTTGTGGCTCTGTTCGCTTAGTTCGGCCTGGCAGGGTGAACCCAGGACGCGAACATGGAGCCCGGGAAAGCAAGGCCCAAGAGGCACCAGCTCTCCCGCATCTCTTCTTCCCTGACGCGACTGAAGCCTTGCTGAGGAAGCAGCGGCGAAGTGCTGTTCGCTCCAAGGCAAAACCTCTGCGAAAACACAGCATTCGCTGAGAAATGATCTGCGGGCTGCTGCTGCTTGTCTGAGCCCAGTCTCCCAGTGGGAGAAATGGCGGTGGGAGAAACCCGCATACAGTGAAAGCCTCTTTGCCTGGGCATCTCTCCTGGGAAAGCACAGCATTCGTAGGGAAATCAGAGTTGGGTTTGGGGATGCTGCTGCTGCTTGCCTTAGCTAGTCTCCGCAGCACTGTGAAAGATACCGCAAGGAGCGAAATACCCTTTGCCCTAGCATCCCCTCTGCCTGAGAGAGAAGCATGGTCGCACAAGTCTGTCACCGCCCTCCCCAGGAGCAAGTGTGGTGAAGGCACAGCACGCCGCCCCCTGGGATGAGAAGGAGCCCTTGGCCTTGGAGTCGGGAAATGCTTGGGAAGCAGAATAGCCTGCCATGGCACGAACAGCAGGCCAGTGGCAAGACAAGTGTCACCCGCTCCCTGTGCGGAGAGATTAAAGCCTGGGTGCTAAGGAGACATGAGGGGACGACTAGGGCAAGGGCGCGTGCTACACTCTGAGGAAGGAGTCTGGGCAGATGGCAGGCCTGTCCTGTGCCTCTGGTCCCAAGGGGAGAATATCTCCTAGGCCACCTGTCCCAAGGGCAGTCGGGCTTGCCCCCAGGTGCCATACCCGGAACTCGCAGAAACAACCCCATGGAGAAACGGGCAGTCAGATGCCGTCTTCCACCAAGATGTGGCAGTGTTGTGGGTGGCAGGGGGTGTGCCTGGTAAGGAGTGGAGACAGTCCCCCACAGTTCCCCATCCCAGTGCACGGGCCCTGTGCAGGGATGCTGTCGCCTCCTCTCTCCTGTGGTGAAGGCACTGGCCTAGACCTCGAGTCTGCCTGAGCGCATTAGCAAAAGTCAAAGCCTTACCTATGACAGGAGATGGTAATAGGCATAGAGTGCCATCCTAGGCCATGCACGCTGGGTTGTGATTATGTCTGCTTAGTTCGGCTTAGCAAGGTGAACCCCAGGCGCTAACGGGGAGCCCAGGAATGCAAGGCCCAAGAGGCACCAGCTCTCCCGCGGCTCTTCATCCCAGCCACAACAGAGCGAACGACCAAAGCCTTGCTGAGGAAGCAGCAGCGAAGTGCGGTTCGCACCAAGCTGAAAACTTCTGCAAAAGCATAGCAGTCGCTGGGAAATCAGAGTTGGTTCTGTGGGCTGCTTTTGCTGCTTGCCTTAGCCTAGTTATCGCAGCACGATGGGAGAAACCCGCATAGAGCGAAAGCCTCTTTGACAGGGCATCCCCTCTGGGAAAGCACACCATTCTTTGGGAAATCAAAGTCGGGTCTGTGGGATGCTGCCTGCTGCTTGCCAGAGCTGGTCTCCACAGCACGGTGTAATACACTCGCATGGAGCGAAATCCTCTTTGCCTGGGCAACCCCTCTGCCTGAGAAAGAAGCGCGGTGACGCCTGTGGAAAGAGCCTTAAGGAAATGGACACGTTTGTCAGGGCAGAGCGACGGAAGCCTGGCTGCTAAAGAGACACGAGGGGAAGATTAGGGCAGGGGAAAGGGCTCCACTCTGTGGAAGGAGTCTGGGCAGAAGGCAGGCCTGTCCTGTGCCTCTGGTCCCAAGGGGACCGCATCACCTTGGCCACCTGCCCCGTCGGCAGTCGGGCTTGCTCCAAGGTGCCATACACGGAACTCGCAGAAACAACCCCATGGATAAACGGGCAGTCAGATGCCGTCTTCCACCAAGATGTGGCAGTGTTGTGGGTGGCAGGGTTTGTGCCTGGTAAGGAGTGGAGACAGTACCCCACAGTTCCCCATCCCAGTGCACGGGCCGTGTGCAGGGATCCTGTCGCCTTCTCTCTCCTGTGGTGAAGGCACTGGTCTAGACCCCGAGTCTGCCTGAGCGCATGAGCAAAAGTCAAAGCCTTACCTATGACAGGAGATGGTAATAGGCATAGAGTGCCATGCTAGGCCACGCACGCTGCTGCAGGGTTGTGACTGTGTCTGCTTAGTTCGGCTTAGTAAGGTGAACCCTGGGCGCGAACTGGGAGCCCGGGAATGCAAAGCCCAAGAGGAACAGCTCTCCCGCGGCTCTTCATTCCTGCCTCCACAGAGCGAACGACCATAGGCTTGCTAAGGAAGCAGCAGCGAAGTGCGGTTCGCACCAAGCTGAAAACCTCTGCGAAAGCATAGCAGTCGCTAGGAAATCAGAGTCGGTTCTGTGGGCTGCTTTTGTTGCTTGCCTTAGCCTAGTGTTGGCAGCATGATGGGAGAAACCCGCATAGAGCGAAAGCCTCTTTGCCGGGGCATCCCCTCTGGGAAAACACAGCATTCTTTGGGAAGTCAGAGTCTGGTCTGTGGGATGCTGCCTGCTGCTTGCCAGAGCTAGTCTCCACAGCACGGTGTAATAAACCGCATGGAGCGAAATCCTCTTTGCCTGGGCATCCCCTCTGCCTGAGAGAGTAGCGCGGTGGCGCCTGTGGAAAGAGCCTTAAGGAAAGGGACACGTCTGTCATGGCAGAGAGATGGAAGCCTGGCTGCTAAGGAGACACGAGGGGAAGATTAGGGCAGGGGAAAGGGCTCCACTCTGAGGAAGGAGTCTGGGCAGAAAGCATGCCTGTCCTGAGCCTTTGGGCTCAAGGAGACAGCAGCTCCTTGGCCACCTTTCCATGGTGGAGACAAGGGCTTGCCACCATGCGCCTACCATGAACTCGAGAAACAACTCCCAGAAAGAACTGGCCATCAGATGCCGGCTTCCTCCAGGACTTGGAAGCTTGGAGGAGGCACGGGGTTTAAGGGGAAGGAGTGGGGACAGTCCCCCAAAGCTCCCAATTCAGTGCACGGGCGGTGTGCAGGGATCCTGTCACCTCTCCTTTCCTGTGGGGAAAGCACTGGCTAAGTCCGCGAGTCCTCCTGAGCGGCAGAGTAAAGGGCCAAGCGATGCCTACCCGGGAGATGTTTGTGTGCATAAAGTGCCATCCTAGGAAATGCACACTACTGCACTTTTGTGGCTCTGTCCGCTTAGTTCGGCCTGGCAGGGTGAACCCAGGACGCGAACATGGAGCCCGGGAAAGCAAGGCCCAAGAGGCACCAGCTCTCCCGCATCTCTTCTTCCCTGACGCGACTGAAGCCTTGCTGAGGAAGCAGCGGCGAAGTGCTGTTCGCTCCAAGGCAAAACCTCTGCGAAAACACAGCATTCGCTGAGAAATGATCTGCGGGCTGCTGCTGCTTGTCTGAGCCCAGTCTCCCAGTGGGAGAAATGGCGGTGGGAGAAACCCGCATACAGTGAAAGCCTCTTTGCCTGGGCATCTCTCCTGGGAAAGCACAGCATTCGTAGGGAAATCAGAGTTGGGTTTGGGGATGCTGCTGCTGCTTGCCTTAGCTAGTCTCCGCAGCACTGTGAAAGATACCGCAAGGAGCGAAATACCCTTTGCCCTAGCATCCCCTCTGCCTGAGAGAGAAGCATGGTCGCACAAGTCTGTCACCGCCCTCCCCAGGAGCAAGTGTGGTGAAGGCACAGCACGCCGCCCCCTGGGATGAGAAGGAGCCCTTGGCCTTGGAGTCGGGAAATGCTTGGGAAGCAGAATAGCCTGCCATGGCACGAACAGCAGGCCAGTGGCAAGACAAGTGTCACCCGCTCCCTGTGCGGAGAGATTAAAGCCTGGGTGCTAAGGAGACATGAGGGGACGACTAGGGCAAGGGCGCGTGCTACACTCTGAGGAAGGAGTCTGGGCAGATGGCAGGCCTGTCCTGTGCCTCTGGTCCCAAGGGGAGAATATCTCCTAGGCCACCTGTCCCAAGGGCAGTCGGGCTTGCCCCCAGGTGCCATACCCGGAACTCGCAGAAACAACCCCATGGAGAAACGGGCAGTCAGATGCCGTCTTCCACCAAGATGTGGCAGTGTTGTGGGTGGCAGGGGGTGTGCCTGGTAAGGAGTGGAGACAGTCCCCCACAGTTCCCCATCCCAGTGCACGGGCCCTGTGCAGGGATGCTGTCGCCTCCTCTCTCCTGTGGTGAAGGCACTGGCCTAGACCCCGAGTCTGCCTGAGCGTCAGAGCAAAAGGCTAAGCCTTACCTACGCCAGGAGATGGTAATGGGCATAGAGTGCCATGCTAGGCCACGCACACTGCTGCAGGGTTGTGACTGTGTCTGCTTAGTTCGGCTTAGCAAGGTGAACCCTGGGCGCGAACTGGGAGCCCGGGAATGGAAGGCCCAAGAGGCACCACCTCTCCCGCGACTCTTCATCCCTGCCGCGACAGAGCAAATGACCAAAGCCTTGCTGAGGAAGCAGCAGCGAAGTGCGGTTCGCGCCAAGCTGACAACCTCTGCGAAAGCATAGCACTCGCTGGGAAATCAGAGTTGGTTCTGTGGGCTGCTTTTGCTGCTTGCCTTAGCCTAGTATTCACAGCACGATGGGAGAAACGCGCATAGAGCGAAAGACTCTTTGCCGGGGCATCCCCTTGGGAAGGCAGAGCATTTTTTGGGAAATCAGAGTGGGGTCTGTGGGATGCTGCCTGCTGCTTGCCAGAGCTGGTCTCCACAGCACGGTGTAATACACCCGCATGGAGCGAAATCCTCTTTGCCTGGGCATCCCCTCTGCCTGAGAGAGAAGCGCGGTGGCGCCTGTGGAAAGAGCCTTAAGGAAAGGGACACGTCTGTCACGACAGAGAGATGGAAGCCTGGCTGCTAAGGAGAAACGAGGGGAAGCTTAGGGCAGGGGAAAGGGCTCCATTCTGAGGAAGGAGTCTGGGCAGAAAGCATGCCTGTCCTCAGCCTTTGGGCTCAAGGAGACAGCAGCTCCTTGGCCACCTCTCCGTGGTGGAGACATGGGCTTGCCACCAGGCGCCTACCCTGAACGTGAGCAACAACTCCCAGAAAGAACTGGGCATCAGAAGCCGGCTTTCTCCAGGATGGGGAAGCTTGGAGGAGGCACGGGGTTTAAGGGGAAGGAGTGGGGACAGTCCCCCAAAGCTCCCTATTCAGTGCACGGGCGGTGTGCAGGGATTCTGTCACCTCTCCTTTCCTGTGGGGAAAGCACTGGCTTAGTCTGCGAGTCCGCCTGAGCGCCAGAGTAAAAGGCCAAGCGATGCCTACCCGGGAGATGTTTGTGTGCAGAGTGCCATCCTAGGCTACGCAGGCTACTGCACTTTTGTGGCTCTGTCTGCTTAGTTCGGCCTGGCAGGGTGAACCCAGGACGTGAACATGGAGCCCGGGAAAGGAAGACAGAAGAGGCACCAGCTCTCCCGCAGCTCTTCTTCCCTGACGAGACTGAAGCCTTGCTGAGGAAGCAGCGGCGAAGTGCTGTTCGCTCCAAGGCAAAGCCTCTGCGAAAGCACAGCATTCGCTGAGAAATGTTCGGCGGGCTGCTGCTGCTTGCCTGAGCTCAGTCTCCCAGTGGGAGAAATCGCGGTGGGAGAACCCGCATACAGTGAAAGCCTCTTTGCCTGGGCATCACCCCTGGGAAAGCACCGCATTCGTAGGGAATTCAGAGTTGGGTTTGGGGATGCTGCTGCTGCTTGCCTGAGCTAGTCTCCGCAGCACGGTGGAAGATACCCGCATGGAGCGAAATACCCTTTGCCCTAGCATGCCCTCTGCCTGAGAGAGAAGCATGGTCGCACAAGTCTGTCACCGCGCTCCCCAGGAGGAAGTGTGGGGAAGGCCCCGCACGCCGCCCCCTGGGATGAGAAGGAGCCCTTGGCCTTGGGGTCCGGAAACGCTTGGGAAGCAGGATAGCCTGCCATGGCAGGAACAGCAGGCCAGTGGAAAGACAAGTGTCACCCACTCCCTGTGCGGAGAGATCTAAGCCTGGCTGCTAAGGAGACATGAGTGGACGACTAGGGCAGGGGCGCGTGCTCCACTCTGAGGAAGGAGTCGGGCAGATGGCAGGCCTGTCCTGTGCCTCTGGTCCCAAGGGGAGAGCATCTCCTAGGCCACCTGTCCCAAGGGCAGTCGGGCTTGCCCCCAGGTGCCATACCCGGAACTCGCAGAAACAACCCCATGGAGAAACGGGCAGTCAGATGCTGTCTTCCACCAAGATGTGGCAGTGTTGTGGGTGGCAGGGGTGTGCCTGGTAAGGAGTGGATACAGACCCCACAGTTCCCCATCCCAGTGCACGGGTCGTGTGCAGGGATCCTGTTGCCTCCTCTCTCCTGTGGTGAAGGCACTGGCCTAGACCTCGAGTCTGCCTGAGCGCATTAGCAAAAGTCAAAGCCTTACCTATGACAGGAGATGGTAATAGGCATAGAGTGCCATCCTAGGCCATGCACGCTGCTATAGGGTTGTGATTATGTCTGCTTAGTTCGGCTTAGCAAGGTGAACCCCAGGCGCTAACGGGGAGCCCAGGAATGCAAGGCCCAAGAGGCACCAGCTCTCCCGCGGCTCTTCATCCCAGCCACAACAGAGCGAACGACCAAAGCCTTGCTGAGGAAGCAGCAGCGAAGTGCGGTTCGCACCAAGCTGAAAACTTCTGCAAAAGCATAGCAGTCGCTGGGAAATCAGAGTTGGTTCTGTGGGCTGCTTTTGCTGCTTGCCTTAGCCTAGTATTCGCAGCACGATGGGAGAAACCCGCATAGAGCGAAAGCCTCTTTGACAGGGCATCCCCTCTGGGAAAGCACACCATTCTTTGGGAAATCAAAGTCGGGTCTGTGGGATGCTGCCTGCTGCTTGCCAGAGCTGGTCTCCACAGCACGGTGTAATACACTCGCATGGAGCGAAATCCTCTTTGCCTGGGCAACCCCTCTGCCTGAGAAAGAAGCGCGGTGACGCCAGTGGAAAGAGCCTTAAGGAAATGGACACGTTTGTCAGGGCAGAGCGACGGAAGCCTGGCTGCTAAAGAGACACGAGGGGAAGATTAGGGCAGGGGAAAGGGCTCCACTCAGTGGAAGGAGTCTGGGCAGAAGGCAGGCCTGTCCTGTGCCTCTGGTCCCAAGGGGACCGCATCACCTTGGCCACCTGCCCCGTCGGCAGTCGGGCTTGCTCCAAGGTGCCATACCCGGAACTCGCAGAAACAACCCCATGGATAAACGGGCAGTCAGATGCCGTCTTCCACCAAGATGTGGCAGTGTTGTGGGTGGCAGGGTTTGTGCCTGGTAAGGAGTGGAGACAGTCCCCCACAGTTCCCCATCCCAGTGCACGGGCCGTGTGCAGGGATCCTGTCGCCTTCTCTCCCCTGTGGTGAAGGCACTGGTCTAGACCCCGAGTCTGCCTGAGCGCATGAGCAAAAGTCAAAGCCTTACCTATGACAGGAGATGGTAATAGGCATAGAGTGCCATGCTAGGCCATGCACGCTGCTGCAGGGTTGTGACTGTGTCTGCTTTGTTCGGCATAGCAAGGTGAACCGCGGGCGCGAAATAGGAGCACGGGAATGCAAGGCCCAAGAGGCACCAGCTCTCCCACGGCTCTTCATCCCTGCCGCGACAGAGCGAACGACCAAAGCCTTGCTGAGGAAGCAGCAGCGAAGTGCGGTTCGCACCAAGCTGAAAACTTCTGCAAAAGCATAGCAGTCGCTGGGAAATCAGAGTTGGTTCTGTGGGCTGCTTTTATTGCTTGCCTTAGGCTAGTGTGGGAGGAACACGCGTAGAGCGAAAGCCTCATTGCCTGGGCTTCCCCTCTGGGAAAGCACAGCATTCTATTGGAAATCAGAGTCGGGTCTGTGGGATGCTGCCTGCTGCTTGCCAGAGTTGGTCTCCACAGCATGGTGTAATAAACCCGCATGGAGCGAAATCCTCTTTGCCTGGGCAACCCCTCTGCCTGAGAGAGAAGCGCGGTGGCGCCTGTGGAAAGAGCCTTAAGGAAAGGGACACGTCTGTCACGGCATAGCGAGGAAAGCCTGGCTGCTAAGGAGACACGAGGGGAAGATTAGGGCAGGGGAAAGGGCTCCACTCTGAGGAAGGAGTCTGGGCAGAAAGCATGCCTGTCCTGAGCCTTTGGGCTCAAGGAGACAGCAGCTCCTTGGCCACCTGTCCGTGGTGGAGACATGGGCTTGCCACCAGGCACCTACACTGAACTCGAGAAACAACTCCCAGAAAGAACTGGCCATCAGATGCCGGCTTCCTCCAGGATGTGGAAGCTTGGAAGAGGCATGGGGTTTAAGGGGAAGGAGTGGGGACAGTCCCCCAAGCTCCCTATTCAGTGCATGGGCGGTGTGCAGGGATCCTGTCACCTCTCCTTTCCTGTGGGGAAAGCACTTGCTTAGTCTGCGAGTCCGCCAGAGTAAAAGGCCAAGCGATGCCTACCCTTTGAGATGTTTGTGTGCATAGAGTGCCATCCTATGCTACGCAGGCTACTGCACTTTTGTGGCTCTGTCTGCTTAGTTCGGCCTGGCAGGGTGAACCCAGGACGTGAACATGGAGCGCGGGAAAGGAAGACAGAAGAGGCACCAGCTCTCCAGCAGCTCTTCTTCCCTGACGCGACTGAAGCCTTGCTGAGGAAGCAACGGCGAAGTGCTGTTCGCTCCAAGGAAAAGCCTCTTCGAAAGCACAGCATTCGCTGAGAAATGTTCGGCGGGCTGCTGCTGCTTGCCTGAGCTCAGTCTCCCAGTGGGAGAAATCGCGGTGGGAGAACCCGCATACAGTGAAAGCCTCTTTGCCTGGGCATCACCCCTGGGAAAGCACAGCATTCTTTGGGAAATCAGAGTCGGGTCTGTGGGATGCGGCCTGCTGCTTGCCAGAGCTGGTCTCCACAGCACGGTGTAATAAACCCGCATGGAGCGAAATCCACTTTGCCTGGGCATCCCCTCTGCCTCAGAGAGAAGCGCGGTGGCGCCTGTGGAAAGAGCCTTAAGGAAAGGGACACGTCTGTCACGGCATAGCGAGGAAAGCCTGGCTGCTAAGGAGACACGAGGGGAAGATTAGGGCAGGGGAATGGGCTCCACTCTGAGGAAGGAGTCTGGGCAGAAAGCATGCCTGTCCTGAGCCTTTGGGCTCAAGGAGACAGCAGCTCCTTGGCCACCTGTCCGTGGTGAAGACATGGGCTTGCCACCAGGCGCCTACCCTGAACTCGAGAAACAACTCCCAGAAAGAACTGGCCATCAGATGCCGGCTTCCTCCAGGACTTGGAAGCTTGGAAGAGGCATGGGGTTTAAGGGGAAGGAGTGGGGACAGTCCCCCAAGCTCCCTATTCAGTGCACGGGCGGTGTGCAGGGATCCTGTCACCTCTCCTTTCCTGTGGGGAAAGCACTGGCTAAGTCCGCGAGTCCTCCTGAGCGGCAGAGTAAAGGGCCAAGCGATGCCTACCCGGGAGATGTTTGTGTGCATAAAGTGCCATCCTAGGAAATGCACACTACTGCACTTTTGTGGCTCTGTCCGCTTAGTTCGGCCTGGCAGGGTGAACCCAGGACGCGAACATGGAGCCCGGGAAAGCAAGGCCCAAGAGGCACCAGCTCTCCCGCATCTCTTCTTCCCTGACGCGACTGAAGCCTTGCTGAGGAAGCAGCGGCGAAGTGCTGTTCGCTCCAAGGCAAAACCTCTGCGAAAACACAGCATTCGCTGAGAAATGATCTGCGGGCTGCTGCTGCTTGTCTGAGCCCAGTCTCCCAGTGGGAGAAATGGCGGTGGGAGAAACCCGCATACAGTGAAAGCCTCTTTGCCTGGGCATCTCTCCTGGGAAAGCACAGCATTCGTAGGGAAATCAGAGTTGGGTTTGGGGATGCTGCTGCTGCTTGCCTTAGCTAGTCTCCGCAGCACTGTGAAAGATACCGCAAGGAGCGAAATACCCTTTGCCATAGCATCCCCTCTGCCTGAGAGAGAAGCATGGTCGCACAAGTCTGTCACCGCGCTCCCCAGGAGGAAGTGTGGGGAAGGCCCTGCATGCCGCCCCCTGGGATGAGAAGGAGCCCTTGGCCTTGGGGTCCGGAAACGCTTGGGAAGCAGGATAGCCTGCCATGGCAGGAACAGCAGGCCAGTGGCAAGACAAGTGTCACCCACTCCCTGTGCGGAGAGATCGAAGCCTGGCTGCTAAGGAGACATGAGTGGACGACTAGGGCAGGGGCGCGTGCTCCACTCTGAGGAAGGAGTCGGGCAGATGGCAGGCCTGTCCTGTGCCTCTGGTCCCAAGGGGAGAGCATCTCCTAGGCCACCTGTCCCAAGGGCAGTCGGGCTTGCCCCCAGTTGCCATACCCGGAACTCGCAGAAACAACCCCATGGAGAAACGGGCAGTCAGATGCTGTCTTCCACCAAGATGTGGCAGTGTTGTGGGTGGCAGGGGTGTGCCTGGTAAGGAGTGGAGACAGACCCCACAGTTCCCCATCCCAGTGCACGGGTCGTGTGCAGGGATCCTGTTGCCTCCTCTCTCCTGTGGTGAAGGCACTGGCCTAGACCTCGAGTCTGCCTGAGCGCATTAGCACAAGTCAAAGCCTTACCTATGACAGGAGATGGTATTAGGCATAGAGTGTCATCCTAGGCCATGCACGCTGCTGTAGGGTTGTGATTATGTCTGCTTAGTTCGGCTTAGCAAGGTGAACCCCAGGCGCTAACGGGGAGCCCAGGAATGCAAGGCCCAAGAGGCACCAGCTCTCCCGCGGCTCTTCATCCCAGCCACAACAGAGCGAACGACCAAAGCCTTGCTGAGGAAGCAGCAGGGAAGTGCGGTTCGCACCAAGCTGAAAACTTCTGCAAAAGCATAGCAGTCGCTGGGAAATCAGAGTTGGTTCTGTGGGCTGCTTTTGCTGCTTGCCTTAGCCTAGTATTCGCAGCACGATGGGAGAAACCCGCATAGAGCGAAAGCCTCTTTGACAGGGCATCCCCTCTGGGAAAGCACACCATTCTTTGGGAAATCAAAGTCGGGTCTGTGGGATGCTGCCTGCTGCTTGCCCGAGCTGGTCTCCACAGCACGGTGTAATACACTCGCATGGAGCGAAATCCTCTTTGCCTGGGCAACCCCTCTGACTGAGAAAGAAGCGCGGTGACGCCTGTGGAAAGAGCCTTAAGGAAATGGACATGTTTGTCAGGGCAGAGCGACGGAAGCCTGGCTGCTAAAGAGACACGAGGGGAAGATTAGGGCAGGGGAAAGGGCTCCACTCTGTGGAAGGAGTCTGGGCAGAAGGCAGGCCTGTCCTGTGCCTCTGGTCCCAAGGGGACCGCATCACCTTGGCCACCTGCCCCGTCGGCAGTCGGGCTTGCTCCAAGGTGCCATACCCGGAACTCGCAGAAACAACCCCATGGATAAACGGGCAGTCAGATGCCGTCTTCCACCAAGATGTGGCAGTGTTGTGGGTGGCAGGGTTTGTGCCTGGTAAGGAGTGGAGACAGTCCTCCACAGTTCCCCATCCCAGTGCACGGGCTGTGTGCAGGGATCCTGTCGCCTTCTCTCTCCTGTGGTGAAGGCACTGGTCTAGACCCCGAGACTGCCTGAGTGCATGAGCAAAAGTCAAAGCCTTACCTATGACAGGAGATGGTAATAGGCATAGAGTGCCATGCTAGGCCACGCACGCTGCTGCAGGGTTGTGACTGTGTCTGCTTAGTTCAACTTAGTAAGGTGAACCCTGGGCGCGAACTGGGAGCCCGGGAATGCAAAGCCCAAGAGAAACAGCTCTCCCGCGGCTCTTCATTCCTGCCTCCACAGAGCGAACGACCATAGCCTTGCTAAGGAAGCAGCAGCGAAGTGCGGTTCGCACCAAGCTGAAAACCTCTGCGAAAGCATAGCAGTCGCTAGGAAATCAGAGTCGGTTCTGTGGGCTGCTTTTGTTGTTTGCCTTAGCCTAGTGTTGGCAGCATGATGGGAGAAACCCGCATAGAGCGAAAGCCTCTTTGCCGGGGCATCCCCTCTGGGAAAACACAGCGTTCTTTGGGAAGTCAGAGTCTGGTCTGTGGGATGCTGCCTGCTGCTTGCCAGAGCTAGTCTCCACAGCACGGTGTAATAAACCGCATGGAGCGAAATCCTCTTTGCCTGGGCAACCCCTCTGCCTGAGAGAGAAGCGCGGTGGCGCCTGTGGAAAGAGCCTTAAGGAAAGGGACACGTCTGTCACGGCATAGCGAGGAAAGCCTGGCTGCTAAGGAGACACGAGGGGAAGATTAGGGCAGGGGAAAGGGCTCCACTCTGAGGAAGGAGTCTGGGCAGAAAGCATGCCTGTCCTGAGCCTTTGGGCTCAAGGAGACAGCAGCTCCTTGGCCACCTGTCCGTGGTGGAGACATGGGCTTGCCACCAGGCGCCTACCTTGGACTCGAGAAACAACTCCCAGAAAGAACTGGCCATCAGATGCCGGCTTCCTCCAGGACTTGGAAGCTTGGAAGAGGCATGGGGTTTAAGGGGAAGGAGTGGGGACAGTCCCCCAAGCTCCCTATTCAGTGCACGGGCGGTGTGCAGGGATCCTGTCACCTCTCCTTTCCTGTGGGGAAAGCACTGGCTAAGTCCGCGAGTCCTCCTGAGCGGCAGAGTAAAGGGCCAAGCGATGCCTACCCGGGAGATGTTTGTGTGCATAAAGTGCCATCCTAGGAAATGCACACTACTGCACTTTTGTGGCTCTGTCCGCTTAGTTCGGCCTGGCAGGGTGAACCCAGGACGCGAACATGGAGCCCGGGAAAGCAAGGCCCAAGAGGCACCAGCTCTCCCGCATCTCTTCTTCCCTGACGCGACTGAAGCCTTGCTGAGGAAGCAGCGGCGAAGTGCTGTTCGCTCCAAGGCAAAACCTCTGCGAAAACACAGCATTCGCTGAGAAATGATCTGCGGGCTGCTGCTGCTTGTCTGAGCCCAGTCTCCCAGTGGGAGAAATGGCGGTGGGAGAAACCCGCATACAGTGAAAGCCTCTTTGCCTGGGCATCTCTCCTGGGAAAGCACAGCATTCGTAGGGAAATCAGAGTTGGGTTTGGGGATGCTGCTGCTGCTTGCCTTAGCTAGTCTCCGCAGCACTGTGAAAGATACCGCAAGGAGCGAAATACCCTTTGCCCTAGCATCCCCTCTGCCTGAGAGAGAAGCATGGTCGCACAAGTCTGTCACCGCCCTCCCCAGGAGCAAGTGTGGTGAAGGCACAGCACGCCGCCCCCTGGGATGAGAAGGAGCCCTTGGCCTTGGAGTCTGGAAACGCTTGGGAAGCAGAATAGCCTGCCATGGCACGATCAGCAGGCCAGTGGCAAGACAAGTGTCACCCGCTCCCTGTGCGGAGAGTTTGAAGCCTGGGTGCTAAGGAGACATGAGGGGACGACTAGAGCAAGGGCGCGTGCTACACTCTGAGGAAGGAGTCTGGGCAGATGGCAGGCCTGTCCTGTGCCTCTGGTCCCAAGGGGAGAATATCTCCTAGGCCACCTGTCCCAAGGGCAGTCGGGCTTGCCCCCAGGTGCCATACCCGGAACTCGCAGAAACAACCCCATGGAGAAACGGGCAGTCAGATGCCATCTTCCACCAAGATGTGGCAGTGTTGTGGGTGGCAGGGGGTGTGCCTGGTAAGGAGTGGAGATAGTCCCCCACAGTTCCCCATCCCAGTGCACGGGCCCTGTGCAGGGATGCTGTCGCCTCCTCTCTCCTGTGGTGAAGGCACTGGCCTAGACCCCGAGTCTGCCTGAGCGTCAGAGCAAAAGGCTAAGCCTTACCTACGCCAGGAGATGGTAATGGGCATAGAGTGCCATGCTAGGCCACGCACACTGCTGCAGGGTTGTGACTGTGTCTGCTTAGTTCGGCTTAGCAAGGTGAACCCTGGGCGCGAACTGGGAGCCCGGGAATGGAAGGCCCAAGAGGCACCACCTCTCCCGCGACTCTTCATCCCTGCCGCGACAGAGCAAATGACCAAAGCCTTGCTGAGGAAGCAGCAGCGAAGTGCGGTTCGCGCCAAGCTGACAACCTCTGCGAAAGCATAGCACTCGCTGGGAAATCAGAGTTGGTTCTGTGGGCTGCTTTTGCTGATTGCCTTAGCCTAGTATTCACAGCACGATGGGAGAAACGCGCATAGAGCGAAAGACTCTTTGCCGGGGCATCCCCTTGGGAAGGCAGAGCACTTTTCGGGAAATCAGAGTGGGGTCTGTGGGATGCTGCCTGCTGCTTGCCAGAGCTGGTCTCCACAGCACGGTGTAATACACCCGCATGGAGCGAAATCCTCTTTGCCTGGGCATCACCTCTGCCTGAGAGAGAAGCGCGGTGGCGCCTGTGGAAAGAGCCTTAAGGAAAGGGACACGTCTGTCACGACAGAGAGATGGAAGCCTGGCTGCTAAGGAGAAACGAGGGGAAGCTTAGGGCAGGGGAAAGGGCTCCATTCTGAGGAAGGAGTCTGGGCAGAAAGCATGCCTGTCCTCAGCCTTTGGGCTCAAGGAGACAGCAGCTCCTTGGCCACCTCTCCGTGGTGGAGACATGGGCTTGCCACCAGGCGCCTACCCTGAACGTGAGCAACAACTCCCAGAAAGAACTGGGCATCAGAAGCCGGCTTTCTCCAGGATGGGGAAGCTTGGAGGAGGCACGGGGTTTAAGGGGAAGGAGTGGGGACAGTCCCCCAAAGCTCCCTATTCAGTGCACGGGCGGTGTGCAGGGATTCTGTCACCTCTCCTTTCCTGTGGGGAAAGCACTGGCTTAGTCTGCGAGTCCGCCTGAGCGCCAGAGTAAAAGGCCAAGCGATGCCTACCCGGGAGATGTTTGTGTGTATAGAGTGCCATCCTAGGCTACGCAGGCTACTGCACTTTTGTGGCTCTGTCTGCTTAGTTCGGCCTGGCAGGGTGAACCCAGGACGTGAACATGGAGCGCGGGAAAGGAAGACAGAAGAGGCACCAGCTCTCCAGCAGCTCTTCTTCCCTGACGCGACTGAAGCCTTGCTGAGGAAGAAGCGGCGAAGTGCTGTTCGCTCCAAGGCAAAGCCTCTGCGAATGCACAGCATTCGCTGAGAAATGTTTGGCGGGCTTCTGCTGCTTGCCTGAGCTCAGTCTCCCAGTGGGAGAAATCGTGGTGGGAGAACCCGCATACAGTGAAAGCCTCTTTGCCTGGGCATCACCCCTGGGAAAGCACCGCATTCGTAGGGAATTCAGAGTTGGGTTTGGGGATGCTGCTGCTGCTTGCCTGAGCTAGTCTCCGCAGCACGGTGGAAGATACCCGCATGGAGCGAAATACCCTTTGCCCTAGCATGCCCTCTGCCTGAGAGAGAAGCATGGTCACACAAGTCTGTCACCGCGCTCCCCAGGAGGAAGTGTGGGGAAGGCCCCGCATGCCGCCCCCTGGGATGAGAAGGAGCCCTTGGCCTTGGGGTCCGGAAACGCTTGGGAAGCAGGATAGCCTGCCATGGCAGGAACAGCAGGCCAGTGGCAAGACAAGTGTCACCCACTCCCTGTGCGGAGAGATCGAAGCCTGGCTGCTAAGGAGACATGAGTGGACGACTAGGGCAGGGGCGCGTGCTCCACTCTGAGGAAGGAGTCGGGCAGATGGCAGGCCTGTCCTGTGCCTCTGGTCCCAAGGGGAGAGCATCTCCTAGGCCACCTGTCCCAAGGGCAGTCGGGCTTGCCCCCAGTTGCCATACCCGGAACTCGCAGAAACAACCCCATGGAGAAACGGGCAGTCAGATGCTGTCTTCCACCAAGATGTGGCAGTGTTGTGGGTGGCAGGGGTGTGCCTGGTAAGGAGTGGAGACAGACCCCACAGTTCCCCATCCCAGTGCACGGGTCGTGTGCAGGGATCCTGTTGCCTCCTCTCTCCTGTGGTGAAGGCACTGGCCTAGACCTCGAGTCTGCCTGAGCGCATTAGCAAAAGTCAAAGCCTTACCTATGACAGGAGATGGTAATAGGCATAGAGTGCCATCCTAGGCCATGCACGCTGCTGTAGGGTTGTGATTATGTCTGCTTAGTTCGGCTTAGCAAGGTGAACCCCAGGCGCTAACGGGGAGCCCAGGAAGGCAAGGCCCAAGAGGCACCAGCTCTCCCGCGGCTCTTCATCCCAGCCACAACAGAGCGAACGACCAAAGCCTTGCTGAGGAAGCAGCAGCGAAGTGCGGTTCGCACCAAGCTGAAAACTTCTGCAAAAGCATAGCAGTCGCTGGGAAATCAGAGTTGGTTCTGTGGGCTGCTTTTGCTGCTTGCCTTAGCCTAGTATTCGCAGCACGATGGGAGAAACCCACATAGAGCGAAAGCCTCTTTGACAGGGCATCCCCTCTGGGAAAGCACACCATTCTTTGGGAAATCAAAGTCGGGTCTGTGGGATGCTGCCTGCTGCTTGCCCGAGCTGGTCTCCACAGCACGGTGTAATACACTCGCATGGAGCGAAATCCTCTTTGCCTGGGCAACCCCTCTGCCTGAGAAAGAAGCGCGGTGACGCCTGTGGAAAGAGCCTTAAGGAAATGGACACGTTTGTCAGGGCAGAGCGACGGAAGCCTGGCTGCTAAAGAGACACGAGGGGAAGATTAGGGCAGGGGAAAGGGCTCCACTCTGTGGAAGGAGTCTGGGCAGAAGGCAGGCCTGTCCTGTGCCTCTGGTCCCAAGGGGACCGCATCACCTAGGCCACCTGCCCCGTCGGCAGTCGGGCTTGCTCCAAGGTGCCATACCCGGAACTCGCAGAAACAACCCCATGGATAAACGGGCAGTCAGATGCCGTCTTCCACCAAGATGTGGCAGTGTTGTGGGTGGCAGGGTTTGTGCCTGGTAAGGAGTGGAGACAGTCCCCCACAGTTCCCCATCCCAGTGCACGGGCTGTGTGCAGGGATCCTGTCGACTTCTCTCTCCTGTGGTGAAGGCATTGGTCTAGACCCCGAGTCTGCCTGAGCGCATGAGCAAAAGTAAAAGCCTTACCTATGACAGGAGATGGTAATAGGCATAGAGTGCCATGCTAGGCCACGCACGCTGCTGCAGGGTTGTGACTGTGTCTGCTTAGTTCGGCTTAGTAAGGTGAACCCTGGGCGCGAACTGGGAGCCCGGGAATGCAAAGCCCAAGAGGAACAGCTCTCCCGCGGCTCTTCATTCCTGCCTCCACAGTGCGAACGACCATAGCCTTGCTAAGGAAGCAGCAGCGAAGTGCGGTTCGCACCAAGCTGAAAACCTCTGCGAAAGCATAGCAGTCGCTAGGAAATCAGAGTCGGTTCTGTGGGCTGCTTTTGTTGCTTGCCTTAGCCTAGTGTTGGCAACATGATGGGAGAAACCCGCATAGAGCGAAAGCCTCTTTGCCGGGGCATCCCCTCTGGGAAAACACAGCGTTCTTTGGGAAGTCAGAGTCTGGTCTGTGGGATGCTGCCTGCTGCTTGCCAGAGCTAGTCTCCACAGCACGGTGTAATAAACCGCATGGAGCGAAATCCTCTTTGCCTGGGCAACCCCTCTGCCTGAGAGAGAAGCGCGGTGGCGCCTGTGGAAAGAGCCTTAAGGAAAGGGACACGTCTGTCACGGCATAGCGAGGAAAGCCTGGCTGCTAAGGAGACACGAGGGGAAGCTTAGGGCAGGGGAAAGGGCTCCACTCTGAGGAAGGAGTCTGGGCAGAAAGCATGCCTGTCCTCAGCCTTTGGGCTCAAGGAGACAGCAGCTCCTTGGCCACCTGTCCGTGGTGGAGACATGGGCTTGCCACCAGGCGCCTACCCTGAACGTGAGCAACAACTCCCAGAAAGAACTGGGCATCAGATGCCGGCTTCCTCCAGGATGTGGAAGCTTGGAAGAGGCATGGGGTTTAAGGGGAAGGAGTGGGGACAGTCCCCCAAGCTCCCTATTCAGTGCATGGGCGGTGTGCAGGGATCCTGTCACCTCTCCTTTCCTGTGGGGAAAGCACTGGCTTAGTCTGCGAGTCCGCCAGAGTAAAAGGCCAAGCGATGCCTACCCTTTGAGATGTTTGTGTGCATAGAGTGCCATCCTATACTACGCAGGCTACTGCACTTTTGTGGCTCTGTCTGCTTAGTTCGGCCTGGCAGGGTGAACCCAGGACGTGAACATGGAGCGCGGGAAAGGAAGACAGAAGAGGCACCAGCTCTCCAGCAGCTCTTCTTCCCTGACGCGACTGAAGCCTTGCTGAGGAAGCAGCGGCGAAGTGCTGTTCGCTCCAAGGCAAAGCCTCTGCGAATGCACAGCATTCGCTGAGAAATGTTTGGCGGGCTTCTGCTGCTTGCCTGAGCTCAGTCTCCCACTGGGAGAAATGGCAGTGGGAGAAACCCGCATAGAGCGAAAGCCTCTTTGCCGTAGCATTCCCTCTGGGAAAGCACAGCATTCTTTGGGAAATCAGAGTCGGGTCTGTGGGATGCGGCCTGCTGCTTGCCAGAGTTGGTCTCCACAGCACGGTGTAATAAACCCGCATGGAGCGAAATCCTCTTTGCCTGGGCATCCCCTCTGCCTGAGAGAGAAGCGCGGTGGCGCCTGTGGAAAGAGCCTTAAGGAAAGGGACACGTCTGTCACGGCATAGTGAGGAAAGCCTGGCTGCTAAGGAGACACGAGGGGAAGATTAGGGCAGGGGAAAGGGCTCCACTCTGAGGAAGGAGTCTGGGCAGAAAGCATGCCTGTCCTGAGCCTTTGGGCTCAAGGAGACAGCAGCTCCTTGGCCACCTGTCCGTGGTGGAGACATGGGCTTGCCACCAGGCGCCTACCCTGAACTCGAAAAACAACTCCCAGAAAGAACTGGCCATCAGATGCCGGCTTCCTCCAGGACGTGGAAGCTTGGAAGAGGCATGGGGTTTAAGGGGAAGGAGTGGGGACAGTCCCCCAAGCTCCCTATTCAGTGCACGGGTGGTGTGCAGGGATCCTGTCACCTCTCCTTTCCTGTGGGGAAAGCACTGGCTAAGTCCGCGAGTCCTCCTGAGCGGCAGAGTAAAGGGCCAAGCGATGCCTACCCGGGAGATGTTTGTGTGCATAAAGTGCCATCCTAGGAAATGCACACTACTGCACTTTTGTGGCTCTGTCCGCTTAGTTCGGCCTGGCAGGGTGAACCCAGGACGCGAACATGGAGCCCGGGAAAGCAAGGCCCAAGAGGCACCAGCTCTCCCGCATCTCTTCTTCCCTGACGCGACTGAAGCCTTGCTGAGGAAGCAGCGGCGAAGTGCTGTTCGCTCCAAGGCAAAACCTCTGCGAAAACACAGCATTCGCTGAGAAATGATCTGCGGGCTGCTGCTGCTTGTCTGAGCCCAGTCTCCCAGTGGGAGAAATGGCGGTGGGAGAAACCCGCATACAGTGAAAGCCTCTTTGCCTGGGCATCTCTCCTGGGAAAGCACAGCATTCGTAGGGAAATCAGAGTTGGGTTTGGGGATGCTGCTGCTGCTTGCCTTAGCTAGTCTCCGCAGCACTGTGAAAGATACCGCAAGGAGCGAAATACCCTTTGCCCTAGCATCCCCTCTGCCTGAGAGAGAAGCATGGTCGCACAAGTCTGTCACCGCCCTCCCCAGGAGCAAGTGTGGTGAAGGCACAGCACGCCGCCCCCTGGGATGAGAAGGAGCCCTTGGCCTTGGAGTCGGGAAACGCTTGGGAAGCAGAATAGCCTGCCATGGCACGAACAGCAGGCCAGTGGCAAGACAAGTGTCACCCGCTCCCTGTGCGGAGAGATTGAAGCCTGGGTGCTAAGGAGACATGAGGGGACGACTAGGGCAAGGGCGCGTGCTACACTCTGAGGAAGGAGTCTGGGCAGATGGCAGGCCTGTCCTGTGCCTCTGGTCCCAAGGGGAGAATATCTCCTAGGCCACCTGTCCCAAGGGCAGTCGGGCTTGCCCCCAGGTGCCATACCCGGCACTCGCAGAAACAACCCCATGGAGAAACGGGCAGTCAGATGCCGTCTTCCACCAAGATGTGGCAGTGTTGTGGGTGGCAGGGGGTGTGCCTGGTAAGGAGTGGAGACAGTCCCCCACAGTTCCCCATCCCAGTGCACGGGCCCTGTGCAGGGATGCTGTCGCCTCCTCTCCTGTGGTGAAGGCACTGGCCTAGACCCCGAGTCTGCCTGAGCGTCAGAGCAAAAGGCTAAGCCTTACCTACGCCAGGAGATGGTAATGGGCATAGAGTGCCATGCTAGGCCACGCACACTGCTGCAGGGTTGTGACTGTGTCTGCTTAGTTCGGCTTAGCAAGGTGAACCCTGGGCGCGAACTGGGAGCCCGGGAATGGAAGGCCCAAGAGGCACCACCTCTCCCGCGACTCTTCATTCCTGCCGCGACAGAGCAAATGACCAAAGCCTTGCTGAGGAAGCAGCAGCGAAGTGCGGTTCGCGCCAAGCTGACAACCTCTGCGAAAGCATAGCACTCGCTGGGAAATCAGAGTTGGTTCTGTGGGCTGCTTTTGCTGCTTGCCTTAGCCTAGTATTCACAGCAGGATGGGAGAAACGCGCATAGAGCGAAAGACTCTTTGCCGGGGCATCCCCTTGGGAAGGCAGAGCATTTTTTGGGAAATCAGAGTGCGGTCTGTGGGATGCTGCCTGCTGCTTGCCAGAGCTGGTCTCCACAGCACGGTGTAATACACCCGCATGGAGCGAAATCCTCTTTGCCTGGGCATCACCTCTGCCTGAGAGAGAAGCGCGGTGGCGCCTGTGGAAAGAGCCTTAAGGAAAGGGACACGTCTGTCACGACAGAGAGATGGAAGCCTGGCTGCTAAGGAGAAACGAGGGGAAGCTTAGGGCAGGGGAAAGGGCTCCATTTTGAGGAAGGAGTCTGGGCAGAAAGCATGCCTGTCCTCAGCCTTTGGGCTCAAGGAGACAGCAGCTCCTTGGCCACCTCTCCGTGGTGGAGACATGGGCTTGCCACCAGGCGCCTACCCTGAACGTGAGCAACAACTCCCAGAAAGAACTGGGCATCAGAAGCCGGCTTTCTCCAGGATGGGGAAGCTTGGAGGAGGCACGGGGTTTAAGGGGAAGGAGTGGGGACAGTCCCCCAAAGCTCCCTATTCAGTGCACGGGCGGTGTGCAGGGATTCTGTCACCTCTCCTTTCCTGTGGGGAAAGCACTGGCTTAGTCTGCGAGTCCGCCTGAGCGCCAGAGTAAAAGGCCAAGCGATGCCTACCCGGGAGATGTTTGTGTGCATAGAGTGCCATCCTAGGCTACGCAGGCTACTGCACTTTTGTGGCTCTGTCTGCTTAGTTCGGCCTGGCAGGGTGAACCCAGGACGTGAACATGGAGCCCGGGAAAGGAAGACAGAAGAGGCACCAGCTCTCCCGCAGCTCTTCTTCCCTGACGAAACTGAAGCCTTGCTGAGGAAGCAGCGGCGAAGTGCTGTTCGCTCCAAGGCAAAGCCTGTGCGAAAGCACAGCATTCGCTGAGAAATGTTCGGCGGGCTGCTGCTGCTTGCCTGAGCTCAGTCTCCCAGTGGGAGAAATCGCGGTGGGAGAACCCGCATACAGTGAAAGCCTCTTTGCCTGGGCATCACCCCTGGGAAAGCACCGCATTCGTAGGGAATTCAGAGTTGGGTTTGGGGATGCTGCTGCTGCTTGCCTGAGCTAGTCTCCGCAGCACGGTGGAAGATACCCGCATGGAGCGAAATACCCTTTGCCCTAGCATGCCCTCTGCCTGAGAGAGAAGCATGGTCGCACAAGTCTGTCACCGCGCTCCCCAGGAGGAAGTGTGGGGAAGGCCCCGCACGCCGCCCCCTGGGATGAGAAGGAGCCCTTGGCCTTGGGGTCCGGAAACGCTTGGGAAGCAGGATAGCCTGCCATGGCAGGAACAGCAGGCCAGTGGCAAGACAAGTGTCACCCACTCCCTGTGCGGAGAGATCGAAGCCTGGCTGCTAAGGAGACATGAGTGGACGACTAGGGCAGGGGCGCGTGCTCCACTCTGAGGAAGGAGTCGGGCAGATGGCAGGCCTGTCCTGTGCCTCTGGTCCCAAGGGGAGAGCATCTCCTAGGCCACCTGTCCCAAGGGCAGTCGGGCTTGCCCCCAGTTGCCATACCCGGAACTCGCAGAAACAACCCCATGGAGAAACGGGCAGTCAGATGCTGTCTTCCACCAAGATGTGGCAGTGTTGTGGGTGGCAGGGGTGTGCCTGGTAAGGAGTGGATACAGACCCCACAGTTCCCCATCCCAGTGCACGGGTCGTGTGCAGGGATCCTGTTGCCTCCTCTCTCCTGTGGTGAAGGCACTGGCCTAGACCTCGAGTCTGCCTGAGCGCATTAGCAAAAGTCAAAGCCTTACCTATGACAGGAGATGGTAATAGGCATAGAGTGCCATCCTAGGCCATGCACGCTGCTGTAGGGTTGTGATTATGTCTGCTTAGTTCGGCTTAGCAAGGTGAACCCCAGGCGCTAACGGGGAGCCCAGGAATGCAAGGCCCAAGAGGCACCAGCTCTCCCGCGGCTCTTCATCCCAGCCACAACAGAGCGAACGACCAAAGCCTTGCTGAGGAAGCAGCAGCGAAGTGCGGTTCGCACCAAGCTGAAAACTTCTGCAAAAGCATAGCAGTCGCTGGGAAATCAGAGTTGGTTCTGTGGGCTGCTTTTGCTGCTTGCCTTAGCCTAGTATTCGCAGCACGATGGGAGAAACCCGCATAGAGCGAAAGCCTCTTTGACAGGGCATCCCCTCTGGGAAAGCACACCATTCTTTGGGAAATCAAAGTCGGGTCTGTGGGATGCTGCCTGCTGCTTGCCAGAGCTGGTCTCCACAGCACGGTGTAATACACTCGCATGGAGCGAAATCCTCTTTGCCTGGGCAACCCCTCTGCCTGAGAAAGAAACGCGGTGACGCCTGTGGAAAGAGCCTTAAGGAAATGGACACGTTTGTCAGGGCAGAGCGACGGAAGCCTGGCTGCTAAAGAGACACGAGGGGAAGATTAGGGCAGGGGAAAGGGCTCCACTCTGTGGAAGGAGTCTGGGCAGAAGGCAGGCCTGTCCTGTGCCTCTGGTCCCAAGGGGACCGCATCACCTTGGCCACCTGCCCCGTCGGCAGTCGGGCTTGCTCCAAGGTGCCATACCCGGAACTCGCAGAAACAACCCCATGGATAAACGGGCAGTCAGATGCCGTCTTCCACCAAGATGTGGCAGTGTTGTGGGTGGCAGGGTTTGTGCCTGGTAAGGAGTGGAGACAGTCCCCCACAGTTCCCCATCCTAGTGCACGGGCCGTGTGCAGGGATCCTGTCGCCTTCTCTCTCCTGTGGTGAAGGCACTGGTCTAGACCCCGAGTCTGCCTGAGCGCATGAGCAAAAGTCAAAGCCTTACCTATGACAGGAGATGGTAATAGGCATAGAGTGCCATGCTAGGCCACGCACGCTGCTGCAGGGTTGTGACTGTGTCTGCTTTGTTCGGCATAGCAAGGTGAACCGCAGGCGCGAAATAGGAGCACGGGAATGCAAGGCCCAAGAGGCACCAGCTCTCCCACGGCTCTTCATCCCTGCCGCGACAGAGCGAACGACCAAAGCCTTGCTGAGGAAGCAGCAGCGAAGTGCGGTTCGCACCAAGCTGAAAACTTCTGCAAAAGCATAGCAGTCGCTGGGAAATCAGAGTTGGTTCTGTGGGCTGCTTTTGTTGCTTGCCTTAGGCTAGTGTGGGAGGAATACGCGTAGAGCGAAAGCCTCATTGCCTGGGCATCCCCTCTGGGAAAGCACAGCATTCTATTGGAAATCAGAGTCGGGTCTGTGGGATGCTGCCTGCTGCTTGCCAGAGCTAGTTTCCACAGCATGGTGTAATAAACCCGCATGGAGCGAAATCCTCTTTGCCTGGGCAACCCCTCTGCCTGAGAAAGAAGCGCGGTGACGCCTGTAGAAAGAGCCTTAAGGAAATGGACACGTTTGTCAGGGCAGAGCGACGGAAGCCTGGCTGCTAAAGAGACACGAGGGGAAGATTAGGGCAGGGGAAAGGGCTCCACTCTGTGGAAGGAGTCTGGGCAGAAGGCAGGCCTGTCCTGTGCCTCTGGTCCCAAGGGGACCGCATCACCTTGGCCACCTGCCCCGTCGGCAGTCGGGCTTGCTCCAAGGTGCCATACCCGGAACTCGCAGAAACAACCCCATGGATAAACGGGCAGTCAGATGCCGTCTTCCACCAAGATGTGGCAGTGTTGTGGGTGGCAGGGTTTGTGCCTGGTAAGGAGTGGAGACAGTCCCCCACAGTTCCCCATCCTAGTGCACGGGCTGTGTGCAGGGATCCTGTCGCCTTCTCTCTCCTGTGGTGAAGGCACTGGTCTAGACCCCGAGTCTGCCTGAGCGCATGAGCAAAAGTCAAAGCCTTACCTATGACAGGAGATGGTAATAGGCATAGAGTGCCATGCTAGGCCACGCACGCTGCTGCAGGGTTGTGACTGTGTCTGCTTTGTTCGGCATAGCAAGGTGAACCGCGGGCGCGAAATAGGAGCACGGGAATGCAAGGCCCAAGAGGCACCAGCTCTCCCACGGCTCTTCATCCCTGCCGCGACAGAGCGAACGACCAAAGCCTTGCTGAGGAAGCAGCAGCGAAGTGCGGTTCGCACCAAGCTGAAAACTTCTGCAAAAGCATAGCAGTCGCTGGGAAATCAGAGTTGGTTCTGTGGGCTGCTTTTGTTGCTTGCCTTAGGCTAGTGTGGGAGGAACACGCGTAGAGCGAAAGCCTCATTGCCTGGGCATCCCCTCTGGGAAAGCACAGCATTCTATTGGAAATCAGAGTCGGGTCTGTGGGATGCTGCCTGCTGCTTGCCAGAGCTAGTTTCCACAGCATGGTGTAATAAACCCGCATGGAGCGAAATCCTCTTTGCCTGGGCAACCCCTCTGCCTGAGAGAGAAGCGCGGTGGCGCCTGTGGAAAGAGCCTTAAGGAAAGGGACACGTCTGTCACGGCAGAGCGAGGAAAGCCTGGCTGCTAAGGAGACACGAGGGGAAGATTAGGGCAGGGGAAAGGGCTCCACTCTGAGGAAGGAGTCTGGGCAGAAAGCATGCCTGTCCTGAGCCTTTGGGCTCAAGGAGACAGCAGCTCCTTGGCCACCTGTCTGTGGTGGAGACATGGGCTTGCCACCAGGCGCCTACCCTGAACTCGAAAAACAACTCCCAGAAAGAACTGGCCATCAGATGCCGGCTTCCTCCAGGATGTGGAAGCTTGGAAGAGGCATGGGGTTTAAGGGGAAGGAGTGGGGACAGTCCCCCAAGCTCCCTATTCAGTGCATGGGCGGTGTGCAGGGATCCTGTCACTTCTCCTTTCCTGTGGGGAAAGCACTGGCTTAGTCGGCGAGTCCGCCAGAGTAAAAGGCCAAGCGATGCCTACCCTTTGAGATGTTTGTGTGCATAGAGTGCCATCCTATGCTACGCAGGCTACTGCACTTTTGTGGCTCTGTCTGCTTAGTTCGGCCTGGCAGGGTGAACCCAGGACGTGAACATGGAGCGCGGGAAAGGAAGACAGAAGAGGCACCAGCTCTCCAGCAGCTCTTCTTCCCTGACGCGACTGAAGCCTTGCTGAGGAAGCAGCGGCGAAGTGCTGTTCGCTCCAAGGCAAAGCCTCTGCGAATGCACAGCATTCGCTGAGAAATGTTTGGCGGGCTTCTGCTGCTTGCCTGAGCTCAGTCTCCCACTGGGAGAAATGGCAGTGGGAGAAACCCGCATAGAGCGAAAGCCTCTTTGCCGTAGCATTCCCTCTGGGAAAGCACAGCATTCTTTGGGAAATCAGAGTCGGGTCTGTGGGATGCGGCCTGCTGCTTGCCAGAGTTGGTCTCCACAGCACGGTGTAATAAACCCGCATGGAGCGAAATCCTCTTTGCCTGGGCATCCCCTCTGCCTGAGAGAGAAGCGCGGTGGCGCCTGTGGAAAGAGCCTTAAGGAAAGGGACACGTCTGTCACGGCATAGCGAGGAAAGCCTGGCTGCTAAGGAGACACGAGGGGAAGATTAGGGCAGGGGAAAGGGCTCCACTCTGAGGAAGGAGTCTGGGCAGAAAGCATGCCTGTCCTGAGCCTTTGGGCTCAAGGAGACAGCAGCTCCTTGGCCACCTGTCCGTGGTGGAGACATGGGCTTGCCACCAGGCGCCTACCCTGAACTCGAAAAACAACTCCCAGAAAGAACTGGCCATCAGATGCCGGCTTCCTCCAGGACGTGGAAGCTTGGAAGAGGCATGGGGTTTAAGGGGAAGGAGTGGGGACAGTCCCCCAAGCTCCCTATTCAGTGCACGGGTGGTGTGCAGGGATCCTGTCACCTCTCCTTTCCTGTGGGGAAAGCACTGGCTAAGTCCGCGAGTCCTCCTGAGCGGCAGAGTAAAGGGCCAAGCGATGCCTACCCGGGAGATGTTTGTGTGCATAAAGTGCCATCCTAGGAAATGCACACTACTGCACTTTTGTGGCTCTGTCCGCTTAGTTCGGCCTGGCAGGGTGAACCCAGGACGCGAACATGGAGCCCGGGAAAGCAAGGCCCAAGAGGCACCAGCTCTCCCGCATCTCTTCTTCCCTGACGCGACTGAAGCCTTGCTGAGGAAGCAGCGGCGAAGTGCTGTTCGCTCCAAGGCAAAACCTCTGCGAAAACACAGCATTCGCTGAGAAATGATCTGCGGGCTGCTGCTGCTTGTCTGAGCCCAGTCTCCCAGTGGGAGAAATGGCGGTGGGAGAAACCCGCATACAGTGAAAGCCTCTTTGCCTGGGCATCTCTCCTGGGAAAGCACAGCATTCGTAGGGAAATCAGAGTTGGGTTTGGGGATGCTGCTGCTGCTTGCCTTAGCTAGTCTCCGCAGCACTGTGAAAGATACCGCAAGGAGCGAAATACCCTTTTCCCTAGCATCCCCTCTGCCTGAGAGAGAAGCATGGTCGCACAAGTCTGTCACCGCCCTCCCCAGGAGCAAGTGTGGTGAAGGCACAGCACGCCGCCCCCTGGGATGAGAAGGAGCCCTTGGCCTTGGAGTCGGGAAACGCTTGGGAAGCAGAATAGCCTGCCATGGCACGAACAGCAGGCCAGTGGCAAGACAAGTGTCACCCGCTCCCTGTGCGGAGAGATTGAAGCCTGGGTGCTAAGGAGACATGAGGGGACGACTAGGGCAAGGGCGCGTGCTACACTCTGAGGAAGGAGTCTGGGCAGATGGCAGGCCTGTCCTGTGCCTCTGGTCCCAAGGGGAGAATATCTCCTAGGCCACCTGTCCCAAGGGCAGTCGGGCTTGCCCCCAGGTGCCATACCCGGAACTCGCAGAAACAACCCCATGGAGAAACGGGCAGTCAGATGCCGTCTTCCACCAAGATGTGGCAGTGTTGTGGGTGGCAGGGGGTGTGCCTGGTAAGGAGTGGAGACAGTCCCCCACAGTTCCCCATCCCAGTGCACGGGCCCTGTGCAGGGATGCTGTCGCCTCCTCTCTCCTGTGGTGAAGGCACTGGCCTAGACCCCGAGTCTGCCTGAGCGTCGGAGCAAAAGGCTAAGCCTTACCTACGCCAGGAGATGGTAATGGGCATAGAGTGCCATGCTAGGCCACGCACACTGCTGCAGGGTTGTGACTGTGTCTGCTTAGTTCGGCTTAGCAAGGTGAACCCTGGGCGCGAACTGGGAGCCCGGGAATGGAAGGCCCAAGAGGCACCACCTCTCCCGCGACTCTTCATCCCTGCCGCGACAGAGCAAATGACCAAAGCCTTGCTGAGGAAGCAGCAGCGAAGTGCGGTTCGCGCCAAGCTGACAACCTCTGCGAAAGCATAGCAGTCGCTGGGAAATCAGAGTTGGTTCTGTGGGCTGCTTTTGCTGCTTGCCTTAGCCTAGTATTCGCAGCACGATGGGAGAAACCCGCATAGAGCGAAAGCCTCTTTGACAGGGCATCCCCTCTGGGAAAGCACACCATTCTTTGGGAAATCAAAGTCGGGTCTGTGGGATGCTGCCTGCTGCTTGCCAGAGCTGGTCTCCACAGCACGGTGTAATACACTCGCATGGAGCGAAATCCTCTTTGCCTGGGCAACCCCTCTGCCTGAGAAAGAAACGCGGTGACGCCTGTGGAAAGAGCCTTAAGGAAATGGACACGTTTGTCAGGGCAGAGCGACGGAAGCCTGGCTGCTAAAGAGACACGAGGGGAAGATTAGGGCAGGGGAAAGGGCTCCACTCTGTGGAAGGAGTCTGGGCAGAAGGCAGGCCTGTCCTGTGCCTCTGGTCCCAAGGGGACCGCATCACCTTGGCCACCTGCCCCGTCGGCAGTCGGGCTTGCTCCAAGGTGCCATACCCGGAACTCGCAGAAACAACCCCATGGATAAACGGGCAGTCAGATGCCGTCTTCCACCAAGATGTGGCAGTGTTGTGGGTGGCAGGGTTTGTGCCTGGTAAGGAGTGGAGACAGTCCCCCACAGTTCCCCATCCTAGTGCACGGGCCGTGTGCAGGGATCCTGTCGCCTTCTCTCTCCTGTGCTGAAGGCACTGGTCTAGACCCCGAGTCTGCCTGAGCGCATGAGCAAAAGTCAAAGCCTTACCTATGACAGGAGATGGTAATAGGCATAGAGTGCCATGCTAGGCCACGCACGCTGCTGCAGGGTTGTGACTGTGTCTGCTTTGTTCGGCATAGCAAGGTGAACCGCAGGCGCGAAATAGGAGCACGGGAATGCAAGGCCCAAGAGGCACCAGCTCTCCCACGGCTCTTCATCCCTGCCGCGACAGAGCGAACGACCAAAGCCTTGCTGAGGAAGCAGCAGCGAAGTGCGGTTCGCACCAAGCTGAAAACTTCTGCAAAAGCATAGCAGTCGCTGGGAAATCAGAGTTGGTTCTGTGGGCTGCTTTTGTTGCTTGCCTTAGGCTAGTGTGGGAGGAATACGCGTAGAGCGAAAGCCTCATTGCCTGGGCATCCCCTCTGGGAAAGCACAGCATTCTATTGGAAATCAGAGTCGGGTCTGTGGGATGCTGCCTGCTGCTTGCCAGAGCTAGTTTCCACAGCATGGTGTAATAAACCCGCATGGAGCGAAATCCTCTTTGCCTGGGCAACCCCTCTGCCTGAGAAAGAAGCGCGGTGACGCCTGTAGAAAGAGCCTTAAGGAAATGGACACGTTTGTCAGGGCAGAGCGACGGAAGCCTGGCTGCTAAAGAGACACGAGGGGAAGATTAGGGCAGGGGAAAGGGCTCCACTCTGTGGAAGGAGTCTGGGCAGAAGGCAGGCCTGTCCTGTGCCTCTGGTCCCAAGGGGACCGCATCACCTTGGCCACCTGCCCCGTCGGCAGTCGGGCTTGCTCCAAGGTGCCATACCCGGAACTCGCAGAAACAACCCCATGGATAAACGGGCAGTCAGATGCCGTCTTCCACCAAGATGTGGCAGTGTTGTGGGTGGCAGGGTTTGTGCCTGGTAAGGAGTGGAGACAGTCCCCCACAGTTCCCCATCCTAGTGCACGGGCTGTGTGCAGGGATCCTGTCGCCTTCTCTCTCCTGTGGTGAAGGCACTGGTCTAGACCCCGAGTCTGCCTGAGCGCATGAGCAAAAGTCAAAGCCTTACCTATGACAGGAGATGGTAATAGGCATAGAGTGCCATGCTAGGCCACGCACGCTGCTGCAGGGTTGTGACTGTGTCTGCTTTGTTCGGCATAGCAAGGTGAACCGCGGGCGCGAAATAGGAGCACGGGAATGCAAGGCCCAAGAGGCACCAGCTCTCCCACGGCTCTTCATCCCTGCCGCGACAGAGCGAACGACCAAAGCCTTGCTGAGGAAGCAGCAGCGAAGTGCGGTTCGCACCAAGCTGAAAACTTCTGCAAAAGCATAGCAGTCGCTGGGAAATCAGAGTTGGTTCTGTGGGCTGCTTTTGTTGCTTGCCTTAGGCTAGTGTGGGAGGAACACGCGTAGAGCGAAAGCCTCATTGCCTGGGCATCCCCTCTGGGAAAGCACAGCATTCTATTGGAAATCAGAGTCGGGTCTGTGGGATGCTGCCTGCTGCTTGCCAGAGCTAGTTTCCACAGCATGGTGTAATAAACCCGCATGGAGCGAAATCCTCTTTGCCTGGGCAACCCCTCTGCCTGAGAGAGAAGCGCGGTGGCGCCTGTGGAAAGAGCCTTAAGGAAAGGGACACGTCTGTCACGGCAGAGCGAGGAAAGCCTGGCTGCTAAGGAGACACGAGGGGAAGATTAGGGCAGGGGAAAGGGCTCCACTCTGAGGAAGGAGTCTGGGCAGAAAGCATGCCTGTCCTGAGCCTTTGGGCTCAAGGAGACAGCAGCTCCTTGGCCACCTGTCTGTGGTGGAGACATGGGCTTGCCACCAGGCGCCTACCCTGAACTCGAAAAACAACTCCCAGAAAGAACTGGCCATCAGATGCCGGCTTCCTCCAGGATGTGGAAGCTTGGAAGAGGCATGGGGTTTAAGGGGAAGGAGTGGGGACAGTCCCCCAAGCTCCCTATTCAGTGCATGGGCGGTGTGCAGGGATCCTGTCACTTCTCCTTTCCTGTGGGGAAAGCACTGGCTTAGTCGGCGAGTCCGCCAGAGTAAAAGGCCAAGCGATGCCTACCCTTTGAGATGTTTGTGTGCATAGAGTGCCATCCTATGCTACGCAGGCTACTGCACTTTTGTGGCTCTGTCTGCTTAGTTCGGCCTGGCAGGGTGAACCCAGGACGTGAACATGGAGCGCGGGAAAGGAAGACAGAAGAGGCACCAGCTCTCCAGCAGCTCTTCTTCCCTGACGCGACTGAAGCCTTGCTGAGGAAGCAGCGGCGAAGTGCTGTTCGCTCCAAGGCAAAGCCTCTGCGAATGCACAGCATTCGCTGAGAAATGTTTGGCGGGCTTCTGCTGCTTGCCTGAGCTCAGTCTCCCACTGGGAGAAATGGCAGTGGGAGAAACCCGCATAGAGCGAAAGCCTCTTTGCCGTAGCATTCCCTCTGGGAAAGCACAGCATTCTTTGGGAAATCAGAGTCGGGTCTGTGGGATGCGGCCTGCTGCTTGCCAGAGTTGGTCTCCACAGCACGGTGTAATAAACCCGCATGGAGCGAAATCCTCTTTGCCTGGGCATCCCCTCTGCCTGAGAGAGAAGCGCGGTGGCGCCTGTGGAAAGAGCCTTAAGGAAAGGGACACGTCTGTCACGGCATAGCGAGGAAAGCCTGGCTGCTAAGGAGACACGAGGGGAAGATTAGGGCAGGGGAAAGGGCTCCACTCTGAGGAAGGAGTCTGGGCAGAAAGCATGCCTGTCCTGAGCCTTTGGGCTCAAGGAGACAGCAGCTCCTTGGCCACCTGTCCGTGGTGGAGACATGGGCTTGCCACCAGGCGCCTACCCTGAACTCGAAAAACAACTCCCAGAAAGAACTGGCCATCAGATGCCGGCTTCCTCCAGGACGTGGAAGCTTGGAAGAGGCATGGGGTTTAAGGGGAAGGAGTGGGGACAGTCCCCCAAGCTCCCTATTCAGTGCACGGGTGGTGTGCAGGGATCCTGTCACCTCTCCTTTCCTGTGGGGAAAGCACTGGCTAAGTCCGCGAGTCCTCCTGAGCGGCAGAGTAAAGGGCCAAGCGATGCCTACCCGGGAGATGTTTGTGTGCATAAAGTGCCATCCTAGGAAATGCACACTACTGCACTTTTGTGGCTCTGTCCGCTTAGTTCGGCCTGGCAGGGTGAACCCAGGACGCGAACATGGAGCCCGGGAAAGCAAGGCCCAAGAGGCACCAGCTCTCCCGCATCTCTTCTTCCCTGACGCGACTGAAGCCTTGCTGAGGAAGCAGCGGCGAAGTGCTGTTCGCTCCAAGGCAAAACCTCTGCGAAAACACAGCATTCGCTGAGAAATGATCTGCGGGCTGCTGCTGCTTGTCTGAGCCCAGTCTCCCAGTGGGAGAAATGGCGGTGGGAGAAACCCGCATACAGTGAAAGCCTCTTTGCCTGGGCATCTCTCCTGGGAAAGCACAGCATTCGTAGGGAAATCAGAGTTGGGTTTGGGGATGCTGCTGCTGCTTGCCTTAGCTAGTCTCCGCAGCACTGTGAAAGATACCGCAAGGAGCGAAATACCCTTTGCCCTAGCATCCCCTCTGCCTGAGAGAGAAGCATGGTCGCACAAGTCTGTCACCGCCCTCCCCAGGAGCAAGTGTGGTGAAGGCACAGCACGCCGCCCCCTGGGATGAGAAGGAGCCCTTGGCCTTGGAGTCGGGAAACGCTTGGGAAGCAGAATAGCCTGCCATGGCACGAACAGCAGGCCAGTGGCAAGACAAGTGTCACCCGCTCCCTGTGCGGAGAGATTGAAGCCTGGGTGCTAAGGAGACATGAGGGGACGACTAGGGCAAGGGCGCGTGCTACACTCTGAGGAAGGAGTCTGGGCAGATGGCAGGCCTGTCCTGTGCCTCTGGTCCCAAGGGGAGAATATCTCCTAGGCCACCTGTCCCAAGGGCAGTCGGGCTTGCCCCCAGGTGCCATACCCGGAACTCGCAGAAACAACCCCATGGAGAAACGGGCAGTCAGATGCCGTCTTCCACCAAGATGTGGCAGTGTTGTGGGTGGCAGGGGGTGTGCCTGGTAAGGAGTGGAGACAGTCCCCCACAGTTCCCCATCCCAGTGCACGGGCCCTGTGCAGGGATGCTGTCGCCTCCTCTCTCCTGTGGTGAAGGCACTGGCCTAGACCCCGAGTCTGCCTGAGCGTCGGAGCAAAAGGCTAAGCCTTACCTACGCCAGGAGATGGTAATGGGCATAGAGTGCCATGCTAGGCCACGCACACTGCTGCAGGGTTGTGACTGTGTCTGCTTAGTTCGGCTTAGCAAGGTGAACCCTGGGCGCGAACTGGGAGCCCGGGAATGGAAGGCCCAAGAGGCACCACCTCTCCCGCGACTCTTCATCCCTGCCGCGACAGAGCAAATGACCAAAGCCTTGCTGAGGAAGCAGCAGCGAAGTGCGGTTCGCGCCAAGCTGACAACCTCTGCGAAAGCATAGCAGTCGCTGGGAAATCAGAGTTGGTTCTGTGGGCTGCTTTTGCTGCTTGCCTTAGCCTAGTATTCGCAGCACGATGGGAGAAACCCGCATAGAGCGAAAGCCTCTTTGACAGGGCATCCCCTCTGGGAAAGCACACCATTCTTTGGGAAATCAAAGTCGGGTCTGTGGGATGCTGCCTGCTGCTTGCCAGAGCTGGTCTCCACAGCACGGTGTAATACACTCGCATGGAGCGAAATCCTCTTTGCCTGGGCAACCCCTCTGCCTGAGAAAGAAACGCGGTGACGCCTGTGGAAAGAGCCTTAAGGAAATGGACACGTTTGTCAGGGCAGAGCGACGGAAGCCTGGCTGCTAAAGAGACACGAGGGGAAGATTAGGGCAGGGGAAAGGGCTCCACTCTGTGGAAGGAGTCTGGGCAGAAGGCAGGCCTGTCCTGTGCCTCTGGTCCCAAGGGGACCGCATCACCTTGGCCACCTGCCCCGTCGGCAGTCGGGCTTGCTCCAAGGTGCCATACCCGGAACTCGCAGAAACAACCCCATGGATAAACGGGCAGTCAGATGCCGTCTTCCACCAAGATGTGGCAGTGTTGTGGGTGGCAGGGTTTGTGCCTGGTAAGGAGTGGAGACAGTCCCCCACAGTTCCCCATCCTAGTGCACGGGCCGTGTGCAGGGATCCTGTCGCCTTCTCTCTCCTGTGGTGAAGGCACTGGTCTAGACCCCGAGTCTGCCTGAGCGCATGAGCAAAAGTCAAAGCCTTACCTATGACAGGAGATGGTAATAGGCATAGAGTGCCATGCTAGGCCACGCACGCTGCTGCAGGGTTGTGACTGTGTCTGCTTTGTTCGGCATAGCAAGGTGAACCGCAGGCGCGAAATAGGAGCACGGGAATGCAAGGCCCAAGAGGCACCAGCTCTCCCACGGCTCTTCATCCCTGCCGCGACAGAGCGAACGACCAAAGCCTTGCTGAGGAAGCAGCAGCGAAGTGCGGTTCGCACCAAGCTGAAAACTTCTGCAAAAGCATAGCAGTCGCTGGGAAATCAGAGTTGGTTCTGTGGGCTGCTTTTGTTGCTTGCCTTAGGCTAGTGTGGGAGGAATACGCGTAGAGCGAAAGCCTCATTGCCTGGGCATCCCCTCTGGGAAAGCACAGCATTCTATTGGAAATCAGAGTCGGGTCTGTGGGATGCTGCCTGCTGCTTGCCAGAGCTAGTTTCCACAGCATGGTGTAATAAACCCGCATGGAGCGAAATCCTCTTTGCCTGGGCAACCCCTCTGCCTGAGAAAGAAGCGCGGTGACGCCTGTAGAAAGAGCCTTAAGGAAATGGACACGTTTGTCAGGGCAGAGCGACGGAAGCCTGGCTGCTAAAGAGACACGAGGGGAAGATTAGGGCAGGGGAAAGGGCTCCACTCTGTGGAAGGAGTCTGGGCAGAAGGCAGGCCTGTCCTGTGCCTCTGGTCCCAAGGGGACCGCATCACCTTGGCCACCTGCCCCGTCGGCAGTCGGGCTTGCTCCAAGGTGCCATACCCGGAACTCGCAGAAACAACCCCATGGATAAACGGGCAGTCAGATGCCGTCTTCCACCAAGATGTGGCAGTGTTGTGGGTGGCAGGGTTTGTGCCTGGTAAGGAGTGGAGACAGTCCCCCACAGTTCCCCATCCTAGTGCACGGGCTGTGTGCAGGGATCCTGTCGCCTTCTCTCTCCTGTGGTGAAGGCACTGGTCTAGACCCCGAGTCTGCCTGAGCGCATGAGCAAAAGTCAAAGCCTTACCTATGACAGGAGATGGTAATAGGCATAGAGTGCCATGCTAGGCCACGCACGCTGCTGCAGGGTTGTGACTGTGTCTGCTTTGTTCGGCATAGCAAGGTGAACCGCGGGCGCGAAATAGGAGCACGGGAATGCAAGGCCCAAGAGGCACCAGCTCTCCCACGGCTCTTCATCCCTGCCGCGACAGAGCGAACGACCAAAGCCTTGCTGAGGAAGCAGCAGCGAAGTGCGGTTCGCACCAAGCTGAAAACTTCTGCAAAAGCATAGCAGTCGCTGGGAAATCAGAGTTGGTTCTGTGGGCTGCTTTTGTTGCTTGCCTTAGGCTAGTGTGGGAGGAACACGCGTAGAGCGAAAGCCTCATTGCCTGGGCATCCCCTCTGGGAAAGCACAGCATTCTATTGGAAATCAGAGTCGGGTCTGTGGGATGCTGCCTGCTGCTTGCCAGAGCTAGTTTCCACAGCATGGTGTAATAAACCCGCATGGAGCGAAATCCTCTTTGCCTGGGCAACCCCTCTGCCTGAGAGAGAAGCGCGGTGGCGACTGTGGAAAGAGCCTTAAGGAAAGGGACACGTCTGTCACGGCAGAGCGAGGAAAGCCTGGCTGCTAAGGAGACACGAGGGGAAGATTAGGGCAGGGGAAAGGGCTCCACTCTGAGGAAGGAGTCTGGGCAGAAAGCATGCCTGTCCTGAGCCTTTGGGCTCAAGGAGACAGCAGCTCCTTGGCCACCTGTCTGTGGTGGAGACATGGGCTTGCCACCAGGCGCCTACCCTGAACTCGAAAAACAACTCCCAGAAAGAACTGGCCATCAGATGCCGGCTTCCTCCAGGATGTGGAAGCTTGGAAGAGGCATGGGGTTTAAGGGGAAGGAGTGGGGACAGTCCCCCAAGCTCCCTATTCAGTGCATGGGCGGTGTGCAGGGATCCTGTCACTTCTCCTTTCCTGTGGGGAAAGCACTGGCTTAGTCGGCGAGTCCGCCAGAGTAAAAGGCCAAGCGATGCCTACCCTTTGAGATGTTTGTGTGCATAGAGTGCCATCCTATGCTACGCAGGCTACTGCACTTTTGTGGCTCTGTCTGCTTAGTTCGGCCTGGCAGGGTGAACCCAGGACGTGAACATGGAGCGCGGGAAAGGAAGACAGAAGAGGCACCAGCTCTCCAGCAGCTCTTCTTCCCTGACGCGACTGAAGCCTTGCTGAGGAAGCAGCGGCGAAGTGCTGTTCGCTCCAAGGCAAAGCCTCTGCGAATGCACAGCATTCGCTGAGAAATGTTTGGCGGGCTTCTGCTGCTTGCCTGAGCTCAGTCTCCCACTGGGAGAAATGGCAGTGGGAGAAACCCGCATAGAGCGAAAGCCTCTTTGCCGTAGCATTCCCTCTGGGAAAGCACAGCATTCTTTGGGAAATCAGAGTCGGGTCTGTGGGATGCGGCCTGCTGCTTGCCAGAGTTGGTCTCCACAGCACGGTGTAATAAACCCGCATGGAGCGAAATCCTCTTTGCCTGGGCATCCCCTCTGCCTGAGAGAGAAGCGCGGTGGCGCCTGTGGAAAGAGCCTTAAGGAAAGGGACACGTCTGTCACGGCATAGCGAGGAAAGCCTGGCTGCTAAGGAGACACGAGGGGAAGATTAGGGCAGGGGAAAGGGCTCCACTCTGAGGAAGGAGTCTGGGCAGAAAGCATGCCTGTCCTGAGCCTTTGGGCTCAAGGAGACAGCAGCTCCTTGGCCACCTGTCCGTGGTGGAGACATGGGCTTGCCACCAGGCGCCTACCCTGAACTCGAAAAACAACTCCCAGAAAGAACTGGCCATCAGATGCCGGCTTCCTCCAGGACGTGGAAGCTTGGAAGAGGCATGGGGTTTAAGGGGAAGGAGTGGGGACAGTCCCCCAAGCTCCCTATTCAGTGCACGGGTGGTGTGCAGGGATCCTGTCACCTCTCCTTTCCTGTGGGGAAAGCACTGGCTAAGTCCGCGAGTCCTCCTGAGCGGCAGAGTAAAGGGCCAAGCGATGCCTACCCGGGAGATGTTTGTGTGCATAAAGTGCCATCCTAGGAAATGCACACTACTGCACTTTTGTGGCTCTGTCCGCTTAGTTCGGCCTGGCAGGGTGAACCCAGGACGCGAACATGGAGCCCGGGAAAGCAAGGCCCAAGAGGCACCAGCTCTCCCGCATCTCTTCTTCCCTGACGCGACTGAAGCCTTGCTGAGGAAGCAGCGGCGAAGTGCTGTTCGCTCCAAGGCAAAACCTCTGCGAAAACACAGCATTCGCTGAGAAATGATCTGCGGGCTGCTGCTGCTTGTCTGAGCCCAGTCTCCCAGTGGGAGAAATGGCGGTGGGAGAAACCCGCATACAGTGAAAGCCTCTTTGCCTGGGCATCTCTCCTGGGAAAGCACAGCATTCGTAGGGAAATCAGAGTTGGGTTTGGGGATGCTGCTGCTGCTTGCCTTAGCTAGTCTCCGCAGCACTGTGAAAGATACCGCAAGGAGCGAAATACCCTTTGCCCTAGCATCCCCTCTGCCTGAGAGAGAAGCATGGTCGCACAAGTCTGTCACCGCCCTCCCCAGGAGCAAGTGTGGTGAAGGCACAGCACGCCGCCCCCTGGGATGAGAAGGAGCCCTTGGCCTTGGAGTCGGGAAACGCTTGGGAAGCAGAATAGCCTGCCATGGCACGAACAGCAGGCCAGTGGCAAGACAAGTGTCACCCGCTCCCTGTGCGGAGAGATTGAAGCCTGGGTGCTAAGGAGACATGAGGGGACGACTAGGGCAAGGGCGCGTGCTACACTCTGAGGAAGGAGTCTGGGCAGATGGCAGGCCTGTCCTGTGCCTCTGGTCCCAAGGGGAGAATATCTCCTAGGCCACCTGTCCCAAGGGCAGTCGGGCTTGCCCCCAGGTGCCATACCCGGAACTCGCAGAAACAACCCCATGGAGAAACGGGCAGTCAGATGCCGTCTTCCACCAAGATGTGGCAGTGTTGTGGGTGGCAGGGGGTGTGCCTGGTAAGGAGTGGAGACAGTCCCCCACAGTTCCCCATCCCAGTGCACGGGCCCTGTGCAGGGATGCTGTCGCCTCCTCTCTCCTGTGGTGAAGGCACTGGCCTAGACCCCGAGTCTGCCTGAGCGTCAGAGCAAAAGGCTAAGCCTTACCTACGCCAGGAGATGGTAATGGGCATAGAGTGCCATGCTAGGCCACGCACACTGCTGCAGGGTTGTGACTGTGTCTGCTTAGTTCGGCTTAGCAAGGTGAACCCTGGGCGCGAACTGGGAGCCCGGGAATGGAAGGCCCAAGAGGCACCACCTCTCCCGCGACTCTTCATCCCTGCCGCGACAGAGCAAATGATCAAAGCCTTGCTGAGGAAGCAGCAGCGAAGTGCGGTTCGCGCCAAGCTGACAACCTCTGCGAAAGCATAGCACTCGCTGGGAAATCAGAGTTGGTTCTGTGGGCTGATTTTGCTGCTTGCCTTAGCCTAGTATTCACAGCACGATGGGAGAAACGCGCATAGAGCGAAAGACTCTTTGCCGGGGCATCCCCTTGGGAAGGCAGAGCATTTTTTGGGAAATCAGAGTGGGGTCTGTGGGATGCTGCCTGCTGCTTGCCAGAGCTGGTCTCCACAGCACGGTGTAATACACCCGCATGGAGCGAAATCCTCTTTGCCTGGGCATCACCTCTGCCTGAGAGAGAAGCGCGGTGGCGCCTGTGGAAAGAGCCTTAAGGAAAGGGACACGTCTGTCACGACAGAGAGATGGAAGCCTGGCTGCTAAGGAGAAACGAGGGGAAGCTTAGGGCAGGGGAAAGGGCTCCATTCTGAGGAAGGAGTCTGGGCAGAAAGCATGCCTGTCCTGAGCCTTTGGGCTCAAGGAGACAGCAGCTCCTTGGCCACCTCTCCGTGGTGGAGACATGGGCTTGCCACCAGGCGCCTACCCTGAACGTGAGCAACAACTCCCAGAAAGAACTGTGCATCAGAAGCCGGCTTTCTCCAGGATGGGGAAGCTTGGAGGAGGCACGGGGTTTAAGGGGAAGGAGTGGGGACAGTCCCCCAAAGCTCCCTATTCAGTGCACGGGCGGTGTGCAGGGATTCTGTCACCTCTCCTTTCCTGTGGGGAAAGCACTGGCTTAGTCTGCGAGTCCGCCTGAGCGCCAGAGTAAAAGGCCAAGCGATGCCTACCCGGGAGATGTTTGTGTGCATAGAGTGCCATCCTAGGCTACGCAGGCTACTGCACTTTTGTGGCTCTGTCTGCTTAGTTCGGCCTGGCAGGGTGAACCCAGGACGTGAACATGGAGCCCGGGAAAGGAAGACAGAAGAGGCACCAGCTCTCCCGCAGCTCTTCTTCCCTGACGAAACTGAAGCCTTGCTGAGGAAGCAGCGGCGAAGTGCTGTTCGCTCCAAGGCAAAGCCTCTGCGAAAGCACAGCATTCGCTGAGAAATGTTCGGCGGGCTGCTGCTGCTTGCCTGAGCTCAGTCTCCCAGTGGGAGAAATCGCGGTGGGAGAACCCGCATACAGTGAAAGCCTCTTTGCCTGGGCATCACCCCTGGGAAAGCACCGCATTCGTAGGGAATTCAGAGTTGGGTTTGGGGATGCTGCTGCTGCTTGCCTGAGCTAGTCTCCGCAGCACGGTGGAAGATACCCGCATGGAGCGAAATACCCTTTGCCCTAGCATGCCCTCTGCCTGAGAGAGAAGCATGGTCGCACAAGTCTGTCACCGCGCTCCCCAGGAGGAAGTGTGGGGAAGGCCCCGCACGCCGCCCCCTGGGATGAGAAGGAGCCCTTGGCCTTGGGGTCCGGAAACGCTTGGGAAGCAGGATAGCCTGCCATGGCAGGAACAGCAGGCCAGTGGCAAGACAAGTGTCACCCACTCCCTGTGCGGAGAGATCGAAGCCTGGCTGCTAAGGAGACATGAGTGGACGACTAGGGCAGGGGCGCGTGCTCCACTCTGAGGAAGGAGTCGGGCAGATGGCAGGCCTGTCCTGTGCCTCTGGTCCCAAGGGGAGAGCATCTCCTAGGCCACCTGTCCCAAGGGCAGTCGGGCTTGCCCCCAGTTGCCATACCCGGAACTCGCAGAAACAACCCCATGGAGAAACGGGCAGTCAGATGCTGTCTTCCACCAAGATGTGGCAGTGTTGTGGGTGGCAGGGGTGTGCCTGGTAAGGAGTGGATACCGACCCCACAGTTCCCCATCCCAGTGCACGGGTCGTGTGCAGGGATCCTGTTGCCTCCTCTCTCCTGTGGTGAAGGCACTGGCCTAGACCTCGAGTCTGCCTGAGCGCATTAGCAAAAGTCAAAGCCTTACCTATGACAGGAGATGGTAATAGGCATAGAGTGCCATCCTAGGCCATGCACGCTGCTGTAGGGTTGTGATTATGTCTGCTTAGTTCGGCTTAGCAAGGTGAACCCCAGGCGCTAACGGGGAGCCCAGGAATGCAAGGCCCAAGAGGCACCAGCTCTCCCGCGGCTCTTCATCCCAGCCACAACAGAGCGAACGACCAAAGCCTTGCTGAGGAAGCAGCAGCGAAGTGCGGTTCGCACCAAGCTGAAAACTTCTGCAAAAGCATAGCAGTCGCTGGGAAATCAGAGTTGGTTCTGTGGGCTGCTTTTGCTGCTTGCCTTAGCCTAGTATTCGCAGCACGATGGGAGAAACCCGCATAGAGCGAAAGCCTCTTTGACAGGGCATCCCCTCTGGGAAAGCACACCATTCTTTGGGAAATCAAAGTCGGGTCTGTGGGATGCTGCCTGCTGCTTGCCAGAGCTGGTCTCCACAGCACGGTGTAATACACTCGCATGGAGCGAAATCCTCTTTGCCTGGGCAACCCCTCTGCCTGAGAAAGAAGCGCGGTGACGCCTGTGGAAAGAGCCTTAAGGAAATGGACACGTTTGTCAGGGCAGAGCGACGGAAGCCTGGCTGCTAAAGAGACACGAGGGGAAGATTAGGGCAGGGGAAAGGGCTCCACTCTGTGGAAGGAGTCTGGGCAGAAGGCAGGCCTGTCCTGTGCCTCTGGTCCCAAGGGGACCGCATCACCTTGGCCACCTGCCCCGTCGGCAGTCGGGCTTGCTCCAAGGTGCCATACCCGGAACTCGCAGAAACAACCCCATGGATAAACGGGCAGTCAGATGCCGTCTTCCACCAAGATGTGGCAGTGTTGTGGGTGGCAGGGTTTGTGCCTGGTAAGGAGTGGAGACAGTCCCCCACAGTTCCCCATCCTAGTGCACGGGCCGTGTGCAGGGATCCTGTCGCCTTCTCTCTCCTGTGGTGAAGGCACTGGTCTAGACCCCGAGTCTGCCTGAGCGCATGAGCAAAAGTCAAAGCCTTACCTATGACAGGAGATGGTAATAGGCATAGAGTGCCATGCTAGGCCACGCACGCTGCTGCAGGGTTGTGACTGTGTCTGCTTTGTTCGGCATAGCAAGGTGAACCGCGGGCGCGAAATAGGAGCACGGGAATGCAAGGCCCAAGAGGCACCAGCTCTCCCACGGCTCTTCATCCCTGCCGCGACAGAGCGAACGACCAAAGCCTTGCTGAGGAAGCAGCAGCGAAGTGCGGTTCGCACCAAGCTGAAAACTTCTGCAAAAGCATAGCAGTCGCTGGGAAATCAGAGTTGGTTCTGTGGGCTGCTTTTGTTGCTTGCCTTAGGCTAGTGTGGGAGGAACACGCGTAGAGCGAAAGCCTCATTGCCTGGGCATCCCCTCTGGGAAAGCACAGCATTCTATTGGAAATCAGAGTCGGGTCTGTGGGATGCTGCCTGCTGCTTGCCAGAGCTAGTTTCCACAGCATGGTGTAATAAACCCGCATGGAGCGAAATCCTCTTTGCCTGGGCAACCCCTCTGCCTGAGATAGAAGCGCGGTGGCGCCTGTGGAAAGAGCCTTAAGGAAAGGGACACGTCTGTCACGGCAGAGCGAGGAAAGCCTGGCTGCTAAGGAGACACGAGGGGAAGATTAGGGCAGGGGAAAGGGCTCCACTCTGAGGAAGGAGTCTGGGCAGAAAGCATGCCTGTCCTGAGCCTTTGGGCTCAAGGAGACAGCAGCTCCTTGGCCACCTGTCTGTGGTGGAGACATGGGCTTGCCACCAGGCGCCTACCCTGAACTCGAAAAACAACTCCCAGAAAGAACTGGCCATCAGATGCCGGCTTCCTCCAGGATGTGGAAGCTTGGAAGAGGCATGGGGTTTAAGGGGAAGGAGTGGGGACAGTCCCCCAAGCTCCCTATTCAGTGCATGGGCGGTGTGCAGGGATCCTGTCACTTCTCCTTTCCTGTGGGGAAAGCACTGGCTTAGTCGGCGAGTCCGCCAGAGTAAAAGGCCAAGCGATGCCTACCCTTTGAGATGTTTGTGTGCATAGAGTGCCATCCTATGCTACGCAGGCTACTGCACTTTTGTGGCTCTGTCTGCTTAGTTCGGCCTGGCAGGGTGAACCCAGGACGTGAACATGGAGCGCGGGAAAGGAAGACAGAAGAGGCACCAGCTCTCCAGCAGCTCTTCTTCCCTGACGCGACTGAAGCCTTGCTGAGGAAGCAGCGGCGAAGTGCTGTTCGCTCCAAGGCAAAGCCTCTGCGAATGCACAGCATTCGCTGAGAAATGTTTGGCGGGCTTCTGCTGCTTGCCTGAGCTCAGTCTCCCACTGGGAGAAATGGCAGTGGGAGAAACCCGCATAGAGCGAAAGCCTCTTTGCCGTAGCATTCCCTCTGGGAAAGCACAGCATTCTTTGGGAAATCAGAGTCGGGTCTGTGGGATGCGGCCTGCTGCTTGCCAGAGTTGGTCTCCACAGCACGGTGTAATAAACCCGCATGGAGCGAAATCCTCTTTGCCTGGGCATCCCCTCTGCCTGAGAGAGAAGCGCGGTGGCGCCTGTGGAAAGAGCCTTAAGGAAAGGGACACGTCTGTCACGGCATAGTGAGGAAAGCCTGGCTGCTAAGGAGACACGAGGGGAAGATTAGGGCAGGGGAAAGGGCTCCACTCTGAGGAAGGAGTCTGGGCAGAAAGCATGCCTGTCCTGAGCCTTTGGGCTCAAGGAGACAGCAGCTCCTTGGCCACCTGTCCGTGGTGGAGACATGGGCTTGCCACCAGGCGCCTACCCTGAACTCGAAAAACAACTCCCAGAAAGAACTGGCCATCAGATGCCGGCTTCCTCCAGGACGTGGAAGCTTGGAAGAGGCATGGGGTTTAAGGGGAAGGAGTGGGGACAGTCCCCCAAGCTCCCTATTCAGTGCACGGGTGGTGTGCAGGGATCCTGTCACCTCTCCTTTCCTGTGGGGAAAGCACTGGCTAAGTCCGCGAGTCCTCCTGAGCGGCAGAGTAAAGGGCCAAGCGATGCCTACCCGGGAGATGTTTGTGTGCATAAAGTGCCATCCTAGGAAATGCACACTACTGCACTTTTGTGGCTCTGTCCGCTTAGTTCGGCCTGGCAGGGTGAACCCAGGACGCGAACATGGAGCCCGGGAAAGCAAGGCCCAAGAGGCACCAGCTCTCCCGCATCTCTTCTTCCCTGACGCGACTGAAGCCTTGCTGAGGAAGCAGCGGCGAAGTGCTGTTCGCTCCAAGGCAAAACCTCTGCGAAAACACAGCATTCGCTGAGAAATGATCTGCGGGCTGCTGCTGCTTGTCTGAGCCCAGTCTCCCAGTGGGAGAAATGGCGGTGGGAGAAACCCGCATACAGTGAAAGCCTCTTTGCCTGGGCATCTCTCCTGGGAAAGCACAGCATTCGTAGGGAAATCAGAGTTGGGTTTGGGGATGCTGCTGCTGCTTGCCTTAGCTAGTCTCCGCAGCACTGTGAAAGATACCGCAAGGAGCGAAATACCCTTTGCCCTAGCATCCCCTCTGCCTGAGAGAGAAGCATGGTCGCACAAGTCTGTCACCGCCCTCCCCAGGAGCAAGTGTGGTGAAGGCACAGCACGCCGCCCCCTGGGATGAGAAGGAGCCCTTGGCCTTGGAGTCGGGAAATGCTTGGGAAGCAGAATAGCCTGCCATGGCACGAACAGCAGGCCAGTGGCAAGACAAGTGTCACCCGCTCCCTGTGCGGAGAGATTGAAGCCTGGGTGCTAAGGAGACATGAGGGGACGACTAGGGCAAGGGCGCGTGCTACACTCTGAGGAAGGAGTCTGGGCAGATGGCAGGCCTGTCCTGTGCCTCTGGTCCCAAGGGGAGAATATCTCCTAGGCCACCTGTCCCAAGGGCAGTCGGGCTTGCCCCCAGGTGCCATACCCGGAACTCGCAGAAACAACCCCATGGAGAAACGGGCAGTCAGATGCCGTCTTCCACCAAGATGTGGCAGTGTTGTGGGTGGCAGGGGGTGTGCCTGGTAAGGAGTGGAGACAGTCCCCCACAGTTCCCCATCCCAGTGCACGGGCCCTGTGCAGGGATGCTGTCGCCTCCTCTCTCCTGTGGTGAAGGCACTGGCCTAGACCCCGAGTCTGCCTGAGCGTCAGAGCAAAAGGCTAAGCCTTACCTACGCCAGGAGATGGTAATGGGCATAGAGTGCCATGCTAGGCCACGCACACTGCTGCAGGGTTGTGACTGTGTCTGCTTAGTTCGGCTTAGCAAGGTGAACCCTGGGCGCGAACTGGGAGCCCGGGAATGGAAGGCCCAAGAGGCACCACCTCTCCCGCGACTCTTCATCCCTGCCGCGACAGAGCAAATGACCAAAGCCTTGCTGAGGAAGCAGCAGCGAAGTGCGGTTCGCGCCAAGCTGACAACCTCTGCGAAAGCATAGCACTCGCTGGGAAATCAGAGTTGGTTCTGTGGGCTGATTTTGCTGCTTGCCTTAGCCTAGTATTCACAGCACGATGGGAGAAACGCGCATAGAGCGAAAGACTCTTTGCCGGGGCATCCCCTTGGGAAGGCAGAGCATTTTTTGGGAAATCAGAGTGGGGTCTGTGGGATGCTGCCTGCTGCTTGCCAGAGCTGGTCTCCACAGCACGGTGTAATACACCCGCATGGAGCGAAATCCTCTTTGCCTGGGCATCACCTCTGCCTGAGAGAGAAGCGCGGTGGCGCCTGTGGAAAGAGCCTTAAGGAAAGGGACACGTCTGTCACGACAGAGAGATGGAAGCCTGGCTGCTAAGGAGAAACGAGGGGAAGCTTAGGGCAGGGGAAAGGGCTCCATTCTGAGGAAGGAGTCTGGGCAGAAAGCATGCCTGTCCTGAGCCTTTGGGCTCAAGGAGACAGCAGCTCCTTGGCCACCTCTCCGTGGTGGAGACATGGGCTTGCCACCAGGCGCCTACCCTGAACGTGAGCAACAACTCCCAGAAAGAACTGTGCATCAGAAGCCGGCTTTCTCCAGGATGGGGAAGCTTGGAGGAGGCACGGGGTTTAAGGGGAAGGAGTGGGGACAGTCCCCCAAAGCTCCCTATTCAGTGCACGGGCGGTGTGCAGGGATTCTGTCACCTCTCCTTTCCTGTGGGGAAAGCACTGGCTTAGTCTGCGAGTCCGCCTGAGCGCCAGAGTAAAAGGCCAAGCGATGCCTACCCGGGAGATGTTTGTGTGCATAGAGTGCCATCCTAGGCTACGCAGGCTACTGCACTTTTGTGGCTCTGTCTGCTTAGTTCGGCCTGGCAGGGTGAACCCAGGACGTGAACATGGAGCCCGGGAAAGGAAGACAGAAGAGGCACCAGCTCTCCCGCAGCTCTTCTTCCCTGACGAAACTGAAGCCTTGCTGAGGAAGCAGCGGCGAAGTGCTGTTCGCTCCAAGGCAAAGCCTCTGCGAAAGCACAGCATTCGCTGAGAAATGTTCGGCGGGCTGCTGCTGCTTGCCTGAGCTCAGTCTCCCAGTGGGAGAAATCGCGGTGGGAGAACCCGCATACAGTGAAAGCCTCTTTGCCTGGGCATCACCCCTGGGAAAGCACCGCATTCGTAGGGAATTCAGAGTTGGGTTTGGGGATGCTGCTGCTGCTTGCCTGAGCTAGTCTCCGCAGCACGGTGGAAGATACCCGCATGGAGCGAAATACCCTTTGCCCTAGCATGCCCTCTGCCTGAGAGAGAAGCATGGTCGCACAAGTCTGTCACCGCGCTCCCCAGGAGGAAGTGTGGGGAAGGCCCCGCACGCCGCCCCCTGGGATGAGAAGGAGCCCTTGGCCTTGGGGTCCGGAAACGCTTGGGAAGCAGGATAGCCTGCCATGGCAGGAACAGCAGGCCAGTGGCAAGACAAGTGTCACCCACTCCCTGTGCGGAGAGATCGAAGCCTGGCTGCTAAGGAGACATGAGTGGACGACTAGGGCAGGGGCGCGTGCTCCACTCTGAGGAAGGAGTCGGGCAGATGGCAGGCCTGTCCTGTGCCTCTGGTCCCAAGGGGAGAGCATCTCCTAGGCCACCTGTCCCAAGGGCAGTCGGGCTTGCCCCCAGTTGCCATACCCGGAACTCGCAGAAACAACCCCATGGAGAAACGGGCAGTCAGATGCTGTCTTCCACCAAGATGTGGCAGTGTTGTGGGTGGCAGGGGTGTGCCTGGTAAGGAGTGGATACAGACCCCACAGTTCCCCATCCCAGTGCACGGGTCGTGTGCAGGGATCCTGTTGCCTCCTCTCTCCTGTGGTGAAGGCACTGGCCTAGACCTCGAGTCTGCCTGAGCGCATTAGCAAAAGTCAAAGCCTTACCTATGACAGGAGATGGTAATAGGCATAGAGTGCCATCCTAGGCCATGCACGCTGCTGTAGGGTTGTGATTATGTCTGCTTAGTTTGGCTTAGCAAGGTCAACCCCAGGCGCTAACGGGGAGCCCAGGAATGCAAGGCCCAAGAGGCACCAGCTCTCCCGCGGCTCTTCATCCCAGCCACAACAGAGCGAACGACCAAAGCCTTGCTGAGGAAGCAGCAGCGAAGTGCGGTTCGCACCAAGCTGAAAACTTCTGCAAAAGCATAGCAGTCGCTGGGAAATCAGAGTTGGTTCTGTGGGCTGCTTTTGCTGCTTGCCTTAGCCTATTATTCGCAGCACGATGGGAGAAACCCGCATAGAGCGAAAGCCTCTTTGACAGGGCATCCCCTCTGGGAAAGCACACCATTCTTTGGGAAATCAAAGTCGGGTCTGTGGGATGCTGCCTGCTGCTTGCCAGAGCTGGTCTCCACAGCACGGTGTAATACACTCGCATGGAGCGAAATCCTCTTTGCCTGGGCAACCCCTCTGCCTGAGAAAGAAGCGCGGGGACGCCTGTGGAAAGAGCCTTAAGGAAATGGACACGTTTGTCAGGGCAGAGCGACGGAAGCCTGGCTGCTAAAGAGACACGAGGGGAAGATTAGGGCAGGGGAAAGGGCTCCACTCTGTGGAAGGAGTCTGGGCAGAAGGCAGGCCTGTCCTGTGCCTCTGGTCCCAAGGGGACCGCATCACCTTGGCCACCTGCCCCGTCGGCAGTCGGGCTTGCTCCAAGGTGCCATACCCGGAACTCGCAGAAACAACCCCATGGATAAACGGGCAGTCAGATGCCGTCTTCCACCAAGATGTGGCAGTGTTGTGGGTGGCAGGGTTTGTGCCTGGTAAGGAGTGGAGACAGTCCCCCACAGTTCCCCATCCTAGTGCACGGGCCGTGTGCAGGGATCCTGTCGCCTTCTCTCTCCTGTGGTGAAGGCACTGGTCTAGACCCCGAGTCTGCCTGAGCGCATGAGCAAAAGTCAAAGCCTTACCTATGACAGGAGATGGTAATAGGCATAGAGTGCCATGCTAGGCCACGCACGCTGCTGCAGGGTTGTGACTGTGTCTGCTTTGTTCGGCATAGCAAGGTGAACCGCGGGCGCGAAATAGGAGCACGGGAATGCAAGGCCCAAGAGGCACCAGCTCTCCCACGGCTCTTCATCCCTGCCGCGACAGAGCGAACGACCAAAGCCTTGCTGAGGAAGCAGCAGCGAAGTGCGGTTCGCACCAAGCTGAAAACTTCTGCAAAAGCATAGCAGTCGCTGGGAAATCAGAGTTGGTTCTGTGGGCTGCTTTTGTTGCTTGCCTTAGGCTAGTGTGGGAGGAACACGCGTAGAGCGAAAGCCTCATTGCCTGGGCATCCCCTCTGGGAAAGCACAGCATTCTATTGGAAATCAGAGTCGGGTCTGTGGGATGCTGCCTGCTGCTTGCCAGAGCTAGTTTCCACAGCATGGTGTAATAAACCCGCATGGAGCGAAATCCTCTTTGCCTGGGCAACCCCTCTGCCTGAGATAGAAGCGCGGTGGCGCCTGTGGAAAGAGCCTTAAGGAAAGGGACACGTCTGTCACGGCAGAGCGAGGAAAGCCTGGCTGCTAAGGAGACACGAGGGGAAGATTAGGGCAGGGGAAAGGGCTCCACTCTGAGGAAGGAGTCTGGGCAGAAAGCATGCCTGTCCTGAGCCTTTGGGCTCAAGGAGACAGCAGCTCCTTGGCCACCTGTCTGTGGTGGAGACATGGGCTTGCCACCAGGCGCCTACCCTGAACTCGAAAAACAACTCCCAGAAAGAACTGGCCATCAGATGCCGGCTTCCTCCAGGATGTGGAAGCTTGGAAGAGGCATGGGGTTTAAGGGGAAGGAGTGGGGACAGTCCCCCAAGCTCCCTATTCAGTGCATGGGCGGTGTGCAGGGATCCTGTCACCTCTCCTTTCCTGTGGGGAAAGCACTGGCTTAGTCTGCGAGTCCGCCAGAGTAAAAGGCCAAGCGATGCCTACCCTTTGAGATGTTTGTGTGCATAGAGTGCCATCCTATACTACGCAGGCTACTGCACTTTTGTGGCTCTGTCTGCTTAGTTCGGCCTGGCAGGGTGAACCCAGGACGTGAACATGGAGCGCGGGAAAGGAAGACAGAAGAGGCACCAGTTCTCCAGCAGCTCTTCTTCCCTGACGCGACTGAAGCCTTGCTGAGGAAGCAGCGGCGAAGTGCTGTTCGCTCCAAGGCAAAGCCTCTGCGAATGCACAGCATTCGCTGAGAAATGTTTGGCGGGCTTCTGCTGCTTGCCTGAGCTCAGTCTCCCACTGGGAGAAATGGCAGTGGGAGAAACCCGCATAGAGCGAAAGCCTCTTTGCCGTAGCATTCCCTCTGGGAAAGCACAGCATTCTTTGGGAAATCAGAGTCGGGTCTGTGGGATGCGGCCTGCTGCTTGCCAGAGTTGGTCTCCACAGCACGGTGTAATAAACCCGCATGGAGCGAAATCCTCTTTGCCTGGGCATCCCCTCTGCCTGAGAGAGAAGCGCGGTGGCGCCTGTGGAAAGAGCCTTAAGGAAAGGGACACGTCTGTCACGGCATAGTGAGGAAAGCCTGGCTGCTAAGGAGACACGAGGGGAAGATTAGGGCAGGGGAAAGGGCTCCACTCTGAGGAAGGAGTCTGGGCAGAAAGCATGCCTGTCCTGAGCCTTTGGGCTCAAGGAGACAGCAGCTCCTTGGCCACCTGTCCGTGGTGGAGACATGGGCTTGCCACCAGGCGCCTACCCTGAACTCGAAAAACAACTCCCAGAAAGAACTGGCCATCAGATGCCGGCTTCCTCCAGGACGTGGAAGCTTGGAAGAGGCATGGGGTTTAAGGGGAAGGAGTGGGGACAGTCCCCCAAGCTCCCTATTCAGTGCACGGGTGGTGTGCAGGGATCCTGTCACCTCTCCTTTCCTGTGGGGAAAGCACTGGCTAAGTCCGCGAGTCCTCCTGAGCGGCAGAGTAAAGGGCCAAGCGATGCCTACCCGGGAGATGTTTGTGTGCATAAAGTGCCATCCTAGGAAATGCACACTACTGCACTTTTGTGGCTCTGTCCGCTTAGTTCGGCCTGGCAGGGTGAACCCAGGACGCGAACATGGAGCCCGGGAAAGCAAGGCCCAAGAGGCACCAGCTCTCCCACATCTCTTCTTCCCTGACGCGACTGAAGCCTTGCTGAGGAAGCAGCGGCGAAGTGCTGTTCGCTCCAAGGCAAAACCTCTGCGAAAACACAGCATTCGCTGAGAAATGATCTGCGGGCTGCTGCTGCTTGTCTGAGCCCAGTCTCCCAGTGGGAGAAATGGCGGTGGGAGAAACCCGCATACAGTGAAAGCCTCTTTGCCTGGGCATCTCTCCTGGGAAAGCACAGCATTCGTAGGGAAATCAGAGTTGGGTTTGGGGATGCTGCTGCTGCTTGCCTTAGCTAGTCTCCGCAGCACTGTGAAAGATACCGCAAGGAGCGAAATACCCTTTGCCCTAGCATCCCCTCTGCCTGAGAGAGAAGCATGGTCGCACAAGTCTGTCACCGCCCTCCCCAGGAGCAAGTGTGGTGAAGGCACAGCACGCCGCCCCCTGGGATGAGAAGGAGCCCTTGGCCTTGGAGTCGGGAAACGCTTGGGAAGCAGAATAGCCTGCCATGGCACGAACAGCAGGCCAGTGGCAAGACAAGTGTCACCCGCTCCCTGTGCGGAGAGATTGAAGCCTGGGTGCTAAGGAGACATGAGGGGACGACTAGGGCAAGGGCGCGTGCTACACTCTGAGGAAGGAGTCTGGGCAGATGGCAGGCCTGTCCTGTGCCTCTGGTCCCAAGGGGAGAATATCTCCTAGGCCACCTGTCCCAAGGGCAGTCGGGCTTGCCCCCAGGTGCCATACCCGGCACTCGCAGAAACAACCCCATGGAGAAACGGGCAGTCAGATGCCGTCTTCCACCAAGATGTGGCAGTGTTGTGGGTGGCAGGGGGTGTGCCTGGTAAGGAGTGGAGACAGTCCCCCACAGTTCCCCATCCCAGTGCACGGGCCCTGTGCAGGGATGCTGTCGCCTCCTCTCTCCTGTGGTGAAGGCACTGGCCTAGACCCCGAGTCTGCCTGAGCGTCAGAGCAAAAGGCTAAGCCTTACCTACGCCAGGAGATGGTAATGGGCATAGAGTGCCATGCTAGGCCACGCACACTGCTGCAGGGTTGTGACTGTGTCTGCTTAGTTCGGCTTAGCAAGGTGAACCCTGGGCGCGAACTGGGAGCCCGGGAATGGAAGGCCCAAGAGGCACCACCTCTCCCGCGACTCTTCATTCCTGCCGCGACAGAGCAAATGACCAAAGCCTTGCTGAGGAAGCAGCAGCGAAGTGCGGTTCGCGCCAAGCTGACAACCTCTGCGAAAGCATAGCACTCGCTGGGAAATCAGAGTTGGTTCTGTGGGCTGCTTTTGCTGCTTGCCTTAGCCTAGTATTCACAGCACGATGGGAGAAACGCGCATAGAGCGAAAGACTCTTTGCCGGGGCATCCCCTTGGGAAGGCAGAGCATTTTTTGGGAAATCAGAGTGCGGTCTGTGGGATGCTGCCTGCTGCTTGCCAGAGCTGGTCTCCACAGCACGGTGTAATACACCCGCATGGAGCGAAATCCTCTTTGCCTGGGCATCACCTCTGCCTGAGAGAGAAGCGCGGTGGCGCCTGTGGAAAGAGCCTTAAGGAAAGGGACACGTCTGTCACGACAGAGAGATGGAAGCCTGGCTGCTAAGGAGAAACGAGGGGAAGCTTAGGGCAGGGGAAAGGGCTCCATTCTGAGGAAGGAGTCTGGGCAGAAAGCATGCCTGTCCTCAGCCTTTGGGCTCAAGGAGACAGCAGCTCCTTGGCCACCTCTCCGTGGTGGAGACATGGGCTTGCCACCAGGCGCCTACCCTGAACGTGAGCAACAACTCCCAGAAAGAACTGGGCATCAGAAGCCGGCTTTCTCCAGGATGGGGAAGCTTGGAGGAGGCACGGGGTTTAAGGGGAAGGAGTGGGGACAGTCCCCCAAAGCTCCCTATTCAGTGCACGGGCGGTGTGCAGGGATTCTGTCACCTCTCCTTTCCTGTGGGGAAAGCACTGGCTTAGTCTGCGAGTCCGCCTGAGCGCCAGAGTAAAAGGCCAAGCGATGCCTACCCGGGAGATGTTTGTGTGCATAGAGTGCCATCCTAGGCTACGCAGGCTACTGCACTTTTGTGGCTCTGTCTGCTTAGTTCGGCCTGGCAGGGTGAACCCAGGACGTGAACATGGAGCCCGGGAAAGGAAGACAGAAGAGGCACCAGCTCTCCCGCAGCTCTTCTTCCCTGACGAAACTGAAGCCTTGCTGAGGAAGCAGCGGCGAAGTGCTGTTCGCTCCAAGGCAAAGCCTGTGCGAAAGCACAGCATTCGCTGAGAAATGTTCGGCGGGCTGCTGCTGCTTGCCTGAGCTCAGTCTCCCAGTGGGAGAAATCGCGGTGGGAGAACCCGCATACAGTGAAAGCCTCTTTGCCTGGGCATCACCCCTGGGAAAGCACCGCATTCGTAGGGAATTCAGAGTTGGGTTTGGGGATGCTGCTGCTGCTTGCCTGAGCTAGTCTCCGCAGCACGGTGGAAGATACCCGCATGGAGCGAAATACCCTTTGCCCTAGCATGCCCTCTGCCTGAGAGAGAAGCATGGTCGCACAAGTCTGTCACCGCGCTCCCCAGGAGGAAGTGTGGGGAAGGCCCCGCACGCCGCCCCCTGGGATGAGAAGGAGCCCTTGGCCTTGGGGTCCGGAAACGCTTGGGAAGCAGGATAGCCTGCCATGGCAGGAACAGCAGGCCAGTGGCAAGACAAGTGTCACCCACTCCCTGTGCGGAGAGATCGAAGCCTGGCTGCTAAGGAGACATGAGTGGACGACTAGGGCAGGGGCGCGTGCTCCACTCTGAGGAAGGAGTCGGGCAGATGGCAGGCCTGTCCTGTGCCTCTGGTCCCAAGGGGAGAGCATCTCCTAGGCCACCTGTCCCAAGGGCAGTCGGGCTTGCCCCCAGTTGCCATACCCGGAACTCGCAGAAACAACCCCATGGAGAAACGGGCAGTCAGATGCTGTCTTCCACCAAGATGTGGCAGTGTTGTGGGTGGCAGGGGTGTGCCTGGTAAGGAGTGGATACCGACCCCACAGTTCCCCATCCCAGTGCACGGGTCGTGTGCAGGGATCCTGTTGCCTCCTCTCTCCTGTGGTGAAGGCACTGGCCTAGACCTCGAGTCTGCCTGAGCGCATTAGCAAAAGTCAAAGCCTTACCTATGACAGGAGATGGTAATAGGCATAGAGTGCCATCCTAGGCCATGCACGCTGCTGTAGGGTTGTGATTATGTCTGCTTAGTTCGGCTTAGCAAGGTGAACCCCAGGCGCTAACGGGGAGCCCAGGAATGCAAGGCCCAAGAGGCACCAGCTCTCCCGCGGCTCTTCATCCCAGCCACAACAGAGCGAACGACCAAAGCCTTGCTGAGGAAGCAGCAGCGAAGTGCGGTTCGCACCAAGCTGAAAACTTCTGCAAAAGCATAGCAGTCGCTGGGAAATCAGAGTTGGTTCTGTGGGCTGCTTTTGCTGCTTGCCTTAGCCTAGTATTCGCAGCACGATGGGAGAAACCCGCATAGAGCGAAAGCCTCTTTGACAGGGCATCCCCTCTGGGAAAGCACACCATTCTTTGGGAAATCAAAGTCGGGTCTGTGGGATGCTGCCTGCTGCTTGCCAGAGCTGGTCTCCACAGCACGGTGTAATACACTCGCATGGAGCGAAATCCTCTTTGCCTGGGCAACCCCTCTGCCTGAGAAAGAAACGCGGTGACGCCTGTGGAAAGAGCCTTAAGGAAATGGACACGTTTGTCAGGGCAGAGCGACGGAAGCCTGGCTGCTAAAGAGACACGAGGGGAAGATTAGGGCAGGGGAAAGGGCTCCACTCTGTGGAAGGAGTCTGGGCAGAAGGCAGGCCTGTCCTGTGCCTCTGGTCCCAAGGGGACCGCATCACCTTGGCCACCTGCCCCGTTGGCAGTCGGGCTTGCTCCAAGGTGCCATACCCGGAACTCGCAGAAACAACCCCATGGATAAACGGGCAGTCAGATGCCGTCTTCCACCAAGATGTGGCAGTGTTGTGGGTGGCAGGGTTTGTGCCTGGTAAGGAGTGGAGACAGTCCCCCACAGTTCCCCATCCTAGTGCACGGGCCGTGTGCAGGGATCCTGTCGCCTTCTCTCTCCTGTGGTGAAGGCACTGGTCTAGACCCCGAGTCTGCCTGAGCGCATGAGCAAAAGTCAAAGCCTTACCTATGACAGGAGATGGTAATAGGCATAGAGTGCCATGCTAGGCCACGCACGCTGCTGCAGGGTTGTGACTGTGTCTGCTTTGTTCGGCATAGCAAGGTGAACCGCAGGCGCGAAATAGGAGCACGGGAATGCAAGGCCCAAGAGGCACCAGCTCTCCCACGGCTCTTCATCCCTGCCGCGACAGAGCGAACGACCAAAGCCTTGCTGAGGAAGCAGCAGCGAAGTGCGGTTCGCACCAAGCTGAAAACTTCTGCAAAAGCATAGCAGTCGCTGGGAAATCAGAGTTGGTTCTGTGGGCTGCTTTTGTTGCTTGCCTTAGGCTAGTGTGGGAGGAATACGCGTAGAGCGAAAGCCTCATTGCCTGGGCATCCCCTCTGGGAAAGCACAGCATTCTATTGGAAATCAGAGTCGGGTCTGTGGGATGCTGCCTGCTGCTTGCCAGAGCTAGTTTCCACAGCATGGTGTAATAAACCCGCATGGAGCGAAATCCTCTTTGCCTGGGCAACCCCTCTGCCTGAGAGAGAAGCGCGGTGGCGCCTGTGGAAAGAGCCTTAAGGAAAGGGACACGTCTGTCACGGCAGAGCGAGGAAAGCCTGGCTGCTAAGGAGACACGAGGGGAAGATTAGGGCAGGGGAAAGGGCTCCACTCTGAGGAAGGAGTCTGGGCAGAAAGCATGCCTGTCCTGAGCCTTTGGGCTCAAGGAGACAGCAGCTCCTTGGCCACCTGTCCGTGGTGGAGACATGGGCTTGCCACCAGGCGCCTACCCTGAACTCGAAAAACAACTCCCAGAAAGAACTGGCCATCAGATGCCGGCTTCCTCCAGGACTTGGAAGCTTGGAAGAGGCATGGGGTTTAAGGGGAAGGAGTGGGGACAGTCCCCCAAGCTCCCTATTCAGTGCACGGGCGGTGTGCAGGGATCCTGTCACCTCTCCTTTCCTGTGGGGAAAGCACTGGCTAAGTCCGCAAGTCCTCCTGAGCGGCAGAGTAAAGGGCCAAGCGATGCCTACCCGGGAGATGTTTGTGTGCATAAAGTGCCATCCTAGGAAATGCACACTACTGCACTTTTGTGGCTCTGTCCGCTTAGTTCGGCCTGGCAGGGTGAACCCAGGACGCGAACATGGAGCCCGGGAAAGCAAGGCCCAAGAGGCACCAGCTCTCCCGCATCTCTTCTTCCCTGACGCGACTGAAGCCTTGCTGAGGAAGCAGCGGCGAAGTGCTGTTCGCTCCAAGGCAAAACCTCTGCGAAAACACAGCATTCGCTGAGAAATGATCTGCGGGCTGCTGCTGCTTGTCTGAGCCCAGTCTCCCAGTGGGAGAAATGGCGGTGGGAGAAACCCGCATACAGTGAAAGCCTCTTTGCCTGGGCATCTCTCCTGGGAAAGCACAGCATTCGTAGGGAAATCAGAGTTGGGTTTGGGGATGCTGCTGCTGCTTGCCTTAGCTAGTCTCCGCAGCACTGTGAAAGATACCGCAAGGAGCGAAATACCCTTTGCCCTAGCATCCCCTCTGCCTGAGAGAGAAGCATGGTCGCACAAGTCTGTCACCGCCCTCCCCAGGAGCAAGTGTGGTGAAGGCACAGCACGCGGCCCCCTGGGATGAGAAGGAGCCCTTGGCCTTGGAGTCGGGAAACGCTTGGGAAGCAGAATAGCCTGCCATGGCACGAACAGCAGGCCAGTGGCAAGACAAGTGTCACTTGCTCCCTGTGCGGAGAGATTGAAGCCTGGGTGCTAAGGAGACATGAGGGGACGACTAGGGCATGGGCGCGTGCTACACTCTGAGGAAGGAGTCTGGGCAGATGGCAGGCCTGTCCTGTGCCTCTGGTCCCAAGGGGAGAATATCTCCTAGGCCACCTGTCCCAAGGGCAGTCGGGCTTGCCCCCAGGTGCCATACCCGGAACTCGCAGAAACAACCCCATGGAGAAACGGGCAGTCAGATGCCGTCTTCCACCAAGATGTGGCAGTGTTGTGGGTGGCAGGGGGTGTGCCTGGTAAGGAGTGGAGACAGTCCCCCACAGTTCCCCATCCCAGTGCACGGGCCCTGTGCAGGGATGCTGTCGCCTCCTCTCTCCTGTGGTGAATGCACTGGCCTAGACCCCGAGTCTGCCTGAGCGTCAGAGCAAAAGGCTAAGCCTTACCTACGCCAGGAGATGGTAATGGGCATAGAGTGCCATGCTAGGCCACGCACACTGCTGCAGGGTTGTGACTGTGTCTGCTTAGTTCGGCTTAGCAAGGTGAACCCTGGGCGCGAACTGGGAGCCCGGGAATGGAAGGCCCAAGAGGCACCACCTCTCCCGCGACTCTTCATCCCTGCCGCGACAGAGCAAATGACCAAAGCCTTGCTGAGGAAGCAGCAGCGAAGTGCGGTTCGCGCCAAGCTGACAACCTCTGCGAAAGCATAGCACTCGCTGGGAAATCAGAGTTGGTTCTGTGGGCTGCTTTTGCTGCTTGCCTTAGCCTAGTATTCACAGCACGATGGGAGAAACGCGCATAGAGCGAAAGACTCTTTGCCGGGGCATCCCCTTGGGAAGGCAGAGCATTTTTTGGGAAATCAGAGTGGGGTCTGCGGGATGCTGCCTGCTGCTTGCCAGAGCTGGTCTCCACAGCACGGTGTAATACACCCACATGGAGCGAAATCCTCTTTGCCTGGGCATCACCTCTGCCTGAGAGAGAAGCACGGTGGCGCCTGTGGAAAGAGCCTTAAGGAAAGGGACACGTCTGTCACGAAAGAGAGATGGAAGCCTGGCTGCTAAGGAGAAACGAGGGGAAGCTTAGGGCAGGGGAAAGGGCTCCATTCTGAGGAAGGAGTCTGGGCAGAAAGCATGCCTGTCCTCAGCCTTTGGGCTCAAGGAGACAGCAGCTCCTTGGCCACCTCTCCGTGGTGGAGACATGGGCTTGCCACCAGGCGCCTACCCTGAACGTGAGCAACAACTCCCAGAAAGAACTGGGCATCAGAAGCCGGCTTTCTCCAGGATGGGGAAGCTTGGAGGAGGCACGGGGTTTAAGGGGAAGGAGTGGGGACAGTCTCCCAAAGCTCCCTATTCAGTGCACGGGCGGTGTGCAGGGATTCTGTCACCTCTCCTTTCCTGTGGGGAAAGCACTGGCTTAGTCTGCGAGTCCGCCTGAGCGCCAGAGTAAAAGGCCAAGCGATGCCTACCCGGGAGATGTTTGTGTGCATAGAGTGCCATCCTAGGCTACGCAGGCTACTGCACTTTTGTGGCTCTGTCTGCTTAGTTCGGCCTGGCAGGGTGAACCCAGGACGTGAACATGGAGCCCGGGAAAGGAAGACAGAAGAGGCACCAGCTCTCCCGCAGCTCTTCTTCCCTGACGAAACTGAAGCCTTGCTGAGGAAGCAGCGGCGAAGTGCTGTTCGCTCCAAGGCAAAGCCTCTGCGAAAGCACAGCATTCGCTGAGAAATGTTCGGCGGGCTGCTGCTGCTTGCCTGAGCTCAGTCTCCCAGTGGGAGAAATCGCGGTGGGAGAACCCGCATACAGTGAAAGCCTCTTTGCCTGGGCATCACCCCTGGGAAAGCACCGCATTCGTAGGGAATTCAGAGTTGGGTTTGGGGATGCTGCTGCTGCTTGCCTGAGCTAGTCTCCGCAGCACGGTGGAAGATACCCGCATGGAGCGAAATACCCTTTGCCCTAGCATGCCCTCTGCCTGAGAGAGAAGCATGGTCGCACAAGTCTGTCACCGCGCTCCCCAGGAGGAAGTGTGGGGAAGGCCCCGCACGCCGCCCCCTGGGATGAGAAGGAGCCCTTGGCCTTGGGGTCCGGAAACGCTTGGGAAGCAGGATAGCCTGCCATGGCAGGAACAGCAGGCCAGTGGCAAGACAAGTGTCACCCACTCCCTGTGCGGAGAGATCGAAGCCTGGCTGCTAAGGAGACATGAGTGGACGACTAGGGCAGGGGCGCGTGCTCCACTCTGAGGAAGGAGTCGGGCAGATGGCAGGCCTGTCCTGTGCCTCTGGTCCCAAGGGGAGAGCATCTCCTAGGCCACCTGTCCCAAGGGCAGTCGGGCTTGCCCCCAGTTGCCATACCCGGAACTCGCAGAAACAACCCCATGGAGAAACGGGCAGTCAGATGCTGTCTTCCACCAAGATGTGGCAGTGTTGTGGGTGGCAGGGGTGTGCCTGGTAAGGAGTGGATACCGACCCCACAGTTCCCCATCCCAGTGCACGGGTCGTGTGCAGGGATCCTGTTGCCTCCTCTCTCCTGTGGTGAAGGCACTGGCCTAGACCTCGAGTCTGCCTGAGCGCATTAGCAAAAGTCAAAGCCTTACCTATGACAGGAGATGGTAATAGGCATAGAGTGCCATCCTAGGCCATGAACGCTGCTGTAGGGTTGTGATTATGTCTGCTTAGTTCGGCTTAGCAAGGTCAACCCCAGGCGCTAACGGGGAGCCCAGGAATGCAAGGCCCAAGAGGCACCAGCTCTCCCGCGGCTCTTCATCCCAGCCACAACAGAGCGAACGACCAAAGCCTTGCTGAGGAAGCAGCAGCGAAGTGCGGTTCGCACCAAGCTGAAAACTTCTGCAAAAGCATAGCAGTCGCTGGGAAATCAGAGTTGGTTCTGTGGGCTGCTTTTGCTGCTTGCCTTAGCCTAGTATTCGCAGCACGATGGGAGAAACCCGCATAGAGCGAAAGCCTCTTTGACAGGGCATCCCCTCTGGGAAAGCACACCATTCTTTGGGAAATCAAAGTCGGGTCTGTGGGATGCTGCCTGCTGCTTGCCAGAGCTGGTCTCCACAGCACGGTGTAATACACTCGCATGGAGCGAAATCCTCTTTGCCTGGGCAACCCCTCTGCCTGAGAAAGAAGCGCGGTGACGCCTGTGGAAAGAGCCTTAAGGAAATGGACACGTTTGTCAGGGCAGAGCGACGGAAGCCTGGCTGCTAAAGAGACACGAGGGGAAGATTAGGGCAGGGGAAAGGGCTCCACTCTGTGGAAGGAGTCTGGGCAGAAGGCAGGCCTGTCCTGTGCCTCTGGTCCCAAGGGGACCGCATCACCTTGGCCACCTGCCCCGTCGGCAGTCGGGCTTGCTCCAAGGTGCCATACCCGGAACTCGCAGAAACAACCCCATGGATAAACGGGCAGTCAGATGCCGTCTTCCACCAAGATGTGGCAGTGTTGTGGGTGGCAGGGTTTGTGCCTGGTAAGGAGTGGAGACAGTCCCCCACAGTTCCCCATCCTAGTGCACGGGCCGTGTGCAGGGATCCTGTCGCCTTCTCTCTCCTGTGGTGAAGGCACTGGTCTAGACCCCGAGTCTGCCTGAGCGCATGAGCAAAAGTCAAAGCCTTACCTATGACAGGAGATGGTAATAGGCATAGAGTGCCATGCTAGGCCACGCACGCTGCTGCAGGGTTGTGACTGTGTCTGCTTTGTTCGGCATAGCAAGGTGAACCGCGGGCGCGAAATAGGAGCACGGGAATGCAAGGCCCAAGAGGCACCAGCTCTCCCACGGCTCTTCATCCCTGCCGCGACAGAGCGAACGACCAAAGCCTTGCTGAGGAAGCAGCAGCGAAGTGCGGTTCGCACCAAGCTGAAAACTTCTGCAAAAGCATAGCAGTCGCTGGGAAATCAGAGTTGGTTCTGTGGGCTGCTTTTGTTGCTTGCCTTAGGCTAGTGTGGGAGGAACACGCGTAGAGCGAAAGCCTCATTGCCTGGGCATCCCCTCTGGGAAAGCACAGCATTCTATTGGAAATCAGAGTCGGGTCTGTGGGATGCTGCCTGCTGCTTGCCAGAGCTAGTTTCCACAGCATGGTGTAATAAACCCGCATGGAGCGAAATCCTCTTTGCCTGGGCAACCCCTCTGCCTGAGAGAGAAGCGCGGTGGCGCCTGTGGAAAGAGCCTTAAGGAAAGGGACACGTCTGTCACGGCAGAGCGAGGAAAGCCTGGCTGCTAAGGAGACACGAGGGGAAGATTAGGGCAGGGGAAAGGGCTCCACTCTGAGGAAGGAGTCTGGGCAGAAAGCATGCCTGTCCTGAGCCTTTGGGCTCAAGGAGACAGCAGCTCCTTGGCCACCTGTCTGTGGTGGAGACATGGGCTTGCCACCAGGCGCCTACCCTGAACTCGAAAAACAACTCCCAGAAAGAACTGGCCATCAGATGCCGGCTTCCTCCAGGATGTGGAAGCTTGGAAGAGGCATGGGGTTTAAGGGGAAGGAGTGGGGACAGTCCCCCAAGCTCCCTATTCAGTGCATGGGCGGTGTGCAGGGATCCTGTCACCTCTCCTTTCCTGTGGGGAAAGCACTGGCTTAGTCTGCGAGTCCGCCAGAGTAAAAGGCCAAGCGATGCCTACCCTTTGAGATGTTTGTGTGCATAGAGTGCCATCCTATACTACGCAGGCTACTGCACTTTTGTGGCTCTGTCTGCTTAGTTCGGCCTGGCAGGGTGAACCCAGGACGTGAACATGGAGCGCGGGAAAGGAAGACAGAAGAGGCACCAGCTCTCCAGCAGCTCTTCTTCCCTGACGCGACTGAAGCCTTGCTGAGGAAGCAGCGGCGAAGTGCTGTTCGCTCCAAGGCAAAGCCTCTGCGAATGCACAGCATTCGCTGAGAAATGTTTGGCGGGCTTCTGCTGCTTGCCTGAGCTCAGTCTCCCACTGGGAGAAATGGCAGTGGGAGAAACCCGCATAGAGCGAAAGCCTCTTTGCCGTAGCATTCCCTCTGGGAAAGCACAGCATTCTTTGGGAAATCAGAGTCGGGTCTGTGGGATGCGGCCTGCTGCTTGCCAGAGTTGGTCTCCACAGCACGGTGTAATAAACCCGCATGGAGCGAAATCCTCTTTGCCTGGGCATCCCCTCTGCCTGAGAGAGAAGCGCGGTGGCGCCTGTGGAAAGAGCCTTAAGGAAAGGGACACGTCTGTCACGGCATAGTGAGGAAAGCCTGGCTGCTAAGGAGACACGAGGGGAAGATTAGGGCAGGGGAAAGGGCTCCACTCTGAGGAAGGAGTCTGGGCAGAAAGCATGCCTGTCCTGAGCCTTTGGGCTCAAGGAGACAGCAGCTCCTTGGCCACCTGTCCGTGGTGGAGACATGGGCTTGCCACCAGGCGCCTACCCTGAACTCGAAAAACAACTCCCAGAAAGAACTGGCCATCAGATGCCGGCTTCCTCCAGGACGTGGAAGCTTGGAAGAGGCATGGGGTTTAAGGGGAAGGAGTGGGGACAGTCCCCCAAGCTCCCTATTCAGTGCACGGGTGGTGTGCAGGGATCCTGTCACCTCTCCTTTCCTGTGGGGAAAGCACTGGCTAAGTCCGCGAGTCCTCCTGAGCGGCAGAGTAAAGGGCCAAGCGATGCCTACCCGGGAGATGTTTGTGTGCATAAAGTGCCATCCTAGGAAATGCACACTACTGCACTTTTGTGGCTCTGTCCGCTTAGTTCGGCCTGGCAGGGTGAACCCAGGACGCGAACATGGAGCCCGGGAAAGCAAGGCCCAAGAGGCACCAGCTCTCCCGCATCTCTTCTTCCCTGACGCGACTGAAGCCTTGCTGAGGAAGCAGCGGCGAAGTGCTGTTCGCTCCAAGGCAAAACCTCTGCGAAAACACAGCATTCGCTGAGAAATGATCTGCGGGCTGCTGCTGCTTGTCTGAGCCCAGTCTCCCAGTGGGAGAAATGGCGGTGGGAGAAACCCGCATACAGTGAAAGCCTCTTTGCCTGGGCATCTCTCCTGGGAAAGCACAGCATTCGTAGGGAAATCAGAGTTGGGTTTGGGGATGCTGCTGCTGCTTGCCTTAGCTAGTCTCCGCAGCACTGTGAAAGATACCGCAAGGAGCGAAATACCCTTTGCCCTAGCATCCCCTCTGCCTGAGAGAGAAGCATGGTCGCACAAGTCTGTCACCGCCCTCCCCAGGAGCAAGTGTGGTGAAGGCACAGCACGCCGCCCCCTGGGATGAGAAGGAGCCCTTGGCCTTGGAGTCGGGAAACGCTTGGGAAGCAGAATAGCCTGCCATGGCACGAACAGCAGGCCAGTGGCAAGACAAGTGTCACCCGCTCCCTGTGCGGAGAGATTGAAGCCTGGGTGCTAAGGAGACATGAGGGGACGACTAGGGCAAGGGCGCGTGCTACACTCTGAGGAAGGAGTCTGGGCAGATGGCAGGCCTGTCCTGTGCCTCTGGTCCCAAGGGGAGAATATCTCCTAGGCCACCTGTCCCAAGGGCAGTCGGGCTTGCCCCCAGGTGCCATACCCGGCACTCGCAGAAACAACCCCATGGAGAAACGGGCAGTCAGATGCCGTCTTCCACCAAGATGTGGCAGTGTTGTGGGTGGCAGGGGGTGTGCCTGGTAAGGAGTGGAGACAGTCCCCCACAGTTCCCCATCCCAGTGCACGGGCCCTGTGCAGGGATGCTGTCGCCTCCTCTCCTGTGGTGAAGGCACTGGCCTAGACCCCGAGTCTGCCTGAGCGTCAGAGCAAAAGGCTAAGCCTTACCTACGCCAGGAGATGGTAATGGGCATAGAGTGCCATGCTAGGCCACGCACACTGCTGCAGGGTTGTGACTGTGTCTGCTTAGTTCGGCTTAGCAAGGTGAACCCTGGGCGCGAACTGGGAGCCCGGGAATGGAAGGCCCAAGAGGCACCACCTCTCCCGCGACTCTTCATTCCTGCCGCGACAGAGCAAATGACCAAAGCCTTGCTGAGGAAGCAGCAGCGAAGTGCGGTTCGCGCCAAGCTGACAACCTCTGCGAAAGCATAGCACTCGCTGGGAAATCAGAGTTGGTTCTGTGGGCTGCTTTTGCTGCTTGCCTTAGCCTAGTATTCACAGCACGATGGGAGAAACGCGCATAGAGCGAAAGACTCTTTGCCGGGGCATCCCCTTGGGAAGGCAGAGCATTTTTTGGGAAATCAGAGTGCGGTCTGTGGGATGCTGCCTGCTGCTTGCCAGAGCTGGTCTCCACAGCACGGTGTAATACACCCGCATGGAGCGAAATCCTCTTTGCCTGGGCATCACCTCTGCCTGAGAGAGAAGCGCGGTGGCGCCTGTGGAAAGAGCCTTAAGGAAAGGGACACGTCTGTCACGACAGAGAGATGGAAGCCTGGCTGCTAAGGAGAAACGAGGGGAAGCTTAGGGCAGGGGAAAGGGCTCCATTTTGAGGAAGGAGTCTGGGCAGAAAGCATGCCTGTCCTCAGCCTTTGGGCTCAAGGAGACAGCAGCTCCTTGGCCACCTCTCCGTGGTGGAGACATGGGCTTGCCACCAGGCGCCTACCCTGAACGTGAGCAACAACTCCCAGAAAGAACTGGGCATCAGAAGCCGGCTTTCTCCAGGATGGGGAAGCTTGGAGGAGGCACGGGGTTTAAGGGGAAGGAGTGGGGACAGTCCCCCAAAGCTCCCTATTCAGTGCACGGGCGGTGTGCAGGGATTCTGTCACCTCTCCTTTCCTGTGGGGAAAGCACTGGCTTAGTCTGCGAGTCCGCCTGAGCGCCAGAGTAAAAGGCCAAGCGATGCCTACCCGGGAGATGTTTGTGTGCATAGAGTGCCATCCTAGGCTACGCAGGCTACTGCACTTTTGTGGCTCTGTCTGCTTAGTTCGGCCTGGCAGGGTGAACCCAGGACGTGAACATGGAGCCCGGGAAAGGAAGACAGAAGAGGCACCAGCTCTCCCGCAGCTCTTCTTCCCTGACGAAACTGAAGCCTTGCTGAGGAAGCAGCGGCGAAGTGCTGTTCGCTCCAAGGCAAAGCCTGTGCGAAAGCACAGCATTCGCTGAGAAATGTTCGGCGGGCTGCTGCTGCTTGCCTGAGCTCAGTCTCCCAGTGGGAGAAATCGCGGTGGGAGAACCCGCATACAGTGAAAGCCTCTTTGCCTGGGCATCACCCCTGGGAAAGCACCGCATTCGTAGGGAATTCAGAGTTGGGTTTGGGGATGCTGCTGCTGCTTGCCTGAGCTAGTCTCCGCAGCACGGTGGAAGATACCCGCATGGAGCGAAATACCCTTTGCCCTAGCATGCCCTCTGCCTGAGAGAGAAGCATGGTCGCACAAGTCTGTCACCGCGCTCCCCAGGAGGAAGTGTGGGGAAGGCCCCGCACGCCGCCCCCTGGGATGAGAAGGAGCCCTTGGCCTTGGGGTCCGGAAACGCTTGGGAAGCAGGATAGCCTGCCATGGCAGGAACAGCAGGCCAGTGGCAAGACAAGTGTCACCCACTCCCTGTGCGGAGAGATCGAAGCCTGGCTGCTAAGGAGACATGAGTGGACGACTAGGGCAGGGGCGCGTGCTCCACTCTGAGGAAGGAGTCGGGCAGATGGCAGGCCTGTCCTGTGCCTCTGGTCCCAAGGGGAGAGCATCTCCTAGGCCACCTGTCCCAAGGGCAGTCGGGCTTGCCCCCAGTTGCCATACCCGGAACTCGCAGAAACAACCCCATGGAGAAACGGGCAGTCAGATGCTGTCTTCCACCAAGATGTGGCAGTGTTGTGGGTGGCAGGGGTGTGCCTGGTAAGGAGTGGAGACAGACCCCACAGTTCCCCATCCCAGTGCACGGGTCGTGTGCAGGGATCCTGTTGCCTCCTCTCTCCTGTGGTGAAGGCACTGGCCTAGACCTCGAGTCTGCCTGAGCGCATTAGGAAAAGTCAAAGCCTTACCTATGACAGGAGATGGTAATAGGCATAGAGTGCCATCCTAGGCCATGCACGCTGCTGTAGGGTTGTGATTATGTCTGCTTAGTTCGGCTTAGCAAGGTGAACCCCAGGCGCTAACGGGGAGCCCAGGAATGCAAGGCCCAAGAGGCACCAGCTCTCCCGCGGCTCTTCATCCCAGCCACAACAGAGCGAACGACCAAAGCCTTGCTGAGGAAGCAGCAGCGAAGTGCGGTTCGCACCAAGCTGAAAACTTCTGCAAAAGCATAGCAGTCGCTGGGAAATCAGAGTTGGTTCTGTGGGCTGCTTTTGCTGCTTGCCTTAGCCTAGTATTCGCAGCACGATGGGAGAAACCCGCATAGAGCGAAAGCCTCTTTGACAGGGCATCCCCTCTGGGAAAGCACACCATTCTTTGGGAAATCAAAGTCGGGTCTGTGGGATGCTGCCTGCTGCTTGCCAGAGCTGGTCTCCACAGCACGGTGTAATACACTCGCATGGAGCGAAATCCTCTTTGCCTGGGCAACCCCTCTGCCTGAGAAAGAAACGCGGTGACGCCTGTGGAAAGAGCCTTAAGGAAATGGACACGTTTGTCAGGGCAGAGCGACGGAAGCCTGGCTGCTAAAGAGACACGAGGGGAAGATTAGGGCAGGGGAAAGGGCTCCACTCTGTGGAAGGAGTCTGGGCAGAAGGCAGGCCTGTCCTGTGCCTCTGGTCCCAAGGGGACCGCATCACCTTGGCCACCTGCCCCGTCGGCAGTCGGGCTTGCTCCAAGGTGCCATACCCGGAACTCGCAGAAACAACCCCATGGATAAACGGGCAGTCAGATGCCGTCTTCCACCAAGATGTGGCAGTGTTGTGGGTGGCAGGGTTTGTGCCTGGTAAGGAGTGGAGACAGTCCCCCACAGTTCCCCATCCTAGTGCACGGGCCGTGTGCAGGGATCCTGTCGCCTTCTCTCTCCTGTGGTGAAGGCACTGGTCTAGACCCCGAGTCTGCCTGAGCGCATGAGCAAAAGTCAAAGCCTTACCTATGACAGGAGATGGTAATAGGCATAGAGTGCCATGCTAGGCCACGCACGCTGCTGCAGGGTTGTGACTGTGTCTGCTTTGTTCGGCATAGCAAGGTGAACCGCAGGCGCGAAATAGGAGCACGGGAATGCAAGGCCCAAGAGGCACCAGCTCTCCCACGGCTCTTCATCCCTGCCGCGACAGAGCGAACGACCAAAGCCTTGCTGAGGAAGCAGCAGCGAAGTGCGGTTCGCACCAAGCTGAAAACTTCTGCAAAAGCATAGCAGTCGCTGGGAAATCAGAGTTGGTTCTGTGGGCTGCTTTTGTTGCTTGCCTTAGGCTAGTGTGGGAGGAATACGCGTAGAGCGAAAGCCTCATTGCCTGGGCATCCCCTCTGGGAAAGCACAGCATTCTATTGGAAATCAGAGTCGGGTCTGTGGGATGCTGCCTGCTGCTTGCCAGAGCTAGTTTCCACAGCATGGTGTAATAAACCCGCATGGAGCGAAATCCTCTTTGCCTGGGCAACCCCTCTGCCTGAGAGAGAAGCGCGGTGGCGCCTGTGGAAAGAGCCTTAAGGAAAGGGACACGTCTGTCACGGCAGAGCGAGGAAAGCCTGGCTGCTAAGGAGACACGAGGGGAAGATTAGGGCAGGGGAAAGGGCTCCACTCTGAGGAAGGAGTCTGGGCAGAAAGCATGCCTGTCCTGAGCCTTTGGGCTCAAGGAGACAGCAGCTCCTTGGCCACCTGTCCGTGGTGGAGACATGGGCTTGCCACCAGGCGCCTACCCTGAACTCGAGAAACAACTCCCAGAAAGAACTGGCCATCAGATGCCGGCTTCCTCCAGGACTTGGAAGCTTGGAAGAGGCATGGGGTTTAAGGGGAAGGAGTGGGGACAGTCCCCCAAGCTCCCTATTCAGTGCACGGGCGGTGTGCAGGGATCCTGTCACCTCTCCTTTCCTGTGGGGAAAGCACTGGCTAAGTCCGCAAGTCCTCCTGAGCGGCAGAGTAAAGGGCCAAGCGATGCCTACCCGGGAGATGTTTGTGTGCATAAAGTGCCATCCTAGGAAATGCACACTACTGCACTTTTGTGGCTCTGTCCGCTTAGTTCGGCCTGGCAGGGTGAACCCAGGACGCGAACATGGAGCCCGGGAAAGCAAGGCCCAAGAGGCACCAGCTCTCCCGCATCTCTTCTTCCCTGACGCGACTGAAGCCTTGCTGAGGAAGCAGCGGCGAAGTGCTGTTCGCTCCAAGGCAAAACCTCTGCGAAAACACAGCATTCGCTGAGAAATGATCTGCGGGCTGCTGCTGCTTGTCTGAGCCCAGTCTCCCAGTGGGAGAAATGGCGGTGGGAGAAACCCGCATACAGTGAAAGCCTCTTTGCCTGGGCATCTCTCCTGGGAAAGCACAGCATTCGTAGGGAAATCAGAGTTGGGTTTGGGGATGCTGCTGCTGCTTGCCTTAGCTAGTCTCCGCAGCACTGTGAAAGATACCGCAAGGAGCGAAATACCCTTTGCCCTAGCATCCCCTCTGCCTGAGAGAGAAGCATGGTCGCACAAGTCTGTCACCGCCCTCCCCAGGAGCAAGTGTGGTGAAGGCACAGCACGCGGCCCCCTGGGATGAGAAGGAGCCCTTGGCCTTGGAGTCGGGAAACGCTTGGGAAGCAGAATAGCCTGCCATGGCACGAACAGCAGGCCAGTGGCAAGACAAGTGTCACTTGCTCCCTGTGCGGAGAGATTGAAGCCTGGGTGCTAAGGAGACATGAGGGGACGACTAGGGCATGGGCGCGTGCTACACTCTGAGGAAGGAGTCTGGGCAGATGGCAGGCCTGTCCTGTGCCTCTGGTCCCAAGGGGAGAATATCTCCTAGGCCACCTGTCCCAAGGGCAGTCGGGCTTGCCCCCAGGTGCCATACCCGGAACTCGCAGAAACAACCCCATGGAGAAACGGGCAGTCAGATGCCGTCTTCCACCAAGATGTGGCAGTGTTGTGGGTGGCAGGGGGTGTGCCTGGTAAGGAGTGGAGACAGTCCCCCACAGTTCCCCATCCCAGTGCACGGGCCCTGTGCAGGGATGCTGTCGCCTCCTCTCTCCTGTGGTGAATGCACTGGCCTAGACCCCGAGTCTGCCTGAGCGTCAGAGCAAAAGGCTAAGCCTTACCTACGCCAGGAGATGGTAATGGGCATAGAGTGCCATGCTAGGCCACGCACACTGCTGCAGGGTTGTGACTGTGTCTGCTTAGTTCGGCTTAGCAAGGTGAACCCTGGGCGCGAACTGGGAGCCCGGGAATGGAAGGCCCAAGAGGCACCACCTCTCCCGCGACTCTTCATCCCTGCCGCGACAGAGCAAATGACCAAAGCCTTGCTGAGGAAGCAGCAGCGAAGTGCGGTTCGCGCCAAGCTGACAACCTCTGCGAAAGCATAGCACTCGCTGGGAAATCAGAGTTGGTTCTGTGGGCTGCTTTTGCTGCTTGCCTTAGCCTAGTATTCACAGCACGATGGGAGAAACGCGCATAGAGCGAAAGACTCTTTGCCGGGGCATCCCCTTGGGAAGGCAGAGCATTTTTTGGGAAATCAGAGTGGGGTCTGCGGGATGCTGCCTGCTGCTTGCCAGAGCTGGTCTCCACAGCACGGTGTAATACACCCACATGGAGCGAAATCCTCTTTGCCTGGGCATCACCTCTGCCTGAGAGAGAAGCACGGTGGCGCCTGTGGAAAGAGCCTTAAGGAAAGGGACACGTCTGTCACGAAAGAGAGATGGAAGCCTGGCTGCTAAGGAGAAACGAGGGGAAGCTTAGGGCAGGGGAAAGGGCTCCATTCTGAGGAAGGAGTCTGGGCAGAAAGCATGCCTGTCCTCAGCCTTTGGGCTCAAGGAGACAGCAGCTCCTTGGCCACCTCTCCGTGGTGGAGACATGGGCTTGCCACCAGGCGCCTACCCTGAACGTGAGCAACAACTCCCAGAAAGAACTGGGCATCAGAAGCCGGCTTTCTCCAGGATGGGGAAGCTTGGAGGAGGCACGGGGTTTAAGGGGAAGGAGTGGGGACAGTCTCCCAAAGCTCCCTATTCAGTGCACGGGCGGTGTGCAGGGATTCTGTCACCTCTCCTTTCCTGTGGGGAAAGCACTGGCTTAGTCTGCGAGTCCGCCTGAGCGCCAGAGTAAAAGGCCAAGCGATGCCTACCCGGGAGATGTTTGTGTGCATAGAGTGCCATCCTAGGCTACGCAGGCTACTGCACTTTTGTGGCTCTGTCTGCTTAGTTCGGCCTGGCAGGGTGAACCCAGGACGTGAACATGGAGCCCGGGAAAGGAAGACAGAAGAGGCACCAGCTCTCCCGCAGCTCTTCTTCCCTGACGAAACTGAAGCCTTGCTGAGGAAGCAGCGGCGAAGTGCTGTTCGCTCCAAGGCAAAGCCTGTGCGAAAGCACAGCATTCGCTGAGAAATGTTCGGCGGGCTGCTGCTGCTTGCCTGAGCTCAGTCTCCCAGTGGGAGAAATCGCGGTGGGAGAACCCGCATACAGTGAAAGCCTCTTTGCCTGGGCATCACCCCTGGGAAAGCACCGCATTCGTAGGGAATTCAGAGTTGGGTTTGGGGATGCTGCTGCTGCTTGCCTGAGCTAGTCTCCGCAGCACGGTGGAAGATACCCGCATGGAGCGAAATACCCTTTGCCCTAGCATGCCCTCTGCCTGAGAGAGAAGCATGGTCGCACAAGTCTGTCACCGCGCTCCCCAGGAGGAAGTGTGGGGAAGGCCCCGCACGCCGCCCCCTGGGATGAGAAGGAGCCCTTGGCCTTGGGGTCCGGAAACGCTTGGGAAGCAGGATAGCCTGCCATGGCAGGAACAGCAGGCCAGTGGCAAGACAAGTGTCACCCACTCCCTGTGCGGAGAGATCGAAGCCTGGCTGCTAAGGAGACATGAGTGGACGACTAGGGCAGGGGCGCGTGCTCCACTCTGAGGAAGGAGTCGGGCAGATGGCAGGCCTGTCCTGTGCCTCTGGTCCCAAGGGGAGAGCATCTCCTAGGCCACCTGTCCCAAGGGCAGTCGGGCTTGCCCCCAGTTGCCATACCCGGAACTCGCAGAAACAACCCCATGGAGAAACGGGCAGTCAGATGCTGTCTTCCACCAAGATGTGGCAGTGTTGTGGGTGGCAGGGGTGTGCCTGGTAAGGAGTGGATACCGACCCCACAGTTCCCCATCCCAGTGCACGGGTCGTGTGCAGGGATCCTGTTGCCTCCTCTCTCCTGTGGTGAAGGCACTGGCCTAGACCTCGAGTCTGCCTGAGCGCATTAGCAAAAGTCAAAGCCTTACCTATGACAGGAGATGGTAATAGGCATAGAGTGCCATCCTAGGCCATGCACGCTGCTGTAGGGTTGTGATTATGTCTGCTTAGTTCGGCTTAGCAAGGTGAACCCCAGGCGCTAACGGGGAGCCCAGGAATGCAAGGCCCAAGAGGCACCAGCTCTCCCGCGGCTCTTCATCCCAGCCACAACAGAGCGAACGACCAAAGCCTTGCTGAGGAAGCAGCAGCGAAGTGCGGTTCGCACCAAGCTGAAAACTTCTGCAAAAGCATAGCAGTCGCTGGGAAATCAGAGTTGGTTCTGTGGGCTGCTTTTGCTGCTTGCCTTAGCCTAGTATTCGCAGCACGATGGGAGAAACCCGCATAGAGCGAAAGCCTCTTTGACAGGGCATCCCCTCTGGGAAAGCACACCATTCTTTGGGAAATCAAAGTCGGGTCTGTGGGATGCTGCCTGCTGCTTGCCAGAGCTGGTCTCCACAGCACGGTGTAATACACTCGCATGGAGCGAAATCCTCTTTGCCTGGGCAACCCCTCTGCCTGAGAAAGAAGCGCGGTGACGCCTGTGGAAAGAGCCTTAAGGAAATGGACACGTTTGTCAGGGCAGAGCGACGGAAGCCTGGCTGCTAAAGAGACACGAGGGGAAGATTAGGGCAGGGGAAAGGGCTCCACTCTGTGGAAGGAGTCTGGGCAGAAGGCAGGCCTGTCCTGTGCCTCTGGTCCCAAGGGGACCGCATCACCTTGGCCACCTGCCCCGTCGGCAGTCGGGCTTGCTCCAAGGTGCCATACCCGGAACTCGCAGAAACAACCCCATGGATAAACGGGCAGTCAGATGCCGTCTTCCACCAAGATGTGGCAGTGTTGTGGGTGGCAGGGTTTGTGCCTGGTAAGGAGTGGAGACAGTCCCCCACAGTTCCCCATCCTAGTGCACGGGCCGTGTGCAGGGATCCTGTCGCCTTCTCTCTCCTGTGGTGAAGGCACTGGTCTAGACCCCGAGTCTGCCTGAGCGCATGAGCAAAAGTCAAAGCCTTACCTATGACAGGAGATGGTAATAGGCATAGAGTGCCATGCTAGGCCACGCACGCTGCTGCAGGGTTGTGACTGTGTCTGCTTTGTTCGGCATAGCAAGGTGAACCGCGGGCGCGAAATAGGAGCACGGGAATGCAAGGCCCAAGAGGCACCAGCTCTCCCACGGCTCTTCATCCCTGCCGCGACAGAGCGAACGACCAAAGCCTTGCTGAGGAAGCAGCAGCGAAGTGCGGTTCGCACCAAGCTGAAAACTTCTGCAAAAGCATAGCAGTCGCTGGGAAATCAGAGTTGGTTCTGTGGGCTGCTTTTGTTGCTTGCCTTAGGCTAGTGTGGGAGGAACACGCGTAGAGCGAAAGCCTCATTGCCTGGGCATCCCCTCTGGGAAAGCACAGCATTCTATTGGAAATCAGAGTAGGGTCTGTGGGATGCTGCCTGCTGCTTGCCAGAGCTAGTTTCCACAGCATGGTGTAATAAACCCGCATGGAGCGAAATCCTCTTTGCCTGGGCAACCCCTCTGCCTGAGATAGAAGCGCGGTGGCGCCTGTGGAAAGAGCCTTAAGGAAAGGGACACGTCTGTCACGGCAGAGCGAGGAAAGCCTGGCTGCTAAGGAGACACGAGGGGAAGATTAGGGCAGGGGAAAGGGCTCCACTCTGAGGAAGGAGTCTGGGCAGAAAGCATGCCTGTCCTGAGCCTTTGGGCTCAAGGAGACAGCAGCTCCTTGGCCACCTGTCTGTGGTGGAGACATGGGCTTGCCACCAGGCGCCTACCCTGAACTCGAAAAACAACTCCCAGAAAGAACTGGCCATCAGATGCCGGCTTCCTCCAGGATGTGGAAGCTTGGAAGAGGCATGGGGTTTAAGGGGAAGGAGTGGGGACAGTCCCCCAAGCTCCCTATTCAGTGCATGGGCGGTGTGCAGGGATCCTGTCACCTCTCCTTTCCTGTGGGGAAAGCACTGGCTTAGTCTGCGAGTCCGCCAGAGGAAAAGGCCAAGCGATGCCTACCCTTTGAGATGTTTGAGTGCATAGAGTGCCATCCTATACTACGCAGGCTACTGCACTTTTGTGGCTCTGTCTGCTTAGTTCGGCCTGGCAGGGTGAACCCAGGACGTGAACATGGAGCGCGGGAAAGGAAGACAGAAGAGGCACCAGCTCTCCAGCAGCTCTTCTTCCCTGACGCGACTGAAGCCTTGCTGAGGAAGCAGCGGCGAAGTGCTGTTCGCTCCAAGGCAAAGCCTCTGCGAATGCACAGCATTCGCTGAGAAATGTTTGGCGGGCTTCTGCTGCTTGCCTGAGCTCAGTCTCCCACTGGGAGAAATGGCAGTGGGAGAAACCCGCATAGAGCGAAAGCCTCTTTGCCGTAGCATTCCCTCTGGGAAAGCACAGCATTCTTTGGGAAATCAGAGTCGGGTCTGTGGGATGCGGCCTGCTGCTTGCCAGAGTTGGTCTCCACAGCACGGTGTAATAAACCCGCATGGAGCGAAATCCTCTTTGCCTGGGCATCCCCTCTGCCTGAGAGAGAAGCGCGGTGGCGCCTGTGGAAAGAGCCTTAAGGAAAGGGACACGTCTGTCACGGCATAGTGAGGAAAGCCTGGCTGCTAAGGAGACACGAGGGGAAGATTAGGGCAGGGGAAAGGGCTCCACTCTGAGGAAGGAGTCTGGGCAGAAAGCATGCCTGTCCTGAGCCTTTGGGCTCAAGGAGACAGCAGCTCCTTGGCCACCTGTCCGTGGTGGAGACATGGGCTTGCCACCAGGCGCCTACCCTGAACTCGAAAAACAACTCCCAGAAAGAACTGGCCATCAGATGCCGGCTTCCTCCAGGACGTGGAAGCTTGGAAGAGGCATGGGGTTTAAGGGGAAGGAGTGGGGACAGTCCCCCAAGCTCCCTATTCAGTGCACGGGTGGTGTGCAGGGATCCTGTCACCTCTCCTTTCCTGTGGGGAAAGCACTGGCTAAGTCCGCGAGTCCTCCTGAGCGGCAGAGTAAAGGGCCAAGCGATGCCTACCCGGGAGATGTTTGTGTGCATAAAGTGCCATCCTAGGAAATGCACACTACTGCACTTTTGTGGCTCTGTCCGCTTAGTTCGGCCTGGCAGGGTGAACCCAGGACGCGAACATGGAGCCCGGGAAAGCAAGGCCCAAGAGGCACCAGCTCTCCCGCATCTCTTCTTCCCTGACGCGACTGAAGCCTTGCTGAGGAAGCAGCGGCGAAGTGCTGTTCGCTCCAAGGCAAAACCTCTGCGAAAACACAGCATTCGCTGAGAAATGATCTGCGGGCTGCTGCTGCTTGTCTGAGCCCAGTCTCCCAGTGGGAGAAATGGCGGTGGGAGAAACCCGCATACAGTGAAAGCCTCTTTGCCTGGGCATCTCTCCTGGGAAAGCACAGCATTCGTAGGGAAATCAGAGTTGGGTTTGGGGATGCTGCTGCTGCTTGCCTTAGCTAGTCTCCGCAGCACTGTGAAAGATACCGCAAGGAGCGAAATACCCTTTGCCCTAGCATCCCCTCTGCCTGAGAGAGAAGCATGGTCGCACAAGTCTGTCACCGCCCTCCCCAGGAGCAAGTGTGGTGAAGGCACAGCACGCCGCCCCCTGGGATGAGAAGGAGCCCTTGGCCTTGGAGTCGGGAAACGCTTGGGAAGCAGAATAGCCTGCCATGGCACGAACAGCAGGCCAGTGGCAAGACAAGTGTCACCCGCTCCCTGTGCGGAGAGATTGAAGCCTGGGTGCTAAGGAGACATGAGGGGACGACTAGGGCAAGGGCGCGTGCTACACTCTGAGGAAGGAGTCTGGGCAGATGGCAGGCCTGTCCTGTGCCTCTGGTCCCAAGGGGAGAATATCTCCTAGGCCACCTGTCCCAAGGGCAGTCGGGCTTGCCCCCAGGTGCCATACCCGGCACTCGCAGAAACAGCCCCATGGAGAAACGGGCAGTCAGATGCCGTCTTCCACCAAGATGTGGCAGTGTTGTGGGTGGCAGGGGGTGTGCCTGGTAAGGAGTGGAGACAGTCCCCCACAGTTCCCCATCCCAGTGCACGGGCCCTGTGCAGGGATGCTGTCGCCTCCTCTCCTGTGGTGAAGGCACTGGCCTAGACCGCGAGTCTGCCTGAGCGTCAGAGCAAAAGGCTAAGCCTTACCTACGCCAGGAGATGGTAATGGGCATAGAGTGCCATGCTAGGCCACGCACACTGCTGCAGGGTTGTGACTGTGTCTGCTTAGTTCGGCTTAGCAAGGTGAACCCTGGGCGCGAACTGGGAGCCCGGGAATGGAAGGCCCAAAGAGGCACCACCTCTCCCGCGACTCTTCATCCCTGCCGCGACAGAGCAAATGACCAAAGCCTTGCTGAGGAAGCAGCAGCGAAGTGCGGTTCGCGCCAAGCTGACAACCTCTGCGAAAGCATAGCACTCGCTGGGAAATCAGAGTTGGTTCTGTGGGCTGCTTTTGCTGCTTGCCTTAGCCTAGTATTCACAGCACGATGGGAGAAACGCGCATAGAGCGAAAGACTCTTTGCCGGGGCATCCCCTTGGGAAGGCAGAGCATTTTTTGGGAAATCAGAGTGCGGTCTGTGGGATGCTGCCTGCTGCTTGCCAGAGCTGGTCTCCACAGCACGGTGTAATACACCCGCATGGAGCGAAATCCTCTTTGCCTGGGCATCACCTCTGCCTGAGAGAGAAGCGCGGTGGCGCCTGTGGAAAGAGCCTTAAGGAAAGGGACACGTCTGTCACGACAGAGAGATGGAAGCCTGGCTGCTAAGGAGAAACGAGGGGAAGCTTAGGGCAGGGGAAAGGGCTCCATTCTGAGGAAGGAGTCTGGGCAGAAAGCATGCCTGTCCTCAGCCTTTGGGCTCAAGGAGACAGCAGCTCCTTGGCCACCTCTCCGTGGTGGAGACATGGGCTTGCCACCAGGCGCCTACCCTGAACGTGAGCAACAACTCCCAGAAAGAACTGTGCATCAGAAGCCGGCTTTCTCCAGGATGGGGAAGCTTGGAGGAGGCACGGGGTTTAAGGGGAAGGAGTGGGGACAGTCCCCCAAAGCTCCCTATTCAGTGCACGGGCGGTGTGCAGGGATTCTGTCACCTCTCCTTTCCTGTGGGGAAAGCACTGGCTTAGTCTGCGAGTCCGCCTGAGCGCCAGAGTAAAAGGCCAAGCGATGCCTACCCGGGAGATGTTTGTGTGCATAGAGTGCCATCCTAGGCTACGCAGGGTACTGCACTTTTGTGGCTCTGTCTGCTTAGTTCGGCCTGGCAGGGTGAACCCAGGACGTGAACATGGAGCCCGGGAAAGGAAGACAGAAGAGGCACCAGCTCTCCCGCAGCTCTTCTTCCCTGACGAAACTGAAGCCTTGCTGAGGAAGCAGCGGCGAAGTGCTGTTCGCTCCAAGGCAAAGCCTGTGCGAAAGCACAGCATTCGCTGAGAAATGTTCGGCGGGCTGCTGCTGCTTGCCTGAGCTCAGTCTCCCAGTGGGAGAAATCGCGGTGGGAGAACCCGCATACAGTGAAAGCCTCTTTGCCTGGGCATCACCCCTGGGAAAGCACCGCATTCGTAGGGAATTCAGAGTTGGGTTTGGGGATGCTGCTGCTGCTTGCCTGAGCTAGTCTCCGCAGCACGGTGGAAGATACCCGCATGGAGCGAAATACCCTTTGCCCTAGCATGCCCTCTGCCTGAGAGAGAAGCATGGTCGCACAAGTCTGTCACCGCGCTCCCCAGGAGGAAGTGTGGGGAAGGCCCCGCACGCCGCCCCCTGGGATGAGAAGGAGCCCTTGGCCTTGGGGTCCGGAAACGCTTGGGAAGCAGGATAGCCTGCCATGGCAGGAACAGCAGGCCAGTGGCAAGACAAGTGTCACCCACTCCCTGTGCGGAGAGATCGAAGCCTGGCTGCTAAGGAGACATGAGTGGACGACTAGGGCAGGGGCGCGTGCTCCACTCTGAGGAAGGAGTCGGGCAGATGGCAGGCCTGTCCTGTGCCTCTGGTCCCAAGGGGAGAGCATCTCCTAGGCCACCTGTCCCAAGGGCAGTCGGGCTTGCCCCCAGTTGCCATACCCGGAACTCGCAGAAACAACCCCATGGAGAAACGGGCAGTCAGATGCTGTCTTCCACCAAGATGTGGCAGTGTTGTGGGTGGCAGGGGTGTGCCTGGTAAGGAGTGATACCGACCCCACAGTTCCCCATCCCAGTGCACGGGTCGTGTGCAGGGATCCTGTTGCCTCCTCTCTCCTGTGGTGAAGGCACTGGCCTAGACCTCGAGTCTGCCTGAGCGCATTAGCAAAAGTCAAAGCCTTACCTATGACAGGAGATGGTAATAGGCATAGAGTGCCATCCTAGGCCATGCACGCTGCTGTAGGGTTGTGATTATGTCTGCTTAGTTCGGCTTAGCAAGGTGAACCCCAGGCGCTAACGGGGAGCCCAGGAATGCAAGGCCCAAGAGGCACCAGCTCTCCCGCGGCTCTTCATCCCAGCCACAACAGAGCGAACGACCAAAGCCTTGCTGAGGAAGCAGCAGCGAAGTGCGGTTCGCACCAAGCTGAAAACTTCTGCAAAAGCATAGCAGTCGCTGGGAAATCAGAGTTGGTTCTGTGGGCTGCTTTTGCTGCTTGCCTTAGCCTAGTATTCGCAGCACGATGGGAGAAACCCGCATAGAGCGAAAGCCTCTTTGACAGGGCATCCCCTCTGGGAAAGCACACCATTCTTTGGGAAATCAAAGTCGGGTCTGTGGGATGCTGCCTGCTGCTTGCCAGAGCTGGTCTCCACAGCACGGTGTAATACACTCGCATGGAGCGAAATCCTCTTTGCCTGGGCAACCCCTCTGCCTGAGAAAGAAACGCGGTGACGCCTGTGGAAAGAGCCTTAAGGAAATGGACACGTTTGTCAGGGCAGAGCGACGGAAGCCTGGCTGCTAAAGAGACACGAGGGGAAGATTAGGGCAGGGGAAAGGGCTCCACTCTGTGGAAGGAGTCTGGGCAGAAGGCAGGCCTGTCCTGTGCCTCTGGTCCCAAGGGGACCGCATCACCTTGGCCACCTGCCCCGTCGGCAGTCGGGCTTGCTCCAAGGTGCCATACCCGGAACTCGCAGAAACAACCCCATGGATAAACGGGCAGTCAGATGCCGTCTTCCACCAAGATGTGGCAGTGTTGTGGGTGGCAGGGTTTGTGCCTGGTAAGGAGTGGAGACAGTCCCCCACAGTTCCCCATCCTAGTGCACGGGCCGTGTGCAGGGATCCTGTCGCCTTCTCTCTCCTGTGGTGAAGGCACTGGTCTAGACCCCGAGTCTGCCTGAGCGCATGAGCAAAAGTCAAAGCCTTACCTATGACAGGAGATGGTAATAGGCATAGAGTGCCATGCTAGGCCACGCACGCTGCTGCAGGGTTGTGACTGTGTCTGCTTTGTTCGGCATAGCAAGGTGAACCGCAGGCGCGAAATAGGAGCACGGGAATGCAAGGCCCAAGAGGCACCAGCTCTCCCACGGCTCTTCATCCCTGCCGCGACAGAGCGAACGACCAAAGCCTTGCTGAGGAAGCAGCAGCGAAGTGCGGTTCGCACCAAGCTGAAAACTTCTGCAAAAGCATAGCAGTCGCTGGGAAATCAGAGTTGGTTCTGTGGGCTGCTTTTGTTGCTTGCCTTAGGCTAGTGTGGGAGGAATACGCGTAGAGCGAAAGCCTCATTGCCTGGGCATCCCCTCTGGGAAAGCACAGCATTCTATTGGAAATCAGAGTCGGGTCTGTGGGATGCTGCCTGCTGCTTGCCAGAGCTAGTTTCCACAGCATGGTGTAATAAACCCGCATGGAGCGAAATCCTCTTTGCCTGGGCATCCCCTCTGTCTGAGAGAGAAGCGCGGTGGCGCCTGTGGAAAGAGCCTTAAGGAAAGGGACACGTCTGTCACGGCAGAGCGAGGAAAGCCTGGCTGCTAAGGAGACACGAGGGGAAGATTAGGGCAGGGGAAAGGGCTCCACTCTGAGGAAGGAGTCTGGGCAGAAAGCATGCCTGTCCTGAGCCTTTGGGCTCAAGGAGACAGCAGCTCCTTGGCCACCTGTCCGTGGTGGAGACATGGGCTTGCCACCAGGCGCCTACCCTGAACTCGAGAAACAACTCCCAGAAAGAACTGGCCATCAGATGCCGGCTTCCTCCAGGACTTGGAAGCTTGGAAGAGGCATGGGGTTTAAGGGGAAGGAGTGGGGACAGTCCCCCAAGCTCCCTATTCAGTGCACGGGCGGTGTGCAGGGATCCTGTCACCTCTCCTTTCCTGTGGGGAAAGCACTGGCTAAGTCCGCGAGTCCTCCTGAGCGGCAGAGTAAAGGGCCAAGCGATGCCTACCCGGGAGATGTTTGTGTGCATAAAGTGCCATCCTAGGAAATGCACACTACTGCACTTTTGTGGCTCTGTCCGCTTAGTTCGGCCTGGCAGGGTGAACCCAGGACGCGAACATGGAGCCCGGGAAAGCAAGGCCCAAGAGGCACCAGCTCTCCCGCATCTCTTCTTCCCTGACGCGACTGAAGCCTTGCTGAGGAAGCAGCGGCGAAGTGCTGTTCGCTCCAAGGCAAAACCTCTGCGAAAACACAGCATTCGCTGAGAAATGATCTGCGGGCTGCTGCTGCTTGTCTGAGCCCAGTCTCCCAGTGGGAGAAATGGCGGTGGGAGAAACCCGCATACAGTGAAAGCCTCTTTGCCTGGGCATCTCTCCTGGGAAAGCACAGCATTCGTAGGGAAATCAGAGTTGGGTTTGGGGATGCTGCTGCTGCTTGCCTTAGCTAGTCTCCGCAGCACTGTGAAAGATACCGCAAGGAGCGAAATACCCTTTGCCCTAGCATCCCCTCTGCCTGAGAGAGAAGCATGGTCGCACAAGTCTGTCACCGCCCTCCCCAGGAGCAAGTGTGGTGAAGGCACAGCACGCCGCCCCCTGGGATGAGAAGGAGCCCTTGGCCTTGGAGTCGGGAAACGCTTGGGAAGCAGAATAGCCTGCCATGGCACGAACAGCAGGCCAGTGGCAAGACAAGTGTCACTTGCTCCCTGTGCGGAGAGATTGAAGCCTGGGTGCTAAGGAGACATGAGGGGACGACTAGGGCATGGGCGCGTGCTACACTCTGAGGAAGGAGTCTGGGCAGATGGCAGGCCTGTCCTGTGCCTCTGGTCCCAAGGGGAGAATATCTCCTAGGCCACCTGTCCCAAGGGCAGTCGGGCTTGCCCCCAGGTGCCATACCCGGAACTCGCAGAAACAACCCCATGGAGAAACGGGCAGTCAGATGCCGTCTTCCACCAAGATGTGGCAGTGTTGTGGGTGGCAGGGGGTGTGCCTGGTAAGGAGTGGAGACAGTCCCCCACAGTTCCCCATCCCAGTGCACGGGCCCTGTGCAGGGATGCTGTCGCCTCCTCTCTCCTGTGGTGAATGCACTGGCCTAGACCCCGAGTCTGCCTGAGCGTCAGAGCAAAAGGCTAAGCCTTACCTACGCCAGGAGATGGTAATGGGCATAGAGTGCCATGCTAGGCCACGCACACTGCTGCAGGGTTGTGACTGTGTCTGCTTAGTTCGGCTTAGCAAGGTGAACCCTGGGCGCGAACTGGGAGCCCGGGAATGGAAGGCCCAAGAGGCACCACCTCTCCCGCGACTCTTCATCCCTGCCGCGACAGAGCAAATGACCAAAGCCTTGCTGAGGAAGCAGCAGCGAAGTGCGGTTCGCGCCAAGCTGACAACCTCTGCGAAAGCATAGCACTCGCTGGGAAATCAGAGTTGGTTCTGTGGGCTGCTTTTGCTGCTTGCCTTAGCCTAGTATTCACAGCACGATGGGAGAAACGCGCATAGAGCGAAAGACTCTTTGCCGGGGCATCCCCTTGGGAAGGCAGAGCATTTTTTGGGAAATCAGAGTGGGGTCTGTGGGATGCTGCCTGCTGCTTGCCAGAGCTGGTCTCCACAGCACGGTGTAATACACCCACATGGAGCGAAATCCTCTTTGCCTGGGCATCACCTCTGCCTGAGAGAGAAGCGCGGTGGCGCCTGTGGAAAGAGCCTTAAGGAAAGGGACACGTCTGTCACGACAGAGAGATGGAAGCCTGGCTGCTAAGGAGAAACGAGGGGAAGCTTAGGGCAGGGGAAAGGGCTCCATTCTGAGGAAGGAGTCTGGGCAGAAAGCATGCCTGTCCTGAGCCTTTGGGCTCAAGGAGACAGCAGCTCCTTGGCCACCTCTCCGTGGTGGAGACATGGGCTTGCCACCAGGCGCCTACCCTGAACGTGAGCAACAACTCCCAGAAAGAACTGGGCATCAGAAGCCGGCTTTCTCCAGGATGGGGAAGCTTGGAGGAGGCACGGGGTTTAAGGGGAAGGAGTGGGGACAGTCCCCCAAAGCTCCCTATTCAGTGCACGGGCGGTGTGCAGGGATTCTGTCACCTCTCCTTTCCTGTGGGGAAAGCACTGGCTTAGTCTGCGAGTCCGCCTGAGCGCCAGAGTAAAAGGCCAAGCGATGCCTACCCGGGAGATGTGTGTGTGCCTAGAGTGCCATCCTAGGCTACGCAGGCTACTGCACTTTTGTGGCTCTGTCTGCTTAGTTCGGCCTGGCAGGGTGAACCCAGGACGTGAACATGGAGCCCGGGAAAGGAAGACAGAAGAGGCACCAGCTCTCCCGCAGCTCTTCTTCCCTGACGAAACTGAAGCCTTGCTGAGGAAGCAGCGGCGAAGTGCTGTTCGCTCCAAGGCAAAGCCTCTGCGAAAGCACAGCATTCGCTGAGAAATGTTCGGCGGGCTGCTGCTGCTTGCCTGAGCTCAGTCTCCCAGTGGGAGAAATCGCGGTGGGAGAACCCGCATACAGTGAAAGCCTCTTTGCCTGGGCATCACCCCTGGGAAAGCACCGCATTCATAGGGAATTCAGAGTTGGGTTTGGGGATGCTGCTGCTGCTTGCCTGAGCTAGTCTCCGCAGCACGGTGGAAGATACCCGCATGGAGCGAAATACCCTTTGCCCTAGCATGCCCTCTGCCTGAGAGAGAAGCATGGTCGCACAAGTCTGTCACCGCGCTCCCCAGGAGGAAGTGTGGGGAAGGCCCCGCACGCCGCCCCCTGGGATGAGAAGGAGCCCTTGGCCTTGGGGTCCGGAAACGCTTGGGAAGCAGGATAGCCTGCCATGGCAGGAACAGCAGGCCAGTGGCAAGACAAGTGTCACCCACTCCCTGTGCGGAGAGATCGAAGCCTGGCTGCTAAGGAGACATGAGTGGACGACTAGGGCAGGGGCGCGTGCTCCACTCTGAGGAAGGAGTCGGGCAGATGGCAGGCCTGTCCTGTGCCTCTGGTCCCAAGGGGAGAGCATCTCCTAGGCCACCTGTCCCAAGGGCAGTCGGGCTTGCCCCCAGTTGCCATACCCGGAACTCGCAGAAACAACCCCATGGAGAAACGGGCAGTCAGATGCTGTCTTCCACCAAGATGTGGCAGTGTTGTGGGTGGCAGGGGTGTGCCTGGTAAGGAGTGGATACCGACCCCACAGTTCCCCATCCCAGTGCACGGGTCGTGTGCAGGGATCCTGTTGCCTCCTCTCTCCTGTGGTGAAGGCACTGGCCTAGACCTCGAGTCTGCCTGAGCGCATTAGCAAAAGTCAAAGCCTTACCTATGACAGGAGATGGTAATAGGCATAGAGTGCCATCCTAGGCCATGCACGCTGCTGTAGGGTTGTGATTATGTCTGCTTAGTTCGGCTTAGCAAGGTGAACCCCAGGCGCTAACGGGGAGCCCAGGAATGCAAGGCCCAAGAGGCACCAGCTCTCCCGCGGCTCTTCATCCCAGCCACAACAGAGCGAACGACCAAAGCCTTGCTGAGGAAGCAGCAGCGAAGTGCGGTTCGCACCAAGCTGAAAACTTCTGCAAAAGCATAGCAGTCGCTGGGAAATCAGAGTTGGTTCTGTGGGCTGCTTTTGCTGCTTGCCTTAGCCTAGTATTCGCAGCACGATGGGAGAAACCCGCATAGAGCGAAAGCCTCTTTGACAGGGCATCCCCTCTGGGAAAGCACACCATTCTTTGGGAAATCAAAGTCGGGTCTGTGGGATGCTGCCTGCTGCTTGCCAGAGCTGGTCTCCACAGCATGGTGTAATACACTCGCATGGAGCGAAATCCTCTTTGCCTGGGCAACCCCTCTGCCTGAGAAAGAAGCGCGGTGACGCCTGTAGAAAGAGCCTTAAGGAAATGGACACGTTTGTCAGGGCAGAGCGACGGAAGCCTGGCTGCTAAAGAGACACGAGGGGAAGATTAGGGCAGGGGAAAGGGCTCCACTCTGTGGAAGGAGTCTGGGCAGAAGGCAGGCCTGTCCTGTGCCTCTGGTCCCAAGGGGACCGCATCACCTTGGCCACCTGCCCCGTCGGCAGTCGGGCTTGGTCCAAGGTGCCATACCCGGAACTCGCAGAAACAACCCCATGGATAAACGGGCAGTCAGATGCCGTCTTCCACCAAGATGTGGCAGTGTTGTGGGTGGCAGGGTTTGTGCCTGGTAAGGAGTGGAGACAGTCCCCCACAGTTCCCCATCCCAGTGCACGGGCCGTGTGCAGGGATCATGTCGCCTTCTCTCTCCTGTGGTGAAGGCACTGGCCTAGACCCCGAGTCTGCCTGAGCGCATGAGCAAAAGTCAAAGCCTTACCTATGACAGGAGATGGTAATAGGCATAGAGTGCCATGCTAGGCCACGCACGCTGCTGCAGGGTTGTGACTGTGTCTGCTTTGTTCGGCATAGCAAGGTGAACCGCGGGCGCGAAATAGGAGCACGGGAATTCAAGGCCCAAGAGGCACCAGCTCTCCCACGGCTCTTCATCCCTGCCGCGACAGAGCGAACGACCAAAGCCTTGCTGAGGAAGCAGCAGCGAAGTGCGGTTCGCGCCAAGCTGACAACCTCTGCGAAAGCATAGCACTCGCTGGGAAATCAGAGTTGGTTCTGTGGGCTGCTTTTGCTGCTTGCCTTAGCCTAGTATTCACAGCACGATGGGAGAAACGCGCATAGAGCGAAAGACTCTTTGCCGGGGCATCCCCTTGGGAAGGCAGAGCATTTTTTGGGAAATCAGAGTGGGGTCTGTGGGATGCTGCCTGCTGCTTGCCAGAGCTGGTCTCCACAGCACGGTGTAATACACCCACATGGAGCGAAATCCTCTTTGCCTGGGCATCACCTCTGCCTGAGAGAGAAGCGCGGTGGCGCCTGTGGAAAGAGCCTTAAGGAAAGGGACACGTCTGTCACGACAGAGAGATGGAAGCCTGGCTGCTAAGGAGAAACGAGGGGAAGCTTAGGGCAGGGGAAAGGGCTCCATTCTGAGGAAGGAGTCTGGGCAGAAAGCATGCCTGTCCTCAGCCTTTGGGCTCAAGGAGACAGCAGCTCCTTGGCCACCTCTCCGTGGTGGAGACATGGGCTTGCCACCAGGCGCCTACCCTGAACGTGAGCAACAACTCCCAGAAAGAACTGGGCATCAGAAGCCGGCTTTCTCCAGGATGGGGAAGCTTGGAGGAGGCACGGGGTTTAAGGGGAAGGAGTGGGGACAGTCCCCCAAAGCTCCCTATTCAGTGCACGGGCGGTGTGCAGGGATTCTGTCACCTCTCCTTTCCTGTGGGGAAAGCACTGGCTTAGTCTGCGAGTCCGCCTGAGCGCCAGAGTAAAAGGCCAAGCGATGCCTACCCGGGAGATGTTTGTGTGCATAGAGTGCCATCCTAGGCTACGCAGGCTACTGCACTTTTGTGGCTCTGTCTGCTTAGTTCGGCCTGGCAGGGTAAACCCAGGACGTGAACATGGAGCCCGGGAAAGGAAGACAGAAGAGGCACCAGCTCTCCCGCAGCTCTTCTTCCCTGACGAAACTGAAGCCTTGCTGAGGAAGCAGCGGCGAAGTGCTGTTCGCTCCAAGGCAAAGCCTCTGCGAAAGCACAGCATTCGCTGAGAAATGTTCGGCGGGCTGCTGCTGCTTGCCTGAGCTCAGTCTCCCAGTGGGAGAAATCGCGGTGGGAGAACCCGCATACAGTGAAAGCCTCTTTGCCTGGGCATCACCCCTGGGAAAGCACCGCATTCATAGGGAATTCAGAGTTGGGTTTGGGGATGCTGCTGCTGCTTGCCTGAGCTAGTCTCCGCAGCACGGTGGAAGATACCCGCATGGAGCGAAATACCCTTTGCCCTAGCATGCCCTCTGCCTGAGAGAGAAGCATGGTCGCACAAGTCTGTCACCGCGCTCCCCAGGAGGAAGTGTGGGGAAGGCCCCGCACGCCGCCCCCTGGGATGAGAAGGAGCCCTTGGCCTTGGGGTCCGGAAACGCTTGGGAAGCAGGATAGCCTGCCATGGCAGGAACAGCAGGCCAGTGGCAAGACAAGTGTCACCCACTCCCTGTGCGGAGAGATCGAAGCCTGGCTGCTAAGGAGACATGAGTGGACGACTAGGGCAGGGGCGCGTGCTCCACTCTGAGGAAGGAGTCGGGCAGATGGCAGGCCTGTCCTGTGCCTCTGGTCCCAAGGGGAGAGCATCTCCTAGGCCACCTGTCCCAAGGGCAGTCGGGCTTGCCCCCAGTTGCCATACCCGGAACTCGCAGAAACAACCCCATGGAGAAACGGGCAGTCAGATGCTGTCTTCCACCAAGATGTGGCAGTGTTGTGGGTGGCAGGGGTGTGCCTGGTAAGGAGTGGATACAGACCCCACAGTTCCCCATCCCAGTGCACGGGTCGTGTGCAGGGATCCTGTTGCCTCCTCTCTCCTGTGGTGAAGGCACTGGCCTAGACCTCGAGTCTGCCTGAGCGCATTAGCAAAAGTCAAAGCCTTACCTATGACAGGAGATGGTAATAGGCATAGAGTGCCATCCTAGGCCATGCACGCTGCTGTAGGGTTGTGATTATGTCTGCTTAGTTCGGCTTAGCAAGGTGAACCCCAGGCGCTAACGGGGAGCCCAGGAATGCAAGGCCCAAGAGGCACCAGCTCTCCCGCGGCTCTTCATCCCAGCCACAACAGAGCGAACGACCAAAGCCTTGCTGAGGAAGCAGCAGCGAAGTGCGGTTCGCACCAAGCTGAAAACTTCTGCAAAAGCATAGCAGTCGCTGGGAAATCAGAGTTGGTTCTGTGGGCTGCTTTTGCTGCTTGCCTTAGCCTAGTATTCGCAGCACGATGGGAGAAACCCGCATAGAGCGAAAGCCTCTTTGACAGGGCATCCCCTCTGGGAAAGCACACCATTCTTTGCGAAATCAAAGTCGGGTCTGTGGGATGCTGCCTGCTGCTTGCCAGAGCTGGTCTCCACAGCATGGTGTAATACACTCGCATGGAGCGAAATCCTCTTTGCCTGGGCAACCCCTCTGCCTGAGAAAGAAGCGCGGTGACGCCTGTAGAAAGAGCCTTAAGGAAATGGACACGATTGTCAGGGCAGAGCGACGGAAGCCTGGCTGCTAAAGAGACACGAGGGGAAGATTAGGGCAGGGGAAAGGGCTCCACTCTGTGGAAGGAGTCTGGGCAGAAGGCAGGCCTGTCCTGTGCCTCTGGTCCCAAGGGGACCGCATCACCTTGGCCACCTGCCCCGTCGGCAGTCGGGCTTGGTCCAAGGTGCCATACCCGGAACTCGCAGAAACAACCCCATGGATAAACGGGCAGTCAGATGCCGTCTTCCACCAAGATGTGGCAGTGTTGTGGGTGGCAGGGTTTGTGCCTGGTAAGGAGTGGAGACAGTCCCCCACAGTTCCCCATCCCAGTGCACGGGCCGTGTGCAGGGATCCTGTCGCCTTCTCTCTCCTGTGGTGAAGGCACTGGCCTAGACCCCGAGTCTGCCTGAGCGCATGAGCAAAAGTCAAAGCCTTACCTATGACAGGAGATGGTAATAGGCATAGAGTGCCATGCTAGGCCACGCACGCTGCTGCAGGGTTGTGACTGTGTCTGCTTTGTTCGGCATAGCAAGGTGAACCGCGGGCGCGAAATAGGAGCACGGGAATTCAAGGCCCAAGAGGCACCAGCTCTCCCACGGCTCTTCATCCCTGCCGCGACAGAGCGAACGACCAAAGCCTTGCTGAGGAAGCAGCAGCGAAGTGCGGTTCGCACCAAGCTGAAAACTTCTGCAAAAGCATAGCAGTCGCTGGGAAATCAGAGTTGGTTCTGTGGGCTGCTTTCGTTGCTTGCCTTAGGCTAGTGTGGGAGGAACACGCGTAGAGCGAAAGCCTCATTGCCTGGGCATCCCCCCTGGGAAAGCACAGCATTCTTTGGGAAATCAGAGTCGGGTCTGTGGGATGCGGCCTGCTGCTTGCCAGAGTTGGTCTCCACAGCACGGTGTAATAAACCCGCATGGAGCGAAATCCTCTTTGCCTGGGCATCCCCTCTGCCTGAGAGAGAAGCGCGGTGGCGCCTGTGGAAAGAGCCTTAAGGAAAGGGACACGTCTGTCACGGCATAGCGAGGAAAGCCTGGCTGCTAAGGAGACACGAGGGGAAGATTAGGGCAGGGGAAAGGGCTCCACTCTGAGGAAGGAGTCTGGGCAGAAAGCATGCCTGTCCTGAGCCTTTGGGCTCAAGGAGACAGCAGCTCCTTGGCCACCTGTCTGTGGTGGAGACATGGGCTTGCCACCAGGCGCCTACCCTGAACTCGAAAAACAACTCCCAGAAAGAACTGGCCATCAGATGCCGGCTTCCTCCAGGATGTGGAAGCTTGGAAGAGGCATGGGGTTTAAGGGGAAGGAGTGGGGACAGTCCCCCAAGCTCCCTATTCAGTGCATGGGCGGTGTGCAGGGATCCTGTCACCTCTCCTTTCCTGTGGGGAAAGCACTGGCTTAGTCTGCGAGTCCGCCAGAGGAAAAGGCCAAGCGATGCCTACCCTTTGAGATGTTTGAGTGCATAGAGTGCCATCCTATACTACGCAGGCTACTGCACTTTTGTGGCTCTGTCTGCTTAGTTCGGCCTGGCAGGGTGAACCCAGGACGTGAACATGGAGCGCGGGAAAGGAAGACAGAAGAGGCACCAGCTCTCCAGCAGCTCTTCTTCCCTGACGCGACTGAAGCCTTGCTGAGGAAGCAGCGGCGAAGTGCTGTTCGCTCCAAGGCAAAGCCTCTGCGAATGCACAGCATTCGCTGAGAAATGTTTGGCGGGCTTCTGCTGCTTGCCTGAGCTCAGTCTCCCACTGGGAGAAATGGCAGTGGGAGAAACCCGCATAGAGCGAAAGCCTCTTTGCCGTAGCATTCCCTCTGGGAAAGCACAGCATTCTTTGGGAAATCAGAGTCGGGTCTGTGGGATGCGGCCTGCTGCTTGCCAGAGTTGGTCTCCACAGCACGGTGTAATAAACCCGCATGGAGCGAAATCCTCTTTGCCTGGGCATCCCCTCTGCCTGAGAGAGAAGCGCGGTGGCGCCTGTGGAAAGAGCCTTAAGGAAAGGGACACGTCTGTCACGGCATAGTGAGGAAAGCCTGGCTGCTAAGGAGACACGAGGGGAAGATTAGGGCAGGGGAAAGGGCTCCACTCTGAGGAAGGAGTCTGGGCAGAAAGCATGCCTGTCCTGAGCCTTTGGGCTCAAGGAGACAGCAGCTCCTTGGCCACCTGTCCGTGGTGGAGACATGGGCTTGCCACCAGGCGCCTACCCTGAACTCGAAAAACAACTCCCAGAAAGAACTGGCCATCAGATGCCGGCTTCCTCCAGGACGTGGAAGCTTGGAAGAGGCATGGGGTTTAAGGGGAAGGAGTGGGGACAGTCCCCCAAGCTCCCTATTCAGTGCACGGGTGGTGTGCAGGGATCCTGTCACCTCTCCTTTCCTGTGGGGAAAGCACTGGCTAAGTCCGCGAGTCCTCCTGAGCGGCAGAGTAAAGGGCCAAGCGATGCCTACCCGGGAGATGTTTGTGTGCATAAAGTGCCATCCTAGGAAATGCACACTACTGCACTTTTGTGGCTCTGTCCGCTTAGTTCGGCCTGGCAGGGTGAACCCAGGACGCGAACATGGAGCCCGGGAAAGCAAGGCCCAAGAGGCACCAGCTCTCCCGCATCTCTTCTTCCCTGACGCGACTGAAGCCTTGCTGAGGAAGCAGCGGCGAAGTGCTGTTCGCTCCAAGGCAAAACCTCTGCGAAAACACAGCATTCGCTGAGAAATGATCTGCGGGCTGCTGCTGCTTGTCTGAGCCCAGTCTCCCAGTGGGAGAAATGGCGGTGGGAGAAACCCGCATACAGTGAAAGCCTCTTTGCCTGGGCATCTCTCCTGGGAAAGCACAGCATTCGTAGGGAAATCAGAGTTGGGTTTGGGGATGCTGCTGCTGCTTGCCTTAGCTAGTCTCCGCAGCACTGTGAAAGATACCGCAAGGAGCGAAATACCCTTTGCCCTAGCATCCCCTCTGCCTGAGAGAGAAGCATGGTCGCACAAGTCTGTCACCGCCCTCCCCAGGAGCAAGTGTGGTGAAGGCACAGCACGCCGCCCCCTGGGATGAGAAGGAGCCCTTGGCCTTGGAGTCGGGAAACGCTTGGGAAGCAGAATAGCCTGCCATGGCACGAACAGCAGGCCAGTGGCAAGACAAGTGTCACCCGCTCCCTGTGCGGAGAGATTGAAGCCTGGGTGCTAAGGAGACATGAGGGGACGACTAGGGCAAGGGCGCGTGCTACACTCTGAGGAAGGAGTCTGGGCAGATGGCAGGCCTGTCCTGTGCCTCTGGTCCCAAGGGGAGAATATCTCCTAGGCCACCTGTCCCAAGGGCAGTCGGGCTTGCCCCCAGGTGCCATACCCGGCACTCGCAGAAACAACCCCATGGAGAAACGGGCAGTCAGATGCCGTCTTCCACCAAGATGTGGCAGTGTTGTGGGTGGCAGGGGGTGTGCCTGGTAAGGAGTGGAGACAGTCCCCCACAGTTCCCCATCCCAGTGCACGGGCCCTGTGCAGGGATGCTGTCGCCTCCTCTCCTGTGGTGAAGGCACTGGCCTAGACCGCGAGTCTGCCTGAGCGTCAGAGCAAAAGGCTAAGCCTTACCTACGCCAGGAGATGGTAATGGGCATAGAGTGCCATGCTAGGCCACGCACACTGCTGCAGGGTTGTGACTGTGTCTGCTTAGTTCGGCTTAGCAAGGTGAACCCTGGGCGCGAACTGGGAGCCCGGGAATGGAAGGCCCAAGAGGCACCACCTCTCCCGCGACTCTTCATTCCTGCCGCGACAGAGCAAATGACCAAAGCCTTGCTGAGGAAGCAGCAGCGAAGTGCGGTTCGCGCCAAGCTGACAACCTCTGCGAAAGCATAGCACTCGCTGGGAAATCAGAGTTGGTTCTGTGGGCTGCTTTTGCTGCTTGCCTTAGCCTAGTATTCACAGCACGATGGGAGAAACGCGCATAGAGCGAAAGACTCTTTGCCGGGGCATCCCCTTGGGAAGGCAGAGCATTTTTTGGGAAATCAGAGTGCGGTCTGTGGGATGCTGCCTGCTGCTTGCCAGAGCTGGTCTCCACAGCACGGTGTAATACACCCGCATGGAGCGAAATCCTCTTTGCCTGGGCATCACCTCTGCCTGAGAGAGAAGCGCGGTGGCGCCTGTGGAAAGAGCCTTAAGGAAAGGGACACGTCTGTCACGACAGAGAGATGGAAGCCTGGCTGCTAAGGAGAAACGAGGGGAAGCTTAGGGCAGGGGAAAGGGCTCCATTCTGAGGAAGGAGTCTGGGCAGAAAGCATGCCTGTCCTCAGCCTTTGGGCTCAAGGAGACAGCAGCTCCTTGGCCACCTCTCCGTGGTGGAGACATGGGCTTGCCACCAGGCGCCTACCCTGAACGTGAGCAACAACTCCCAGAAAGAACTGGGCATCAGAAGCCGGCTTTCTCCAGGATGGGGAAGCTTGGAGGAGGCACGGGGTTTAAGGGGAAGGAGTGGGGACAGTCCCCCAAAGCTCCCTATTCAGTGCACGGGCGGTGTGCAGGGATTCTGTCACCTCTCCTTTCCTGTGGGGAAAGCACTGGCTTAGTCTGCGAGTCCGCCTGAGCGCCAGAGTAAAAGGCCAAGCGATGCCTACCCGGGAGATGTTTGTGTGCATAGAGTGCCATCCTAGGCTACGCAGGCTACTGCACTTTTGTGGCTCTGTCTGCTTAGTTCGGCCTGGCAGGGTGAACCCAGGACGTGAACATGGAGCCCGGGAAAGGAAGACAGAAGAGGCACCAGCTCTCCCGCAGCTCTTCTTCCCTGACGAAACTGAAGCCTTGCTGAGGAAGCAGCGGCGAAGTGCTGTTCGCTCCAAGGCAAAGCCTGTGCGAAAGCACAGCATTCGCTGAGAAATGTTCGGCGGGCTGCTGCTGCTTGCCTGAGCTCAGTCTCCCAGTGGGAGAAATCGCGGTGGGAGAACCCGCATACAGTGAAAGCCTCTTTGCCTGGGCATCACCCCTGGGAAAGCACCGCATTCGTAGGGAATTCAGAGTTGGGTTTGGGGATGCTGCTGCTGCTTGCCTGAGCTAGTCTCCGCAGCACGGTGGAAGATACCCGCATGGAGCGAAATACCCTTTGCCCTAGCATGCCCTCTGCCTGAGAGAGAAGCATGGTCGCACAAGTCTGTCACCGCGCTCCCCAGGAGGAAGTGTGGGGAAGGCCCCGCACGCCGCCCCCTGGGATGAGAAGGAGCCCTTGGCCTTGGGGTCCGGAAACGCTTGGGAAGCAGGATAGCCTGCCATGGCAGGAACAGCAGGCCAGTGGCAAGACAAGTGTCACCCACTCCCTGTGCGGAGAGATCGAAGCCTGGGTGCTAAGGAGACATGAGTGGACGACTAGGGCAGGGGCGCGTGCTCCACTCTGAGGAAGGAGTCGGGCAGATGGCAGGCCTGTCCTGTGCCTCTGGTCCCAAGGGGAGAGCATCTCCTAGGCCACCTGTCCCAAGGGCAGTCGGGCTTGCCCCCAGTTGCCATACCCGGAACTCGCAGAAACAACCCCATGGAGAAACGGGCAGTCAGATGCTGTCTTCCACCAAGATGTGGCAGTGTTGTGGGTGGCAGGGGTGTGCCTGGTAAGGAGTGGAGACAGACCCCACAGTTCCCCATCCCAGTGCACGGGTCGTGTGCAGGGATCCTGTTGCCTCCTCTCTCCTGTGGTGAAGGCACTGGCCTAGACCTCGAGTCTGCCTGAGCGCATTAGCAAAAGTCAAAGCCTTACCTATGACAGGAGATGGTAATAGGCATAGAGTGCCATCCTAGGCCATGCACGCTGCTGTAGGGTTGTGATTATGTCTGCTTAGTTCGGCTTAGCAAGGTGAACCCCAGGCGCTAACGGGGAGCCCAGGAATGCAAGGCCCAAGAGGCACCAGCTCTCCCGCGGCTCTTCATCCCAGCCACAACAGAGCGAACGACCAAAGCCTTGCTGAGGAAGCAGCAGCGAAGTGCGGTTCGCACCAAGCTGAAAACTTCTGCAAAAGCATAGCAGTCGCTGGGAAATCAGAGTTGGTTCTGTGGGCTGCTTTTGCTGCTTGCCTTAGCCTAGTATTCGCAGCACGATGGGAGAAACCCGCATAGAGCGAAAGCCTCTTTGACAGGGCATCCCCTCTGGGAAAGCACACCATTCTTTGGGAAATCAAAGTCGGGTCTGTGGGATGCTGCCTGCTGCTTGCCAGAGCTGGTCTCCACAGCACGGTGTAATACACTCGCATGGAGCGAAATCCTCTTTGCCTGGGCAACCCCTCTGCCTGAGAAAGAAACGCGGTGACGCCTGTGGAAAGAGCCTTAAGGAAATGGACACGTTTGTCAGGGCAGAGCGACGGAAGCCTGGCTGCTAAAGAGACACGAGGGGAAGATTAGGGCAGGGGAAAGGGCTCCACTCTGTGGAAGGAGTCTGGGCAGAAGGCAGGCCTGTCCTGTGCCTCTGGTCCCAAGGGGACCGCATCACCTTGGCCACCTGCCCCGTCGGCAGTCGGGCTTGCTCCAAGGTGCCATACCCGGAACTCGCAGAAACAACCCCATGGATAAACGGGCAGTCAGATGCCGTCTTCCACCAAGATGTGGCAGTGTTGTGGGTGGCAGGGTTTGTGCCTGGTAAGGAGTGGAGACAGTCCCCCACAGTTCCCCATCCTAGTGCACGGGCCGTGTGCAGGGATCCTGTCGCCTTCTCTCTCCTGTGGTGAAGGCACTGGTCTAGACCCCGAGTCTGCCTGAGCGCATGAGCAAAAGTCAAAGCCTTACCTATGACAGGAGATGGTAATAGGCATAGAGTGCCATGCTAGGCCACGCACGCTGCTGCAGGGTTGTGACTGTGTCTGCTTTGTTCGGCATAGCAAGGTGAACCGCAGGCGCGAAATAGGAGCACGGGAATGCAAGGCCCAAGAGGCACCAGCTCTCCCACGGCTCTTCATCCCTGCCGCGACAGAGCGAACGACCAAAGCCTTGCTGAGGAAGCAGCAGCGAAGTGCGGTTCGCACCAAGCTGAAAACTTCTGCAAAAGCATAGCAGTCGCTGGGAAATCAGAGTTGGTTCTGTGGGCTGCTTTTGTTGCTTGCCTTAGGCTAGTGTGGGAGGAATACGCGTAGAGCGAAAGCCTCATTGCCTGGGCATCCCCTCTGGGAAAGCACAGCATTCTATTGGAAATCAGAGTCGGGTCTGTGGGATGCTGCCTGCTGCTTGCCAGAGCTAGTTTCCACAGCATGGTGTAATAAACCCGCATGGAGCGAAATCCTCTTTGCCTGGGCATCCCCTCTGCCTGAGAGAGAAGCGCGGTGGCGCCTGTGGAAAGAGCCTTAAGGAAAGGGACACGTCTGTCACGGCAGAGCGAGGAAAGCCTGGCTGCTAAGGAGACACGAAGGGAAGATTAGGGCAGGGGAAAGGGCTCCACTCTGAGGAAGGAGTCTGGGCAGAAAGCATGCCTGTCCTGAGCCTTTGGGCTCAAGGAGACAGCAGCTCCTTGGCCACCTGTCCGTGGTGGAGACATGGGCTTGCCACCAGGCGCCTACCCTGAACTCGAGAAACAACTCCCAGAAAGAACTGGCCATCAGATGCCGGCTCCTCCAGGACTTGGAAGCTTGGAAGAGGCATGGGGTTTAAGGGGAAGGAGTGGGGACAGTCCCCCAAGCTCCCTATTCAGTGCACGGGCGGTGTGCAGGGATCCTGTCACCTCTCCTTTCCTGTGGGGAAAGCACTGGCTAAGTCCGCGAGTCCTCCTGAGCGGCAGAGTAAAGGGCCAAGCGATGCCTACCCGGGAGATGTTTGTGTGCATAAAGTGCCATCCTAGGAAATGCACACTACTGCACTTTTGTGGCTCTGTCCGCTTAGTTCGGCCTGGCAGGGTGAACCCAGGACGCGAACATGGAGCCCGGGAAAGCAAGGCCCAAGAGGCACCAGCTCTCCCGCATCTCTTCTTCCCTGACGCGACTGAAGCCTTGCTGAGGAAGCAGCGGCGAAGTGCTGTTCGCTCCAAGGCAAAACCTCTGCGAAAACACAGCATTCGCTGAGAAATGATCTGCGGGCTGCTGCTGCTTGTCTGAGCCCAGTCTCCCAGTGGGAGAAATGGCGGTGGGAGAAACCCGCATACAGTGAAAGCCTCTTTGCCTGGGCATCTCTCCTGGGAAAGCACAGCATTCGTAGGGAAATCAGAGTTGGGTTTGGGGATGCTGCTGCTGCTTGCCTTAGCTAGTCTCCGCAGCACTGTGAAAGATACCGCAAGGAGCGAAATACCCTTTGCCCTAGCATCCCCTCTGCCTGAGAGAGAAGCATGGTCGCACAAGTCTGTCACCGCCCTCCCCAGGAGCAAGTGTGGTGAAGGCACAGCACGCCGCCCCCTGGGATGAGAAGGAGCCCTTGGCCTTGGAGTCGGGAAACGCTTGGGAAGCAGAATAGCCTGCCATGGCACGAACAGCAGGCCAGTGGCAAGACAAGTGTCACCCGCTCCCTGTGCGGAGAGATTGAAGCCTGGGTGCTAAGGAGACATGAGGGGACGACTAGGGCAAGGGCGCGTGCTACACTCTGAGGAAGGAGTCTGGGCAGATGGCAGGCCTGTCCTGTGCCTCTGGTCCCAAGGGGAGAATATCTCCTAGGCCACCTGTCCCAAGGGCAGTCGGGCTTGCCCCCAGGTGCCATACCCGGCACTCGCAGAAACAACCCCATGGAGAAACGGGCAGTCAGATGCCGTCTTCCACCAAGATGTGGCAGTGTTGTGGGTGGCAGGGGGTGTGCCTGGTAAGGAGTGAAGACAGTCCCCCACAGTTCCCCATCCCAGTGCACGGGCCCTGTGCAGGGATGCTGTCGCCTCCTCTCTCCTGTGGTGAAGGCACTGGCCTAGACCCCGAGTCTGCCTGAGCGTCAGAGCAAAAGGCTAAGCCTTACCTACGCCAGGAGATGGTAATGGGCATAGAGTGCCATGCTAGGCCACGCACACTGCTGCAGGGTTGTGACTGTGTCTGCTTAGTTCGGCTTAGCAAGGTGAACCCTGGGCGCGAACTGGGAGCCCGGGAATGGAAGGCCCAAGAGGCACCACCTCTCCCGCGACTCTTCATCCCTGCCGCGACAGAGCAAATGACCAAAGCCTTGCTGAGGAAGCAGCAGCGAAGTGCGGTTCGCGCCAAGCTGACAACCTCTGCGAAAGCATAGCACTCGCTGGGAAATCAGAGTTGGTTCTGTGGGCTGCTTTTGCTGCTTGCCTTAGCCTAGTATTCACAGCACGAGGGAGAAACGCGCATAGAGTGAAAGACTCTTTGCCGGGGCATCCCCTTGGGAAGGCAGAGCATTTTTTGGGAAATCAGAGTGGGGTCTGTGGGATGCTGCCTGCTACTTGCCAGAGCTGGTCTCCACAGCACGGTGTAATACACCCGCATGGAGCGAAATCCTCTTTGCCTGGGCATCCCCTCTGCCTGAGAGAGAAGCGCGGTGGCGCCTGTGGAAAGAGCCTTAAGGAAAGGGACACGTCTGTCACGACAGAGAGATGGAAGCCTGGCTGCTAAGGAGAAACGAGGGGAAGCTTAGGGCAGGGGAAAGGGCTCCATTCTGAGGAAGGAGTCTGGGCAGAAAGCATGCCTGTCCTCAGCCTTTGGGCTCAAGGAGACAGCAGCTCCTTGGCCACCTATCCGTGGTGGAGACATGGGCTTGCCACCAGGCGCCTACCCTGAACTCGAGAAACAACTCCCAGAAAGAACTGGGCATCAGAAGCCGGCTTTCTCCAGGATGGGGAAGCTTGGAGGAGGCACGGGGTTTAAGGGGAAGGAGTGGGGACAGTCCCCCAAAGCTCCCTATTCAGTGCACGGGCGGTGTGCAGGGATTCTGTCACCTCTCCTTTCCTGTGGGGAAAGCACTGGCTTAGTCTGCGAGTCCGCCTGAGCGCCAGAGTAAAAGGCCAAGCGATGCCTACCCGGGAGATGTTTGTGTGCATAGAGTGCCATCCTATGCTACGCAGGCTACTGCACTTTTGTGGCTCTGTCTGCTTAGTTCGGCCTGGCAGGGTGAACCCAGGACGTGAACATGGAGCGCGGGAAAGGAAGACAGAAGAGGCACCAGCTCTCCAGCAGCTCTTCTTCCCTGACGCGACTGAAGCCTTGATGAGGAAGCAGCGGCGAAGTGCTGTTCGCTCCAAGGCAAAGCCTCTGCGAATGCACAGCATTCGCTGAGAAATGTTTGGCGGGCTTCTGCTGCTTGCCTGAGCTCAGTCTCCCAGTGGGAGAAATGGCAGTGGGAGAAACCCGCATAGAGCGAAAGCCTCTTTGCCGTAGCATTCCCTCTGGGAAAGCACAGCATTCTTTGGGAAATCAGAGTCGGGTCTGTGGGATGCGGCCTGCTGCTTGCCAGAGTTGGTCTCCACAGCACGGTGTAATAAACCCGCATGGAGCGAAATCCTCTTTGCCTGGGCATCCCCTCTGCCTGAGAGAAAAGCGCGGTGGCGCCTGTGGAAAGAGCCTTAAGGAAAGGGACACGTCTGTCACGACAGAGAGATGGAAGCCTTGCTGCTAAGGAGAAACGAGGGGAAGCTTAGGGCAGGGGAAAGGGCTCCATTCTGAGGAAGGAGTCTGGGCAGAAAGCATGCCTGTCCTCAGCCTTTGGGCTCACGGAGACAGCAGCTCCTTGGCCACCTATCCGTGGTGGAGACATGGGCTTGCCACCAGGCGCCTACCCTGAACTCGAGAAACAACTCCCAGAAAGAACTGGCCATCAGATGCCGGCTTCCTCCAGGATGTGGAAGCTTGGAAGAGGCATGGGGTTTAAGGGGAAGGAGTGGGGACAGTCCCCCAAGCTCCCTATTCAGTGCATGAGCGGTGTGCAGGGATCCTGTCACCTCTCCTTTCCTGTGGGGAAAGCACTGGCTTAGTCTGCGAGTCCGCCTGAGTAAAAGGCCAAGCGATGCCTACCCGGGAGATGTTTGTGTGCATAGAGTGCCATCCTAGGCTACGCAGGCTACTGCACTTTTGTGGCTCTGTCTGCTTAGTTCGGCCTGGCAGGGTGAACCCAGGACGTGAACATGGAGCCCGGAAAGGAAGAAGGAAGAGGCACCAGCTCTCCCGCAGCTCTTCTTCCCTGACGAAACTGAAGCCTTGCTGAGGAAGCAGCGGCGAAGTGCTGTTCGCTCCAAGGCAAAGCCTCTGCGAAAGCACAGCATTCGCTGAGAAATGTTCGGCGGGCTGCTGCTGCTTGCCTGAGCTCAGTCTCCCAGTGGGAGAAATCGCGGTGGGAGAACCCGCATACAGTGAAAGCCTCTTTGCCTGGGCATCACCCCTGGGAAAGCACCGCATTCGTAGGGAATTCAGAGTTGGGTTTGGGGATGCTGCTGCTGCTTGCCTGAGCTAGTCTCCGCAGCACGGTGGAAGATACCCGCATGGAGCGAAATACCCTTTGCCCTAGCATGCCCTCTGCCTGAGAGAGAAGCATGGTCGCACAAGTCTGTCACCGCGCTCCCCAGGAGGAAGTGTGGGGAAGGCCCCGCACGCCGCCCCCTGGGATGAGAAGGAGCCCTTGGCCTTGGGGTCCGGAAACGCTTGGGAAGCAGGATAGCCTGCCATGGCAGGAACAGCAGGCCAGTGGCAAGACAAGTGTCACCCACTCCCTGTGCGGAGAGATCGAAGCCTGGCTGCTAAGGAGACATGAGTGGACGACTAGGGCAGGGGCGCGTGCTCCACTCTGAGGAAGGAGTCGGGCAGATGGCAGGCCTGTCCTGTGCCTCTGGTTCCAAGGGGAGAGCATCTCCTAGGCCACCTGTCCCAAGGGCAGTCGGGCTTGCCCCCAGTTGCCATACCCGGAACTCGCAGAAACAACCCCATGGAGAAACGGGCAGTCAGATGCCGTCTTCCACCAAGATGTGGCAGTGTTGTGGGTGGCAGGGGTGTGCCTGGTAAGGAGTGGAGACAGACCCCACAGTTCCCCATCCCAGTGCACGGGTCGTGTGCAGGGATCCTGTTGCCTCCTCTCTCCTGTGGTGAAGGCACTGGCCTAGACCTCGAGTCTGCCTGAGCACATTAGCAAAAGTCAAAGCCTTACCTATGACAGGAGATGGTAATAGGCATAGAGTGCCATCCTAGGCCATGCACGCTGCTGTAGGGTTGTGATTATGTCTGCTTAGTTCGGCTTAGCAAGGTGAACCCCAGGCGCTAACGGGGAGCCCAGGAATGCAAGGCCCAAGAGGCACCAGCTCTCCCGCGGCTCTTCATCCCAGCCACAACAGAGCGAACGACCAAAGCCTTGCTGAGGAAGCAGCAGCGAAGTGCGGTTCGCACCAAGCTGAAAACTTCTGCAAAAGCATAGCAGTCGCTGGGAAATCAGAGTTGGTTCTGTGGGCTGCTTTTGTTGCTTGCCATAGGCTAGTGTTCGCAGCACATTGGGAGGAACATGCATAGAGCGAAAGCCTCATTGCCTGGACATCCCCTCTGGGAAAGCACAGCATTCTATTGGAAATCAGAGTCGGGTTTGTGGGATGCCGCCTGCTGTTTGCCAGAGCTAGTCTCCACAGCATGGTGTAATAAACCCGAATGGAGCGAAATCCTCTTTGCCTGGGCATCCCCTCTGCTTGAGAGAGAAGCGCGGTGGCGCCTGTGGAAAAAGCCTTAAGGAAAGGGACTCGTTCGTCAAGGCAGAGCGACGGAAGCCTGGCTGCTAAGGAGACACGAGGGGAAGATTAGGGCAGGGGAAAAGGCTCCACTCTGAGGGAGGTGTCTGGGCGGAAAGCATGCCTCTTCTGAGCCTTTGGGCTCAAGGAGACAGCAGCTCCTTGGCCACCTGTCCGTGGTGGAGACATGGGCTTGCCACCAGGCGCCTACCCTGAACTCGAGAAACAACTCCCAGAAAGAACTGGCCATCAGATGCCTTCTTCCTCAAGGATGTGGAAGCTTGGAGGAGGCACGGGGTTTAACGGGAAGGAGTGTGGACAGTCCCCTAAAGCTCCCTATTCAGTGCATGGGCGGTGTGCAGGGATCCTGTCACCTCTCCTTTCCTGTAGGGAAAGCACTGGCTTAGTCCTCGGGTCCTCCTGAGCATAGAACACAAAAAAATAAGAGACTCAAAAAAAAAAAAGAGGTAAAATTTTCTTTTTTTGGATAACATGAACTTACATGTTAAAAAATCCTAAACACTTCACAAAAAAATTTGAATAAACAAATTTAGTAAAGCTGCCAATAACAAGATCAATATATAAAAGACAAGAATTTTGTTTTTTTTTTTTTTTAATATGGACTGCTTCCCAGTTTTTCATGTCATCCATGTTCAGTGACCACGCTAATTTTCTCTGCATCATTCCAATTTTAGTATATGTGCTGCCAAAGTAAGCACAAGACAGGAGCATTTTAACACTTTAATGATGAACTATCTGAAAAACTAAAGAAAACAATCTAATTCACAATAGCATCAAAAATTATAAAATACTTAGGAATAGATTTAACTAAGAAGATGAAAGATCTGTACTCCATAAATTATGACATTGATAAAGAAATGGAAGGAGACACAAATGGAAAGATAGCTCATATTTATGAATGGTAAGAATTAACATTGTTAAAATGTCCATACTCCCGAAAACCATCTGTAAATCCAATTCCTATCAAAAATCCAATGTTAGGGGCGCCTGGGTGGCTCAGTGGGTTAAGCCGCTGCCTTCAGCTCAGGTCATGATCCCAGGGTCCTGGGATCGAGCCCCGCATCAGGCTCTCTGCTCAGCAGGAAGCCTGCTTCCTCTTCTCTCTCCGCCTGCCTCTCTGCCTGATTGTCATCTCTCTCTGTCAAATAAATAAATTAAAAATCTTAAAAAAAATCCAATATTATTTTTTTACAGAAGTAAGTAAAGAATCCTAAAATTTATATGAGACCATAAAAGACAACAAATAATCAAAGCAGTTCTGAGAAACAATGAGGAAGAGAAATTACACTTCTTGATTTGAAACTATACTACAAAGCCCTCATGCTCAAAACAATAAAGTATACTGGCATAAAAACAGACCAATAAACAAGTAGAACAGAATTGAGAGTCCAGAAATAAATCCTTTCATACAGTCACCTAATATTTGACAGGGGCCAACATATGTAAAGGGTAAAGATAGTCTGTTCAATAAATGATATTTAAACTGAATAGTCACATAAACAGTATGAAACTGGAAACTTATATCACTCATAAGTCTTAACTTGAAATAGATTAAAGACTTAAAGGTGATACATGAAACTACATTTCCTAAAGGAAAACATAGGAAAAATTCTCCTTGACATTGGTCTTGCCAATAGTTTTCTGGATACCAGACCAAAAACACAAGCAAAAAGAGCAAAAATAAATAAATGGTATTACATCAAACTAAAGTTTCTGCATTGCCAAAAAAAGAGAGAGAGAAAGAATGAAAACACAATCCACAGAATGTAAGAAAATACATACAAATCTTATATCTGAAAAGAGGTTAATAACCAACAGATAGATATAGAAAAAAATATATATATAATTAAAAAAATAGCAAAAGGATCTCAATAGACTTTTTTTTCAAAAAAGTTATATAAATGACCAACAGGAGCATTAAAAAGTGCTCAACGTAAAAAACTCAGGGCAAAGTCATTATGTTGTTGTTGTTGTTTACCTCTGAAAAACACAGCAAGATATTACTACCTATTAGAATATATACTACCAAAAAATTGAAACTAACAAATTTTGGTAAATATTGGGGAAAATGGGGAACTTATGCACTGTGATAGGGATATAAATTTGTATGGAAAACAGTATAGAGATTATTCATATTATTAAAAGTAAAATTACCATATGATTCAGTAATCCCACTTCTAGGTATATATCTAAAGGAAACGAAGTCACTGTTCAAAGACATATCTGCACTCTTATGTTTATTATAAAATTATTAACTCTAAGCAAGAGATGGAAATAACTTCAGTATCCATTAATGGATGAATGAATAAAATAAGTATGGTAAATATATACTATGGAAATGCTTAACCATGAAAAATTAAGAAATACTGCCATTTAAAACAGCATGGATGGCTCTTGAAGGTGTTATACTAAGTGAAATATTTCAGAGATTTTATATATTTTTTTAATTTATGTATTATGATATCCCTTACATACAGAATCTGAGGAAAAGGCAAACTAATGGAAACTTAGAGTTGAGTTGACAAGGGGTGAACCTGGCGTAGAGTAAGGTGGTCAAAGGGTGCAAACTTGCAACTATAATATGAAAAAGTTCTGGGGATCTAATGTACAGCATGATGATCATAGTTAATAAAATATACATACTTTTTTTATTGTGCTTCCCTTTATTAAACTTTGCATATATCACATTCTTACAAGTTGAAAGTTTATAGCAATCTTGTATAAAAGAGGTCTGCTGCCACCATTTTTCTAACAACATTTGTTCATTTTGTGTCTCTCTGTCACATGTTGGTAATTCTTGCAATATTTCAAGTTTTTTCATTATTATTGTATTTGTTATGGTGATCTGTGATCAGTAATTATGACCCACTGAAAACTCAGAACTAGTTTACTTAAGGTATATACATTGTTTTTGTTTAAAAACATAATGCTTTTGAACAGTACAGTATAGTGTTTAATTTTTATATGCACTGGGAAACATAATTTTTTATATGCACTGGGAAACCAAAAAAAAAATAATTTGACTTAGTTTATTGAGAAAAATCACTTTATTGAGGCAGTCTGGAACAAAACCCACAAGACCTCTGAAGTTTATCTCTACTATACTATATACATAAAATTTGCTAAGAGAGTAGATCTTAAAATTCCTTACGATACATGCATAAAAAACAGTGGTAACTATACGAGGTAGTAGATGTATTAACATTTTTATGTAGATTATATTGCAATAAAGATGTATACCAATTTATCAAATTGAACAAAATTGACACAATGTTAAAAGTGCAATGTTATAAGAAATCATTTCTTAAATTTACAAATTATAATATGTTGATTTTTTTTCAATAAAGCTTGAAAAAACTTTTTGTAGAATTAATCTATTTTTCAAAAAAAGAAGTAAGGAAGTAGAAACTGCAACTAACTCTGAAATAATAGAATATAAAATCTATTTTCGTTATATACACTGTGACAAAAACTATTACTTAGTTTACAATGAAGGAGTACTTATGAAGCATGCAGGATGGTCTATAAATAAGGCTGAAAGAGCTCAGCTTTAAGGTTTAAATTTAAAATCTTCTTTTGAAATACTAAACTGACCACCCAGTTTTCCAAACATAAATGTCTTAACTGCATGAATTTATTTCATACAACTCTATCATCTAGTTTCATAAGAAAGCAGCATGCAAATTTTGAATAAGACAGACTTGCTTAAGTTTCTTTATGTTCAACAGTAAAGGATACTTCCCTCAAAATAAATAGAAGAAAAATCAGCATATTTATTCTGATAATTATTATTCATAATGACATTCATATTGAATTAGGGAATATATATCCTCAGAGGGGGTAAAGTAAAATGAAATTTATTTTGGTAAATGTGTCTATGAATAGTCAATACAATGCCTCAATATAAATGAATATTACCATTTTGAACAATTTAATTACTATTATTAGAATTATTAGAAGTATAAAAATAGCTATCATTTTAGCATGGAATATGAGACTCTCATGCTCCATGCTTCATCACACCCACAAAACAACTCTGCATAATAAGTATTATCATCACCATTTCATGGGTGAAAAAACTGAGGCTAACACATTTAGATAACTGGTTTATGATTACATGGCTAGTAAAGATGCATCACACTAATTTAGGCTTTATGATTTAGAATTGTCCTCTTTCCACTGCACATTCTATTACTCTGTAAATACTTGGCCTGTTTTCATTTAGTTCTTTAATTTTGTTCATGTGGTGATGGCTTAAAGCTTTATTTAAAGGAAGCTTAAAAAATTCATTTAACCAAAAGCTCCCAAGAATTAAAAATGTCATGGATCTAATGTAGACATGGATATCATTAGTTAATGGATAACTATCTATTTTCCACTCTAGTGAGATAACAATCAGAGTATTTTTCTAAGTTTTAGTCTCTCAGTGTTAAAAAGGACTTTGTTAAAATAGAAATATTTAGACAAAGGTGATCAAAAGTCTGGATCAGGTCACCTTAAGATAAATATTAGGAAACTGAGGAAACAAATGGAGATTTGAACACTGAGCTATGATATAATGAATGGTTTCAAGTATTTAGTAGAGTCTAGAAAAGCCCTTTAAAGCCTGGTCTTAGCCTAGCATTGCAGCTTCTGGGATATCTGTCTATCTATCATCTATCTATCTAGATATAAATTTGAAAACTTTTTTAACTTAAAGATTTTGAGAAATAGAACATAATCAGCACCATAGAAGATCTGTTTATGATAACAACCTAGCCCCTCGTCCCAGTTTGTTAATATTCTCTCTTATTTAATGTAACATTGTGCAAATAGACCACTACTGATCTGCCGTTATGAATGAAATAGCTATAATCATCTGTTTGCATATCCTGGTGAAAATATTCATTTAGTTCCATGTTGTATTTCTAGGAATGGACCAAATCTTTATTTTTATTTTTAAGTATTCTAAATATTGTCCAACTTACCTCAAATGTTTTCATTATGGGCACTTTCATTCTTTCACATTCTTGCAAGACAATTTTACTGTTGCCCAATATGGTAAGTGTGTAATAGTATGTCATTTTAGGTTTTAATTTATTTTTAATTTAATTTAATTTAATTCCAGATTTTAATAAAGATAAACAGTTTTTATATATGAGTGGCCATTTGGATTACCCTTTCTGTAAAGTACATGCTCAAATCTTTTGATATCTTACATTGTGTCATACTGACTTCTTTAATAGTAGATTTTCTGAATGAACTTTTAGCTGTGTAGGTCTTCTCTATTTTATTTTGAACTTGTTTTCATTTCAAAATCTTTATATTTTTTTCATAATCTGCTTTTACTTTGCTTTGTCTATTATCTATCTATCTATCTATCTATTTATTTGCAAGCAAGAGAGAGCGAGCAAGTGAGAGCGCAGGGAGGGATAGAAAAAGAAGGGAAAAGAATCTTAAGCAGGCTCCAGGCTCAGCACAGAGCCCAACTCTGGGCTCTATTTCACAACCCTGACATCATGACCCGAGCCAAAATGAAAGAAATAAAATAAAATTAAGGTGTTAAAAAAAAAAGGAAAAAGAATTGGAAGTTTAATTAAGTGAGCCACCCAGGCACCCCTGTGGTATCTTAGATTAGCTGTCATATCTATAAAGTTCTAGAGTATCCATTTGGTTCATTTATAAAACCTTTCTCAATATCATTTTTAGTTTCAGTTTTTTGTTCAATTTGCTTCGCCTCTCATTTCTTTGAGCAGAGTAATTAAGCCATTTTACAATCTTTATTGATCATTTTAACATCATACTTAATCCCATTTTGTCTATCAAATCTTGTTAATGGTTTTTCTTTGTGTGCTTTGTTCCAATTTGCTATATTCAAGACATTATATTTGAAACTCTTATTGAGTAGGGATAATTAAGAGCTATAATAATGGTATGGTCCTCCTTGGCAGGATTTTCTCTTATATCTGAGACTCTACAAGACAATCATACTCCAAATTCAGCGATTGACTTTCTCAGTTTACACAGAAGGCAAGGTAGGCTTTAGTCTTATTTCTGCTTCTCCTTGTGCTTTGGGGATCTCAACTTACATTTGGGTTGTACCAAAGTCCTCAAATTTGATTGCTGCTGGATTTTGAATTTTGTTTCTCTAGTATCAAGAGTCTATTAACAACACAGCTCAGTGTGTTTTAGCAGTTTCAAATGCTCTCATAGCTAAAATGGCTTCAGGGCATATATCTCTAGGCTCTCATTGTATTTCGTATTTTGGCCCAGTAATCCCACACTTAATTTTTATAATCATTCTGATATTTTTAATTTTAAAAGCTATTTTGTCTGGATTTTTAGTTGTCCTAAGTAGGAGTTTTTAGATCACCATTACTAGAATCAACACCAAATATACATGAAAATGTCCGCAGTAGTTTATCACATCTTTATGGCTTTGAACTTCCATAAGCTGAGGCATCCTTCTCTAATCACTTAGGCAAACTCCAATTTACCCTTTAAAACAACACAAGAACTGCTTCATTTAAGAACATGTTCAGGGATGACTCTTCCCCACTGTTCTTACCAACATTCCCACACACTCTTTGCTTCCCACACCTTGTTTATGAACTTTCATTAGGTATATCACCGTGACCAGAATTTTGCTCTATTGTATTTTTGTCCTTTAGAGCTTTAATTAAATATGAATTCCATAGAAAGTCTGTCCCTTTTCTTTCAAACATGGGTTAGTTATTTCTTCTCATTCTTTGTCAGAAGTTACTTTATTAGAGAAACTTATAGCTCTATTGTGACTTTGGAGCCATTACAGTTTTTTGACTGGAAAAATCACCCATCCCTGAGATTTTTACGCAGCTTCCTAGCTGATATTATTCAGAAATCTGTTCAAAACAGACATTTTCAGGGAGGCCCTTTCGGACCACTCAGTTAAAAAGCCTCTTCTCAATCACTGCTCTTTTTAAAATGTGCTTATTTAATTCAAATATGCATCACTATTAAAGAAAAACCAGTACATTTTTTTTTAAGTTGGCTTACCTATTATCTATCTCTCCCATTAAAATGATTCCTCTGGGCTGGGGTTTTGTTGTGCTCATCTTAGGCCAAGCACTCAATAAATTGTCTCTGAATGAGTGAATTGTTTGACTCCCTTGCTAGATTCTCAACTTCATGAGGCCAAGGATTGTTCTATTCAGTCCTTCTTTATCCTCAATGTCTGTTATATTGCAGTCACTTACGTGACTAATGGGAAAAATCACAGAAAGAAAGAGTTAAAACTACAGAAAAACCCTGTAGGTTCAATAACACAAAGCTTTCTAAAATTATTTAGCCCAGGAATTGAATAATGGCTGCACTTTTGATTTTTTTTTTAATGGTATTGAATTTAATTTAAATGGAAATACTTGATTGGTAGAATAATAAAAAAATTATAAAAGCAACTTGCTCCTTAAAGTAAGAATTATATAGGGCATGTCTTCTAGAAGCAATATTTTCAAATGTCAAATATCTGAAAGCATAGAAGGAGAAGTAAGAGTGTGAATTGTATTTCAATGCTCTTTTCTTTATATTCAGCAAACAGCTTCATTCACACCTTTCCAATATTTTCAACTCTTTTGACAAAGCCTTCAGAGGAGTTACTGCTGATGACAACCATCACAGCCTAACAGGAGAAATTTTATAACGAAAAATAATAGCATGTTTTTCCCACGTTGTTAAGGATATGGTGAAGCTCTGTCGGATTCAAAGGAGGAATGTGAAGTTCCATGCTATATATAATAATAACTTATTTTAATAGTGGCTTTGCAATTTTTCAGATATATCCATTTACTGAAACCACTATCAAATAAACAAAAACAAACAAATTAACAGGGGTTCGAGACAGAAGTTATCTAATCTAAAAATAGCACATGTTCACAGAATACACAACACATATCCCAAGTACTACTCTAGGTTTCAAGTAATAGTCAAAACAATAGTAAAAATGATTCAGACCCTACCAGTCAAATCATAAATGGGACCTTAACTGTAAATCCTTATCTTTAGATCAAAGCGGGTATTTAATTGGGTGCTGAAGATACATTATAGAACTAATATGTTATAGAACTCCTCTGAAATGAGTCATTTCTTCCATCACTTTTCCTGCACAGCTGCTGACCCATGTTTTGGTTCCTGGAAATAGCTGCTACCCTGTCATACTTCTTAAAAGCACATATATTGATAACTCTACTCATTCCTCCATTCCTCTGTGACTGTCACTGTGTTAAAATGTGGAGTCAGCTGACTCACTTGTGGTGGTAATAAAGTAGATGAGTTTTCAAAGTATTTTGTTATTTCTAAAAATGCAAAAACCAAAATCCATTGAAATCATAAGGGGTGTTTCAGGGAGAGCTGTAGGATGTGGTTTCTTGTGTAATCCACAGAGATTAGCTCCAACACATATTTAAACTCTCCTCTAGGAGCAACCTTAGTGGTAAAGCAAGAAGATAAACAGATGTATACACACCCTGGCACAAAATTATCACTTATGTTTGGCTTCCTAGTCTCCTCGTGTTACTTATATATCCTAACTTCTCTCTGAAATCAGGGAACACAGAATCTCAATCAGTTGACATTTTTCTACTGAATTACCCAATAGTCTGATCATACCCCTAAGACTTTTTTAAATTATTTCACTCATAATCCCAAATCTGCTTTGCTTCCTCATCTTAGTACACTGTAATTTGATTTCAAAATGAGGACAGTTGTCAGTAATGCCACATTCATTCATCTATTTTACAATTCCATGTACTTATAACTATGAAGATATGTTAATAACATCCATTCCAATAAGCCACCCTAAACTTATTGTCATGAAACAAGACCTCAAGAAAGAGAATTCAAAATCATCCATGTATTTGCAACTTATTGCAATAAAGTCTTTATCAATAGACTTCCCTGTGCACATGGTGGTCAAATTGCTGGTGAAAAACAGCCAGATCTATTACAAGCTTTCTTATGCCTTCTAGGTAACCCAAGTGAGCCTTTATTGATACTGGGAAGGGATAAAGCAGGGAAGGGATAAACAGTGATGTAAGAATTGGCTAGACAAAGTAATGACTCTCATTACAAAGTGAGTATTTTAAAGCAAAAGAGTCTGTTGGGAATATTGTTTTATAAAATAGTGTTTTTTTAAATTAACTTTTTAAAATTCAATTAGTTAACATATAGTGTACCATTAGTTTCAAATGTAGATTTCAGTTATTCATCCATAGCATATAATAGCTAATGCTCAGTACTTACTGTTATAGCTTCTTGAAAGCAGAATTTTAACCCACTGAGCCACCCAGGCGCCCTTGAAAGCAGACTTTTAGATCCCATTTTCTGATTACTTCCATGTAGTACAACACTCTCCTGCTAGCAACCTTCAAAACATACTGTTTGTTAGAGGAACTTCTTGAATAATAAATAAATAGGAATTTATTTAAATTTATAAATATATAAAATAAATAGGAATTTATTTAAATTTATTTAAATATTGCACACTGCTTCATTGTTCATAAATAAGGTGATGATATTATAGCCATTAGTTGGTAGCACTGATATATCACTTTCTTTTTACTTCTCAGTGCATTCTCTTTACACAAAATAGATATATATTTTAAAAGAATCTGAATCTGTGGCAAACTTTTAAAAAACCCTATACAGTAAAGTTTATCATTTTAAGTAATCTCAATTATCTTCCCCAATTGTGATAGTATATCCTTCTATCTAGGCCAGATATTGTATGAGGGATTTGAAGAGACATACTTTTCTAAATTTCACTTTTCTCATCTGCAAAATGCTTATCATGATCCTACAATAAAATACACTTACAATTTTTTGATGAAAATTTATTTATTTATTTTAAGATTTTATTTCTTTATCAGAGAGAGTGGGCGAGAGAGCAAGCACAGGCAGACAGAATGGCAGGCAGAGGCAGAGGGAGAAGCAGGCTCCCGGCCGAGCAAGGAGCCCGATGCGGGACTCGATCCCAGGACGCTGGGATCATGACCTGAGCCAAAGACAGCTGCTTAACCAACTGAGCCACCCAGGCATCCCTTTTGATGAAAATTTAATCTGTATAAACAATATATTTGCTGTAATGCGTGGTTCATGGAAAATATCTTATTTAATTATAAGCAACAACAGTATTAGAAATTAAGTAAATGTGTCTATAATATTTAAAGTTTTAACACATAATTCCAGTGCTTTGCCTTATTTTCTCAAATCCCTTTACCACTTTCACTGACAGAGTCAAATGTACTTTTTCTACTAGTAGCCAGCTCTTTGTCTTTTGCCAGAAAGATGCCCTTGTGAATTATTTATAATAGAGATATTAGCAATAATAATAATAATAATAATAATAATAAGTAGCAATAAAAATGTTTTTAAAAAGTTTTCTTAACTAATTAGGGTTCTTAGACATCAATTAGAGGAACCACCTCCGGCAAGCAAATTAATCTGCAAAACATTCCCAGAATTAACAAGTCAGTCAGATACAGGGTTGTCCGTAGACTGAAAGGTGAAGCAAAAGGACTAGGTTTGGAAAATAGGTAAGGACAGTGAAGAAAATGATCAAATTTTTGGGCAAAATAAATTCTTAGGTGTCCTTTCAATGGAGTCCTGGGCATTATGTGGCAGAAACTCTGGAGATTATGTCAATCCATTGGAGTCACCCCGTTTATTAGCTTGCTATTGACAAAGTTATTTACAAACTGTAGAGCAAGAGGTTGTAATGTAGAAAACTGATGATAATGCACAAGAGTCTTGTTAACAATAATGCTAGTTAGTGATTTTTCATTAGAGAACATAAATTCTATAACCCAAATTATGGGCCCAGAGCACTTCTGCTGCACAACTCTGCTTATATCCCAAATACCCATGTGAACTAATTTTAATATCTGCTTCTCTTATTAATTTTTGAATAAAAATTCTTGACACAAATATTTTATAATTGTGTGATAATCATGCATTTAATTTCTTGGAGAACAAAACACACTTTAGCATAACTGGGTTCGTTCACAGAACCAGCCTTGATAAAACACTTCTGTATGTTAGAAATGATGTAATAAATGTAGAATATTGGGCACTTGTTTGGTATTCTTTGCCATGTTTTGCACTATCTAAAAAGAGATCAGTGAACTTGGACTGGAGTTAGTAGACATGGAAGAAAATAAAATATTACAGAGAAGAATACTCTGTGGTCCACAACCTAAACGGGCTGGGATTCCCATCATTTGGATCCCTGTAGCTTTACAAAAGTCCATTAAATTTTTGTATCTCCGATTAAAGTTGATTCCCCAGTACTTTTTCAAACATCTCTTGTCAAGTATTGTTTCCCAGAAAAAAAGGGATGTTGCACATGTATCTGCCTTTGTCTCTGGTCATGATCTCAGTCAGGATCCTTGGATCGAGCCCCATATCGGGCTTCCTGCTCATTAGGGAATATACTTCTCAGTCTCTCTCTGCCGCTACATCCCCCTGCCCCACTCATGCTCTCTCTCTCTCAAATAAATAAATACAATCTTTAATTTTTTAATTAAAAATAAGATAAATAAAATAAAATAAAAAGTCTGGTCTTACTGCCCCATTTAGCTCCTTTTTTTTTTTTTTGAGTTGTATTTAAAGCAGCATGAGAGAACATGAGACTCTCAAACTTAAAAAAAAAAGGAAAAAATTGAGTTTTGTTAGGATTTAAGATCTTGTCTGCTAGACAAAAACATTGGCTTTGTTAACATGTGAAAATTAACAAAAGAGAATAAGATAGAATTCTAATAATTTTTGTAGAAATTAGAAATTTCTTCCAACCCAATTACATACAGACCCATTAAGTAAATTCATTCCAATGTCCCAAACCAACCTTTTCTAATAGTAATGCATCTGTGTAAACAGGGTCAACCCAAGGAATAAATAAATATTATTATTTTTTTCCTGTCTCTTCCACAGTCACATATGGGTATATTGGTAGCAAGACAATTATCTATCTTCTAAGACATGATATCATAAGGAAGGGTATTCTGTCCATTTGGAACAACTGAAAATCATTGTAATTTTATCTTGGTGCAGTAACTTGAGATGGCACAGTGTGGGTTATGAATATATTTTATTTTTTTTTACTGGGAAGAAGAGATTATAGAGATATTGGTTATCCAAGAGAGACTGACAGGTGTTGATAGTTGCCAGGTCAATATCCATCTGCTTTTTCCTTTAATATCAGAAAGCACTGAGGGATTGACAACAAAGAAACTTAAAACAACATCAAATATTTTATTGTCTCTTTTCTAGTTACATTGCAACCATATGACAAGGTATCAGTCATACAAGATATCATTCTCTTTTACCTCTATCTTTCTGCCAGAAATGTGGGCTTAATAGTGAGAACCACAACAGCAATTTTTGCAACTGTGAATAAAAAGCCAGGAAAACCTCTAAGATACTTCACTTGACTTTCTTAAGACTCTGAACCAACACCAGAAAACACTCTCTGTAGTCTTCTTGTTAAATGAAAAAATATGGTTAAACCACTTTTGACAGTCTACTACCTACAGCAAAATGTAAATCTTAATTGAAATAGGTCCTCTCAGCTGTGCTTAAGCAACTGAGTCCTGAGCTTTTCAGGTTTTCAGTCTGAAAGAGTACACCTCTGGTGCTCTGAAAGGGAAGAGAAAGGACACCCTGTTCTCCATATAAATTAAAGAAGAGAAATCTGTGCATTTAAGTGGGCCATATAAAATTTATCAAGCAATTATCTCCTAACTCCTTCCTATCCAAATTACCTGATATGCTCTCCCTACTCCTTTATTCCACGTTACTGCCTTTTCCAGGATTCTGTATCACATCACAACATGTCTTCTGTTATTTCCTTCTTGCAAGCTAGTTTTGTTTTCTCCATCTAAAAAAATCAACAATCATTGTGTATTTCAATTCCCATTGTCCTCAAATGCACTGATTCTTCTTATCTATTACTCTTTTCTCATACTCAGTGTCTTTGTCTTTATGGGGTTTGTACTTTGCTTTTCCCCATCCTTTACTGCCATTATATAATCAAATCTAATAACTTCTTAGAGAAAGTTAAAAATTCCTGCATAGCCACACGTGAACACAAAGTCACTGATTTTTAGCAAACCTATAAGATAGTCAGACATCCATTCAATTTCTTTTTATTAAGATTTTATTTATTTATTTATTTATTTATTTATTTATTTATTTATTTGACAGAGAGAGATGACAAGCAGGCAGAGAGGCAGGCAGAGAGAGAGGAGGAAGCAGGCTCCCTGCTGAGCAGAGAGCCTGATTTGGGGCTCTGTCCCAGGACGCTGGGATCATGACCTGAGCCGAAGACAGTGGCTTAACCCACTGAGCCACCCATGCGTCCCTCCATTCAATTTCTTTTTTTTTAAGGATTTTATTTATTTATTTGAGAGAGAGAGACAGTGAGAGAGAACATGAGCGAGGAGAAGGTCAGAGGGAGAAGCAGACTCCCCATGGAGCTGGGAGCCCGATGTGGGACTTGATTCTGGGACTCCAGGATCATGACCTGAGCTGAAGGCAGTCGTCCAACCAACTGAGCCACCCAGGCGCCCCTCTCCATTCAATTTCTTAACTGAGTCTCAAATGCATCCTGAGTTCTAACCTAAATCTAAGTTCTACTTCTTACACGTTGTTCTATGACCAAATTCTTTCAGTTCAGTATTTTGTAACATTTAAATATTAATCAATTGATGCTTTGTTTGTGTATTTCTATGAAAATAATTTGAATACTGTAGATTTATTGTTATATTTATAGATTTATAATCAAAGTTTTATCAGTTGAAGTTTTTGGAAATTTAAGATATAATGATTAACCTAAAGTGATACTGCCTCAAATCCCTGTGATATCAAGGCCCAACACCTGATTATAGCCAAACCTGTGGTGGATAGTTCCATGGGAAATTTCAGTTACTTAACACTGATAGCATCTCATGTTCTCTCTCTCATTTTAGAATGTCTCCAACACAACCCAAAAGTGTAGGAGAGTTAATGTCCTCTGAGGACAGCTCTCAGTGAAGTGGAAATAAGAACCATAGGTAAAATTGTCAGTTTTCAGGTCTTCATGAGGACAACTTAAAGAAGTTTCTCAGGACCTTTCAGTAAAAGCAAGCCTTCATTTTCTATCCACAACAATTATATCAACAATGTACCTCTTTGACAAAGTTGCTTCTTCACTGTATCACTTTCCCATTCTTTTCTACCTTGGATAATCTCCCAGATAAACCAACAGTACTCAAATCCTTTGTCCTACTCTTTGCTCTCAGGATAAATGGAGCCAAAAGACTTAGATTAATATCAAGTTCTGAATGGGATCTTAGAGCTATTTCTGTCCAGATTTTCATAAACATAGGGACCTTTGAATTATCAGGCTATAAATAAGTTCTAAATGGAGGGGGCAAAAGCAAAAAGTAGAAATGTTTATGTTTGATTTTTCATCATGATTAATTGACTTTATTGATTATTAAAAATACTAACCTTATAAAAGTGTGGATCTTTGTAAAACAATGTCATAATGTAAGAAATAAGTTGCATAGTCCTTTTGAGAATATTAAACCAAGTGTTCAGGTGCCATCTAATTTCTTGTTTAATCCAGAACTTTGGTGTGCATTATCTTGAGGAATAGGATTTTGAAGTCCAGACAGACTAACAGAAAACTGATCCAAATGTGTGTGTTTATATTTGTGCTTTTGTTGTAAAAATCAAAGTGTGATTGCTGGTTTAAAATGGTAAAACTAATAATGTTCATGGACTCTATTATAAATTTTCTAATTGTATGGGAAGAATCCAATAAACATAGAATTAATTGATTTGCAAATCCTCAAAGAGCTACAGGATCAGGTAGTGGTGTGTTCTGATTCAACAGCATCATAATGCAGCATTTTATATGTGTGGCTAATGGATATTTTCATGAATGTTTGCTAGCTAGTCAGCCAATACAGAGAAATATTAGGTAGAGTAATTACTCACAGTTGTGTTTAATAAAATGAGAGAAAATTATCAAATGACACTACTAATATTAATCCTATAGCAGGCTAAATAATTCAATGATAATTACAAGTATTAATCCAGCTTTCTTCCCTGATTATGACTCTTCTCTCCTCTATCCTAATGGGAGTAGCAGATTGTCTGCAATGAATTGTGAAAACCCAGCAGTGACTTTGGCAGTGAAGGCCTCCCATCAATTTTGATAGGTTAAAATGATTCTGGTTGGTCTTGAGCAAATGTGTCAATTTTTTTTTCTGTGTGTGTCATAAAAGAAAGAAGCAATAGTAAATTCTTGCTGTTATTCCATGGAGCCAATAAAATCATACTGCCAACAAGAGGCTGTTGACACCGTAAGTATAGTTAACTGTCTTGAAATACTAGGCCTGGAAATAAAATTCCAATATTTCACATAACCTCTTTTTTTTAAAGAAAACAAAACAAAACAAAACAAAACAACTATACTGCTTACATATAGGGCCCTGCTGTTGTGTAACTATTTTTGAACATGTCTACTGTAAGTGTATATATATATTTTTTTTCTGTGCAATACATTCATTTAGAGATAAATTTGGATTGCAAATTATTTTGGGGGAGGCATGGTATTTGTGGCTAGTCTTACAAGTAAAAAAGACTAAAAGAAAGAAGAAAAACATTTTTTATTACAGCATATTTACATCTGTCCAAAGTACTTATTTACTATAATACTGACTAATGTATAATACTGTACACAAAGAAAGAAGTTAAATGAGTTATAATTCAGTCGAAGTATAGCTGGCCATTTTACAACTTACCACTGAATCTGTCTTTTATGAAATGTGATATCTGGCAATCTGGTCCAGTTCATTACATCAGGTCATTTGTATGTTCTTATTACCATTTTGATAGCATAGCACATTTTATAACCCAGACATTTAACAATGGAACTATGATGCATGTATTTTCAAAAGTATAGACATACACGAAGCTATGAGGTCAAAAAAGATGAATGTCCGTAGTACCATATAGACTCAACAAATAAAAGTGTCCAAGGCTCTGAGTGAGATTTATGAATATTGTATAAGATTAGGCCAACATGTGGTTTTGATATAAATAATCTGTTCTTAAATTAGAATTACAATCGTTGAGTACAGTGTTGAAAATGGCAGATAGATTTTAGCTATCTTTGCTCACTAGGGAAAATGGAAAAATGTTTAGTTTGGTCAGATTTTCACTTAACTTCTGAAAAATCTTACGTTTGAGAGAACCCTTCTGAAATAAGAATCCTTAAAGACATAACCCCTTTGGCACAAGTTTCAAGAAACTTGTTTGATGTTGTAGACAATTATATGGCACACGTACTGTTCTAGATGTTTCTGGCCAATAATATGTAAGCCATACCAAGGCTACTATTCATATAGAGATGTTCCTCAGCTTACAAGGGGGCTATGTACAGAGAAACACATAAAAAATTGAAAATGCATTTAATACCCCTAAACTATCAAATATCATAGCTTACCTTAAGCTTATTTAAACATACTCAGAATACTTTCATTTACCTGCATTTGGGCAAAATCATCTTAAGCAAAGCCTATTTTATAACAAAGTATCAAATATCACATGCAATTTATTAAATATTACACTAAAAAAAAGAAGAATGGTTATATATAGAATGCTTGTAAGAATATCAGGTGTTCACCCCTGTAATCTTCTAGCTGACTGGGAGATGTGGCTCACTGCCGCTGCCCAGCATCACAATATGGCACCATACCACATGTCACTGGCTCTTTTTATAAAGAACCAAATTCAAACTTCAAAGTACAGTTTCTACTGAATCACTTTCACTTTCACATCATTGCCAAATATATCATAAGTTGAATCATTGTAAATCAAGAGCCTTCTAATTTGAAAGTTAAATCACAGTCACCCATATACACGCAAAAAAAGGCCTTCATGTAGGGCCATCTATGCATCTCTAAACAACATAGCATGACTTATCAACAGCAAAAAATGGATGTGAAGGAGACAATTGCTTTGCGTCAGTACTCTGAGCAGTAACATACATGGCCTTACTCACCTAGCAGAACTCCAGAGCTAGCTGATGGCAAGGAATTTTCCAAATGTTTGCTGAACAGGTTAAGCACTATTCTTTTTAAATTAGTGTGCATATCTGTTTTCTAAAGATATGTTAATTTATTTTATTGACTTATTACAAAACCAAATAATTTCCTCTTATTTAAGTGGCAGGCAAATAGAATTCTTTGTAATTGAAATCAAATGGCTCTTTAGGGAAAATATACTAAAAATTCTGAAACTTGTATTGCTTATGAATCTTTTATTGGAATCCTTATCAAGTTGTATTTTTCAAGTTTTTCCTAAATAATCTTCAATGAATTGAAAATATTTTTTGGATTTTATTCAAGGCTATTAACACACAATTTCACTTTGTTAAATATAGTGCTAAACTTTCAACCAAAACGTTGTGTCTTTGTTTTCCCACTACCACATCAACCATCTACTGACTGGATTCTCTCCCCAACTAGCACATATATACCATGGTCTATCTTTAGGATAAGTAAGGGTCATCTTTTGTCTTTATTCTATTCCTCGTATGCTTCTGAACTTGTTGAATTTTAATATAGTCACACCATAAGCATCACATATTTTATTCCCCTTTAAATAGTAAACAGTGCACAGCCAGAGCATACCTTCAAAGCTATCAATATACTTACTCTGATATATTATTTTTGTATTTTTGTAAATTAAAATAATTAAATTATAGAACAAGAGTTTCAGGTGGTAGGTGTTGTAAGTTTTACCCAAACTGACTTTTGTCAAACTGGTTTTTGTCATCATATATGTCAAGTAGTTTTCTCGGGTTTATTTTTAGAATATCCTTGTATAATGAATATTTACACTGATATCTAGTATAAAAATCTTGCAAAATATTTTAGAAACATTAAGATATTGAAAATCAATCTATTTCTTTAATTCACTGAAGACATTTTTGGCTTGTTTCCAGTACTTTCTTACTGGTTAAAAAATGAATTTGAAGTAGTCTGAATTTCATTATTATATGGCACTTTCCCTTTGATGAATACAAAGACGATATTCTATATTAGCTATCTGAGAAGAATTCATTTTTTAAATTTTATTTATTTGTAAGAGAGAGAGTGAGAGAGAGCACAAGCAGGGGGAGCAGCAGGGGGAGGGAGAAGCAAACTCCCGGCTAAGCAGGGAATCTGTTGCAGAACTGAGTCCCAGGACCCTAAGATCATGACCTGAGCTAAAGGCTCAGGCGTTTAACTGACTGATCCACCCAGGGGTCCCAATCTGAGAAGAGTTCTGTATGTTATTCCTATTAATATGCAGTTTAAAGTCTAGGTAATTAACTTAATATTTTAGTGGCTATTACATAGATAGCACTATGTTCCAGGCAGAGAGTAAGTAAGAAATATTAAATCAACCATATTCTATGCATTCTAAATGAAAATAATTAATCAATCATAATAAATCCTTCTATTTATGGAATATCAACTTATAAGCTTTTCTCCATATGAACAATGCCAAATACCAGAATAAAGGGTCATCTAATACAAATAAAGGATAGAATTAAAGAACTCTGGTAAGCCATTTAATTTTGAAAAATGGTGTTCTATTGTTGCTGAGTTGTGGTTTTCAGTTACATAATATCTGATAAGTGTAGAAGTAACATGAGTGTTACGTGAGATGAGAAATGGTATATAATTAAGATATTTTTAAAAGTACAGATAGATACAAATTTGTAAACATAGCATTATGGAGGTATAAAAATAAAATACACACTCTAAAGTGAATAAATCTTGGAAAGCTAATAGAGAAGTAAAACAAGGACAGTGCAAAAAGTATGGTGCATTTTTATAAAGTTCAAACAAATTCTGTGAAACCATAGATGGACTTAAAGGTACTATTGTGTATCAAATATTGTAAAAATTAAGCAAGGAAATAGCAAACATAAAATAACCAAAGCATACAAACTTGGGTAGATACAATAGGTGTGATCATGTTCTACTTCATAAAGAGATGAGTTAATAGATATATAGAAGTAACTAGACTTTTTAGAAGTTAATAAAACTTTGCCTGTTATTTCTTAGTAATATAAAATATATGGTTTTCTAACAAAAACGTTTATCTTAAAAATATTTAAAAATAAATTTCAGGCTACTCATAAGGTTATATTTACTTTTCCACTGAAGGAAAAGCTGGTTGTTGTAGTTGTAGTTGTAGTTGTTTGTTTGTTTTAGTCTCCTCCTAGTTGTTATTATTATAATGTGGAATGAGGAATGTTAGATGGAAAAGTGAATTATTTTATAGACAAAAATCATTACTTGATTCACTTCCTGGTACAGCAGATGGAGCTCCTGAAAATATGCCCTTTTGCCTTATGGAAGAGTAACAGTTATGCTTACTTCTGAAACATACTTGGTGGTGGCCCTAAATAGTGACACCATAGTAAACATTTTGAAAATTTGCAATTAATCTTTATAGTCATAGGGCTCCAAAAGGCACTGCTGGTATCTTAGCAGGTATTTCAATAAAGCTAAAAGTTGCCTGACTGTTTAAAAATATTAACAAGGCACAAAACATGGCAGAAGTATTGTCCTCAGATATTATTTTTTTCCATATGCTCCTGATTCCAGACATGACAAGTTATTTTTAAAAAATTTTTTATAAAAGATTTTATTTATTTATTTGACAGAGATCACAAGTAGGCAGAGTCAGGCAGAGAGAGAGAGAGGAGGAAGCAGGCTCCCTGCTGAGCTGAGAGCCCAATGTGGGACTCGATCCAAGGATCCTGGGATCATGACCTGAGCCAAAGGCAGAGGCTTTAACCCACTGAGCCATTCAGGCGCCCCCATGACAAGTGATTTTTGATAGATATATATACAATGTATTTTCAAGTTATAGGAAAAATGGTTCTGCTATTTTTAACCTTTTTTTTAAATTACATAATTTTTAATTAAAATTTTATTTTTTAATGTTTTACATTTCTTTTCTTTTTTAAAGATTTTATTTATTTATTTGACAGACAGAGATCACAAGTAGGCAGAGAGGCAGGCAGAGAGAGAGAGAGGGAAGCAGGCTCCCTGCGGAGCAGAGAGCCTGATGCGTGGCTCAATCCCAGGACCCTGAGATCATGACCTGAGCCGAAGGCAGCAGCCCAAACCACTGAGCCCCCAGGCGCCCCAATGTTTTACTTTTCAATATACTACTTAGAACATAAAACCTATTCCATTTTGTAAGAAGTTTAACCATTTTAAAAATGGTAATTTTCTCATTGTGTCTTCCCCTCACATTGCTTTATTTTGAATAAAAAATTTCACAATAAACATAACTGATGCTTTCCTTCTGACGGTCCCTCTGTTGGTCATATTGTATATGAGCCATGACATTTAGTTTTACAAAATTTATTGATGTTTGTTGATATGTTTTATCATAACTAATTTTCCCTCCCTTATCTAGATTCCCCAGCTTTCAGACAGGTGGACACTTCAATAAACCATACCCAAGGGATGTATCAAGTACTTCTTAGACATTCTCTCAGATCCTTGAGGTCTCCTTTTGCCTAGGGATTTGCAATAGGTTCTGCCAGAGGCACCACTGTGACAACTGATGTCCATGGTCTATCTCCTGCTAAGCTCAAGAGGTCACTGGTTTCCAAGTTTATCTATACAATTAATGCATTCCAGCAAGTTCTTTTTTTTAATATTAACACACTTATTTTAAAGTTTATATGGAGAGGCAAAGACTCACAATAGTCAACATAGTGTTGAAGGAGAACAAAGACTGAGGACTGACTTCAACGTTTACCATAACGATGGGGCACCTGGGTGGCTCAGTGGGTTAAGCCTCTGCTTTCGGCTCAGGTCATGATCCCAGGGGCCTGGGATCGAGTCCCGCATTGGGCACTCTGCTCAGCAGGGAGCCTGCTTCTCCTCATCTCTCTCTCTGTCTGTCTCTCTGCCTATTTGTGATCTCTCTCTCTGTCAAATAAATAAATAAAATCTTAAAAAAAAAGTTTCCCATAACGATAATTGTAAGCAAGATATTGTAATACCACAGAAAGACTAGATTAAAGCAACAGAATATATATTATCAATTATATTTTATATTTAATATAAAAGCAAAAGCAATACAAGAGAGCAAAATACAATCTTTTAAACAAATGGTTCTGGAGTAAAAATATAATATAAAATAAAATAATAAAATAAAATAAATCCAGGCAGATATCATACACTCTTCACAAAAATTAACTCAGATTGGATTATAAACCTAAACATGAAACATGTAGAAGGTAATATAGAAGAAAATTTAAATGACCTTGGTTTTGGCAATAACTTTAGCTACAAAAGCACAAGCACTGAATTTAAAAATGTCTACTCTGTGAAACACAATGCCAAGAGAATGAAAAGGCAAAGCACAAACTATGAGAAAAAATTTGCAAAATACACATCTGGCAAAGGACTGTTAATCAAAAATACACAAAGACCCCTTAAAACTCAACAATGGGGGAAAAACCTGATTAAAAATGAGCCAAAGACCTTAGCAGATACCTCACAAAAGAAAATATTACAGATGGCAAATAAGCATATAAAAAGATGCTTCACATCATATGTCATCAGGAAAATGCAAATTAAAACAAAAAAGAGACACCAGTACATACCCAGAATCCAGAGCACTGACAACAGAACACGAAATGTTGGTGAGGATGTGGAGCAACAGGAATGTTCTTCATGTCTATTGAGAATAAAGAATGGAAAACAACTTGGCAGTTTCTTACAAAACTAAACATTTTCTTGCCAGATCATTCAGCAGTAGCAGTTCTTGGTATTCATCCAAAGAAGATGAAATCTATACCACAAATATGTCTATAACTGACAAAAGCTTGGAAGCAACCAAGATATCCTTCCATAGGTGAAAGGACAAATAAAGTGTAGTACATGCAAACAATGGAATATTATTTAATGCTAGAGAAATGAATTACCAAGCCATGAAAAGATATGGATATAAATATTTAATAAATATTTGATTTTAGGCTTCTACCAGTCTATCAATAGTATTAGTATATTTTAACAGTGAATGCTCAGCATTCATGAATTTACCTAATAAAATATTTTGGGTTCAATATTTTAAATACTTCAACCTCTATGATTATATTCCTAATAATTTTGAATTGGGGTAAATAAACCTTAATTTTTTGTAGCTTGTTTCTTATTGCAAAAGAGCTCAATGAAATTTGAGAAAATAAAAATTTACAAAAAAAAGTTTAGTTTACTATTGCCAAATAATTTAAAACTTTATCTTATATTCAAATACATATATTTTTCTAAATTGATTTATATGCTACTAAAACCAAAAATTTTTAGTTATACTAGATTTCATATCATGCAATCAATGCCAGAAATCCATCTGGCAATGATTTGTCTTAAATAGAGTTAAGATGGGTGTTATTACAATGCAAGATGGAAACAAAGATAGTATAACAACTGGTGTTACATAACTTTTCCGTTTTGATCAAGTTCTAATCTACAAAAGGCTTTTATCAGTGACAGACTTGAGAATTTAACAAAACTTTTAAACAAGCATGTGCGACCCATTCCTAGAAAACTACACAATCAGTAACACTTTATTTAGATTAAATCATGACTATTTCTCCATTTGAATAAAAAAGGTAGCAACCCCAATAAGTTTACTGAACATGAAAAGTTGAAATGCTATAATGTTCCTAAGGAATTAAATGATCCAGTCATGAATTACAAAAAAAGGATATAAATTACCAAAGTGTTTGTATAATTGTAATGTACAACTGCCCATTATCGTTCAATAGTGTAGGCTTGTACAAGAACTCTATAAAAGAACTCTATTCTAAACCGTGGAAAATATGTTCCCTTTCCCCCGATATACAACTATTAAGCCATTCATTTAGCTTTTAAAATACCCACTTAATACAGGCTTTTTACACATTTGAACAGGCAGCAGGGCTCTATTCTTATGGCTTACATCTGAAGGATAGACTTCTAGCGTAAGAGGTAAAGCCCATAAAGGAGCCCAATAATAACAACAAAATACAGTTTAGTGAGCCCTTACAATCTGCCAGCTACCTTTCTGAGAATACTTCAATTAATAAAACATATTAAATACCAGACCACAAAGAGCTTACATTCTTTTGAAATATAATAGTGAAATAATCCAATAATAGAGGGGCACCTCGGTGGCTCAGTCCATTGAGTGACTGCCTTTGGCTTGGGTCATGATCACAGGGTCCTGAGATGTAACTCCCCAGCAGGCTTTCTAGGCAGTGGGGTGTTTTCTTCTTCCTCTGCGCACCCTCCCAATTCTCTCTCTCTCTGTCTCCAATAAGAAAATAAACCAGTAATAGAATAATGATTGATGGTTGATGGTGATAAGTGTTACAAAGAAGTACAAGAAAGGTAAAAGCCATTGGAGAATTCTGGGATGAAAGTTAATTTTATTTTGTGTTGGGTGGTTATAACTCATTTATGAGATGTTATTTGCACAAAGACCCAGGAAGTGAAGGAGAGTGTTATACAGATATTAAAGGAAAAGATTGCTCTAGGCAGAGCAAGTAAGTATATAGACTTTGTGTGAACAGCTTGTCTGTTACTTTTGAGGAAAAGCAAGGAGGCCAATGAGGAGTTCATAGTGGTGGAGAGAGGAAGAACGTATTGATGTATGACCTTCTAGTACATTGAAACACCTTCAGTTTTTATTTAATATGAAAGGGGAAGATACCAAAAGACTTTCAACAGCAGAATAAAATCATCTGACTTGATTTTTAGGTTAAATTGCTGTACCAAAATAAATTTGCAGGGAGAAAGGAGTGCAGTATCTGTGGAAGTGGGGTTATCAATCAAGTCAATAATTCAGGAACATATGATGGTGTTTTTAGCATGCGGGGTGGTAATAGAAGTGGTGAGGGATGGTTTTCATTTTGCATATATTTTGATGGTGAATATTCTGGTGAACAGGATGGGGTATGTGCAGAACAGACGATATCAACATTTATTTTACCTGCACAAACAGAAGGGTGGAGTCTTCAATCCCTGATATGGAGAGAACTCAGAGTTCAAATGTTCTTTCTCATTAAATGGCATAGTGATGATGAGGATTTAGTCAGACAGTGAAAGAGAGCAGTAAGCATAGTGTTAAGCGGTATGGCATTATAATACATTTGAACATCAAAAAACGTTGTGTTGGATCATCTTTTTATGTGAGTAAATAAATAAATAAAGCTTCCTGGGGTTCTGATAGAGGTAAAGAAGACTGCTATATGATCCAAAGGGGCACGTGCACCAAAAGTTAATAACAGTAATATCCACAATAGCCAAACTATGGAAAGAACCTAGATGTCCATCAACAAACATCAACAAATGAATGATATATATATATATATATATATATATATATATATATATATATATTGGAATGCTATGTAGCCATCAAAAGAAATAAAATATTGCCATTTGCGTTGACATGGATGGAACTAGAGGTTATTATGCTTAGCAAAATAAGTCAACCAGAGAAAGACACTATCATATGATCTCCCTGATATGAGGAAATGGAGGTGCAATGTGGGGGGTGGGGGACAGGAAAAGAGTAAATGAAACAAGATGGGATCGGAGGGAGATAAACCATAAGAGACTCTTAATCTCACAAAACAAACTGAGAGTTGCCGGGGGGGTGGTAGGGAGTGGGTGGTGGGGTTATGAACATTGGTGAGGGTATGTGCTGTGGTGAGTGCTGTGAAGTGCATAAACCTGGCGATTCACAGACCTGTACCCCTGGGGCTAATAATACATTATAGGTTAATTAAAAAAGAAGAAGACTACAATAAATCAAATGCTATGGTGTTCAGCAAAGAGTGTGTAATCAGGCATATTTTATTAAAGTAACCAAGTAAAATGATGGTCGAAAATTGGAATAACAGAAAACATAAAAATCTGAGATTTTAAAAAGTGGTATGGGACAATGTAGAGAATATAGTCAATGATATTATAATAGTGTTATATGGTGACAGATGGTGGCTATATTTGTAGTGATCATAGAATAATGTATGGAGATATTGAAAACCTGAAACCAATGTAACACTGAATATCAACTATACTCAAATAAAAAAATAGTAAAAATAAAACATTTTAATTTAAAAAGATAAAAAGAGGGACAAGAATTTGAAAAGTGAATTTCAACAAGAGTAAAGATGAGGCTAAGACATACTCTGAACCTTGAGGAAAACACCATTTTGAAAATTCTTCCCATTTTGAGAAAACTCAAATGAATCAATACCTTAAAAGAACCCATTTTAACTGAGAGATGTAATGAATGCTCAAGAAATAATTTTATGAAAGGATAATTCTTACCTATGAAACAGCATGCAGAAACCAGGGGAAACACCTGGAAGCAAAATAAACTATACTGAAAATAAGAATTAGGAAAAAGATAAATGATGAAAGATAATAAATTAGACCTGCGACAGAGACCTAGTGAAGAGAATTTTTAGCTTGTGGTTTAATGTTTTTGAGGATAATCTAGAGTTCATAACTGCCTGGAGGCAGGCTGGTTGTAGTCAGTTTAGGCAGACCCCTTGACAGGCCTACTTTGGGCAGGTGGTGTTGGAGGAGGCCATTGGGCTGGACAAAGACAAATCCAACCATTTGACTAAAGTGTTTTTGAAGATGTTGAAGTCAGATGCAACAGAGAAAGACCGGTCAAACCTAATCTCAGAAATGGAGATGATGAAGATGATTGGACACACAAGGACACCATCCACCTGCTGGGTCCTGCACACAGGACGGCCCTTCGTACACTCTCATGGAATATGCCTCCAAAGACAACATACAGGAGTACCTGCAGGCCCAGAGGCCTCCTGACCTGGAGTACTGTTACAATATCAGCCTCAATGCAGCAGAGCAACTCTCCTTCAAGGTCCTGGTATCCTGTGCCTACCAGGTAGCCTGAGGCATGGAGTACCTTGCCTCCAAGAAGTGCATACACCAAGACCTGGCCACCAGGGAAGTGCTGGTGACAAAGGACAACATGATGAAGATCTCAGACTTCAGCCTTGCCAGAGATATCACCACATCAGTTACTATAAAAAGACAACCAACAGTGGACTGCCTGTGAAGTGGATGGTCCCTAAGGCCATGTTTGACCAGATCTACATCCACCAGAGTGACTTCTGGTCTTTTGGGGTGATCCTGTGCAAAATTTTCACTCTGGAAGCCTCCCATATCCTGGAGTGCCTGTGGAGGTGGTTTTCAAGCTGCTGAAGGTGTCATTTGATGGATAAGCCAATAAGTGCACCAGAGAGTTATACACAATAATGAGGGGTGGCTGGCATGTGGTACCTTCAAGCTGCTGGTAGAAGACCTGGATCATACTGTGGCCTTGACCTCCAACCAGGAGTACCCGGACCTGTCCTTGGCCCTGGAACAATACTGTCTATGCTTTCCCAACACCCAAAGCTCCACCTGCTCCTCAGAGAAGAAGAATTCCACCTTCTCTCATGTGCCGTTGCCCAGGGAGGCCTATCTGCCCTGACACCCAGCCCAGCTTGCCAATGGTGGACTCAAATGTCTAGTATCCCTATTACTCCTGTCCAGATTCCATCATAAGGTGTAACCCTTACCCCCCATCCTCCCTGAAAGACTCACTGCCTCTCCTTTGTCCCTTTCCTACTGGCAGGAGCCAGCTGCCTACCTGAGGCCTTCACCCCTTGAAGTTCACCTCTCTTCCCCTTCCTCTTCCTCCTCCTTACAACCTGCTCATGAAAGAAAGGAACAGAGAGGCAGGTACTTGCTTGTGGCTACTTCCTTCCCTCCCATATGTTGGACCAAGACCCCTCCCTGTCATCTGGTACTGCCTGGACGTTGAGGGAGTTGGAGATGAGGCATGCCAGTGAAAGCTGTCGGAGCTTTCCTGTTTTGGTTTTGTCTGCTTAGCATAACATGTAAGACTGAGTTCTGGTGGCAGGGACCTACTCCTTGGGGCTATAGCACTAGCGAGGGAAGGTCCACTGGTCTGGGCCTTGGCTAAGAGCAACCCCTGCTCCAGAGATATGGTGCCAAGGGCTTATTAATATTGATACTAATTTGCTTTGCTGACCAAATACCTGGTATCAAAAGATGGGAAGGCAAAGACTGGAAGCAGTGTTGTGACCATGGGGTCCAGCCCCAAACTATGAAGAAAACACAAAGTGTATAAATCTGAGTAAGTATATATTTACACACCTTTTAAAATAGGTTGTTATCAAAGATTTAATCAATGGGTAATATGCTCCTCGTGGCTGGGAAGCATCAGTTGCCATATATTAAAAACAAAGAAAAGAGGTGTCTGGGTGGCTTCCTCCATTAAGTGTCCCTTCTTTTCAGGTCATGATACCAGGGTCCTGGGATGGAGCCCCACATCAGGCTCTCTTCTCAGTGGGAAACCTGCTTCTCCTTTTCCCTCTGCCCTGCTGTAGTTCCTCTTCCTGTCTCTCTGTCTGTCAAATAAATAAAATATTAAAACAAATACAAGAAAGAAACAAAATGTTTTTAAAAGGTCTTTTTTTTTTAATTTTCTATGGGTGCCTGGATGACTCAGTTGTTTAAGCAGATGCTTGCCTGAGGTCATGATTCCAGTGTACAGGGATCCAGCCCTGCATGGGACTACTTGCACCCCAAGGAGCTTGCTTCTTCCTCTCCCTTTGCACGTGATTCCCCCTGCTTGTGTGCTTCTTCTCTCTCTCTCTCTCTCTCTATCTCTCTCTTGCTGTCAATAAACAAAATAAAATTTTTTACTAAATAAATAAATGAATAAATAAATTTCTAAACCTACTTTCAGTTTAGGTCCCTTAACAAAAATTGCTACTGCTTCATTTAAAAAAAAAGATAATTTAGAATGATGCTTCCAGAGTTAAAAAGCTGTTTTGTTTCTTTGTCAAGATTAAATATAGAAGTGCTTTAAAAAGTAAAAGAAAAAATATGCTGTATTAACACTAATCACACTATAACTTTGGTGGTTATATCAAGATAATGAAAAGTGATTTTAAGCAAATTTCATTATCAGACATAAAGATCACGTCAAAATTACAGAAGAGTCAAAGGATGAATTCATCAGGGAGTATAATAATTCTTGACTTTTAATACTTAATAACAGATTTGGGGATATGTAGGGAAATACTAAGAAGAAAAATCATAACTTCCACCTTAGAAGAGAAACGAAAAAAAATTTCAACACCCTTATTTTAAGATTATATAGACAAATGGTCATCAAATTGGTAAGATATGTAAGACTTGAACAAAATTATCAACTAACTAGATATGCTTGATATTACAGAACGCTACCAACAACCGCAGACTACATATATCTTAAGCCATGATTTTCTTTGCAAAGGTCAACATTGATAATGTTCTAGTCATACCTCCGTGTACCAGGAAAGAAGGAGCATATTTCTTGAAAAACACAGCTATCAAAGCTCCATTGAGAAACCGTAAAGATGGAGAAGGTATTTGCAAATTCTATATCTGATAATGGACATCTACTCTGATTATTAAAATATGAATAAAAATAAAAAAACCTTACTAATAACCAAACAGAGTATCCAATTTTACATGTGAAGGAAATTATTGAAGAGACATGTCACCAAAAGGATATGGATGGCTTATAAGCACATGACAAATTTCTCAACATTTAGACATTAAAGAAATACAAATTAAAATCATAATGAGACATGCTTACCTATCTATTAGAATGGCTAAAATTATAAAGGCTAATTGTACTTCGTCTGAGCTAGATTGGGAAGCAACAAAAAATCTAAACTGTTGTTGGCATATATCATGATATCACCACTTTGGAAAATAGTTTGAAAATTTTTTTAAATGCAAAATATGTTGCAGTTACACAAATAGCCATTTTACTTCTAGGCATTTAACCAAGAGAAACATACCCTATGTTCATACAAGGACTTGTATATGAATTTCATAGCAGCTTTATTTTTAAGAATTGAAAACAGTGGAAATGTTCATCAATGTCCATCAATAGAGCAAAGACAAATTATGATCTATTCATTAAAGAGATTACTATTCAACATCAAAATGAACTATTTACAATTGGAGATTCTCAAAGTAATGATGCTGAGAAAAGAAAAGCCAGGCAATGAATAGTATATACTGTGTGATTCCATGACTATAAAAAATCTAGAAAATACAAATGTATATATAGTCACAGTCATCAAATATATTGGTGTGATTTTAGTGCCTTCATCTGTGCTCCCATAGCTTCCTACACTTGGATCTCCGAGCATTTGTTACACCATGTGAAAATATGAACTCTTTTTCTTTATTCTGTCTTTCTAGAATAAGAACCCTTGAAATTTTATGGACATTTGAACTCTCAGTTATTAGCAGAAATTCTATCACACAGTAAGTTTCCAAATATAAAAGCCAGAGTTTTACAATGACTTCTAAGCTTTCACATGATCTAGCCACTCATTTAACCTCGGTGACCTCTTTCCCTGCTACTCTTCAGTCACTCACAGTGGCCTCCTTGCTATTCCTCAGATATGCCAGGCATGGTCCAAACTTATGTCCTTCAAGATAGCCAATTCCTTTGTCTGGAGTGACCTTATTGCTGATAGTTCTGGGCAAATTCATCACCTTTCCATACCTTTGTTCAATTGTCAGCTTCATTGTAACTACCCTGATCTTCCTATTGAAACTTTTAGCTCCCCATCCCCTGCCTAGCAACCTTGATTTTTCTCACCCTGATCGAATTTTTCTTTTTCCCCATTGTACTCATCATTTTTGAATGCACTATGCAATTTTTATTAAGGTTTATAGCTTTTAATTGTCTCACCCATTAAAATAAAAGTTCTACAAAGCCAAGTATTTCATTTACCAGTGTAGTCTGAAGTAATATCTGCCATATAATAGATTCAGTAGACAACTGGTAAATTTCAAAATAAATTAATGTTGAGTGTATACTGAATTTCATAAGTCATTTCAATATTTTTTCCAAAAAATAAACTATGTAAAACATACTTTAGCCCTGCACAAAATGCCTGGTGAAGCCACAGAAACCGTCCCTGCTACAGAGCAGGAGTTGCCACAGCCCCAGGCTGAGACAGTTTCTGGAACAGAATCTGACAGTGATGAATCAGTACCAGAGCTTGAGGAACAGGATTCCACACAGGCAACCACACAACAAGCCCAGCTGGCAGCAGCCGCTATAATTGACGAAGAACCAGTCAGTAAAGCAAAACAGAGCCGGAGTGAAAAGAAGGCACGGAAGGCTATGTCCAAACTGGGTCTTCGACAGGTTACAGGAGTTACAAGATTCACTATCAGGAAATCTAAGAATATTCTCTTTGTCATCACAAAACCAGATGTCTACAAGAGCCCAGCTTCAGATACCTACATAGTTTTTGGGGAAGCCAAGATCGAGGATTTATCTCAGCAAGCACAACTGGCAGCTGCTGAGAAATTCAAAGTTCAAGGTGAAGCTGTCTCAAACATTCAAGAAAACACACAGACTCCAACTGTACAAGAGGAGAGTGAAGAGGAAGAGGTTGATGAAACCGGTGTAGAGGTTAAGGACATAAAATTGGTCATGTCACAAGCAAATGTGTCAAGAGCAAAGGCAGTCCGAGCCCTGAAGAACAACAGTAATGATATTGTAAATGCTATTATGGAATTAACAATGTATCCATCTGAAAACGAGGACCTTTTTTTGGTGTTCCAAAAGAATAACTGCAGCTTGGTTTGAAATTTGTACTGTTTCTATCATTAATAAAGTTATGGGTTCTTGTTGGATGAAAAAAAAAAAACATACTTTAAATTTACTTTCAAAATATTTTATAGCATATAATGGACAATATACATAAGCCTTAAAGAAACAATCATATAAATAACCATTTCATATCTACTTAAAAATTGCATAATACCACACTCCTAGATCCTCTCTGAATGCTCTAAAATAACCCTTCAAATTTTTTGACAAATAATTTAATACAATAAAAGTTTCATTCATCTATGTAGATCATAATAAATGTTTTTAATAAGCATGAAATTATAACTCTGAAGTGTGCTAAAATGAAACCACCTGTGAAGGGTGAGAGAACAAAAATAAGCATCATTATTGCAAATAATAGGTATTTATTACCTTTGAATCAAAGCATGTGGATTTGTTCAAACTGGCAATAAAGGAATATGGAGACACAAACCATAGAAAGTCATATGTTAGATTTCTAAAAGACTTCGAAGTGAAGAGTATACATTTTTTAAATGCTACATAATGCTACATAATGACAAGATGACAGGTTGTGACAAAGAGCATTTAAAAGCTCTACTCATAATGGAACGGAAGGTCATTTCCTGTAATTTTATATAAATCATTAATTTACTATATCTGGATACAACATATTACCAAACAGAAGTTCATCAAAGACTAAATCATTTTTAATGGAACATAATAATTTGAACCTACATGTATTAATCATTTTTTTCGATCTAACATTTATAGTCTCGCTAAACATTTTATCAGTTGTCGACAAAATTCAAAAAAAAATAGGATAAAAAGTCGTGTTTGGAAGAGTAGATTTTTTTCAAATTTGCATTTAATCATTTAAATATTTGCTGATATTTTTAAAACTTTAAATGTAATTTTATATATATCTGACCTATCAGATGATATAAAATTTTTGGAGAAAATATGACATATTTTTTGATCTTGGTTGAAGGTATTAATAAAGAGCAACTGTTTGTATTATTTGTATTGTGATATCTTAGTTAATAAACATGAATAACTGGTATAAAATATGTTTTTTAAAAAATTTTATTTATTTACTTGACAGAGATCACAGGAAGGCAGAGAGGCAGCCAGAGAGAGAGGAATGGAAGCAGGCTCCCTGCTGAGAAGAGAGCCCACTGTGGGACTCAATCCCAGGAACCTGGAATCATGACCTGAGCCGAAGGCAGAGATTTTAACCCACTGAGCCACCTAGGCGCCCTAAGATATGTTTTTTTTATATAGAATTATAGTTCTTGCCAAAATATGGAACTAGCTGGAACTGAATGCCTCCTTCAAAGTCAGCTCTGGAGAAATTATGCAAGTGTAATATGGAACTATTTCAGATATTAACCAAAAACAAAGAAATGATGATAAATTCCTTAAAAGACTCAAAGTTGCTCTTGACTGGTATGTTTCAAGCTCTATTCCTGGTTTGAAGACAGGTTTTAACAGGCCTGTCACTGTAGAAATCAGCTGGATGTTTAGAGGCTATCAGAACTGTACAAAAACCTTGAAGGGGTAAAGACTTGAAAATTCTTTAGAGAGGTTAGCTCCCTAAGGCATTATTCCTCCACACATTTTCCTCCAATCAATTAAGACTGATGGATGAGGGCACCTGAGTGGCTCTCTCATCACGTGGGTGGTAGGTTAAGCCTCTGCCTTCATCTCGAGGCATGGTCTCTGGGTCCTGGGATGCAGCCCCACATCGGGCTCTGCTCAAAAGGAAGCCTGCTTCCCTCCCTGCTTGCCTGCCTCTCTGCTTACTTGTGATCTCTCTCTCTTTCTGTGTGTGTCCAATAAATAAATAAAATCTTAAAAAAAAGGCTGATGGATGATAAATTATGAAAACTGCTCCCTCCAAATGATGCTTCTTTATAAGGATTTAAGAATTTAAAATTGTAAGAATTTAAAATTGAAACTTGATCGTAGGATTTATCTTATAGAATAACATCAAGTGAAGGCAGTTATTATTAGTTCTGAAGTATTTGTGATTCTGAATTCTTGGCCTCATTAGTAAATTTGTTTTTAAATTCTCCCATGGAGTGGTGATTGGCCTTCAGTCTTTCATTGATGTACATCATTGGCTCAAATGAGTTGTGTGTGCCCAGAACTATATATAATCTTCTTTGTATTTCACTGGAGATGGCATTTCTGAGTTTTGTTCAATTGAATTAGGACAGATGTTTTAATAGTCACTTCTAGAGTTGGCCCTGGAGAATATCTTCCTTTTTTTCTCTTCCCGATTCTCTGAAAAACCCTGACTAATTCACATTATCACAGTGATATCACAATTCAAGTTTTTCCAAACACTATAGTTGCCAAATAGAAGGAAGCTACTCAGAATGTAATACTATTGTGAATGATTGTGAAAGAACACATTATCATAATTAAGCTACCAGGTTTCAATGTATTTTATTGTTGCTTAGAAAATCCTAGCATACCCAGACTTTACAGAGATTTGATGATCCTAAGAGGAGCTGAACTCATGGACCAAAATAACTATGCACATAAAAAGTACAATCACTAACCTAAAAAAGATGATGTGGTTAACTTTATATGGCAATCCAAGTGTTATTGGAACAGAAATTTAAAAAATAGCTTAGGGGCGCCTAGGTGGCGCAGTGGATTAAGCCACTGCCTTCAGCTCAGGTCATGATCTCAGGGTCCTGGGATCAAGTCCAGAATCAGGCTCTCTGCTCAGCAGGGAGTCAGCTCCTTCCCCCTCTCTCTCTGCCTGCCCTCCGTCTACTTGTGATCTCTCTCTGTCAAATAAATAAAGAAAGAAAATCTTAAAAAAAAAAGAATGACTGTACTTTTAAAAAATAGCTTAAAAGGGCGCCTGGGTGGCTCAGTGGGTTAAGCCGCTGCCTTCGGTTCAGGTCATGATCTCAGGGTCCTGGGATCAAGCCCCACATCGGGCTTTCTGCTCAGCAGGTAGCCTGCTTCCCTTCCTCTCTCTCTGCATGCCTCTCTGCCTACTTGTGATCTCTCACTGTCAAATAAATAAATAAATTATTTTTAAAAATATCTTAAAAGTATATGAAAAATAATGATATACATATACAAAGAAAAGATACTATACTGTGAATATAAATTAAGTGAAAATTGTTGAAATAAAGAATACGATAAATGGAGACTAAGATGAATATAGCTGTAAAAGGAATAAATGAGTTGGGAAAAACAAACAAACAAACAAATTAATGACTTCTGCCCAATGCAGCAGAAGAGAAAAAAAATAAAGTAAATATTTAAATAAGTACTGAGATAAATTTTGGAGAATTAAAGAAAAAGATACCAGACTTAAAATGATGCCAAACATGAGAAATCAGAAACAAAACAAAACAAAAACCACACACACACAAAACCACTCATATACTTTATGGTGAGTTTTAAGAATATCAAAAACAGAGAAGAGCACAAATGATGCCCAAGAGAAGAACAGATCACCTAAAATGTACAAGAATAATACTGACAGCAGAATTCTCAATAGTAATAGCATATAAAGGAGACAGCTGGGTGTTTGTAGAGATGGCAAAGATATTTGAAACTAGATATTATACATCAAGCCAAATTATTGATTAAATTTGAGAGCTCAGTAAAAATACAATGAAGCATGTTAGGTCTTAGAACATTTATCACACAGAGACACACATTTTAGAACACTTCCTTGGAGGACAGCTCAATTTAGAGAGAGAAAACAGAATTATGTACTCAAAGGCACATTTTGAAGGAAGGATTGAATATAGTCTGCACTGCAAATATTCTTTAATCGTATGTTCTGAATTTCCTAAATTTTAGAAGTATTTGTTCAAATATTTATCTTTAAATAAACCCTAGGAGACTTTTTCTTGGATTCTGGAAAATCAGTCCATTTGGATACAAATCTTTTTGTCACTGATGGAAATTTTGATAGCCCTTAACTGTGGAATGCCTAATGTATTGTTACAGCAATTGCGATTTGCCAATACATGGGTGATGTGTGTGTGTTGTGTGTGTGTATTTTTATTTTTGATGGTTTTACTCTTCTATGAGATTTTTAAGTAGACATAATTTTAATAAATTATGATTTGTTGAAATTTATCTGAGGTTATATATAATAAAATGAAATTTGTGTGAACTAAAGAAGTGCGTCTCCATTTTTTTGTTTTAAGAGTAGACTGGTCTTTAAAAATTGTCCAAAGAAGTACATTATATTCATTATTAAATTTGATAATATACAATAAAGTATTTATGGTCATATGGAACCATATCACATTCTACTATTAATTCATATTAATAATTACCATAAGAGGAAAAAGGGATATTTTTCAAAATGAAAATAAGCGTATTTTTCAGAATATGATATAGTGTTATTCACTGAACAGAGGGAACAAATGTCAAGGTTTAACACAGTTTACAGAATGTTTTAACATAAATTGAAATTTAAATCTGACCAAATTTCACAGTTTTAAGTAAAACGGTAGCACTTTATATCCTTGAAAAGTGGTAAGTGACCCAAAACATTGCTTAGAAAAACAGATTTAACAGTACACTAGTCTGAGATGGTTAAGTGATGGTACAACTTGCCATTGTGTATCATCAAATGGTATTTTTTTTTCTTGGTCTTGTCATTATATTTTATTTTAGCCATTCTGTTAAGTGTGTAGTGATATCTCAGTGTCATTTTAATTGCATTTCCTTGATGTCTAATTATGTCAAAATATATTATTTTGATGTTTAATGTTCTGAGCTTTCGCAGTTCAAGACCATGAAGCCACTTAGGAAAAATACAGTTGCAGATGCACTCATAGACCAACTCTTATTTAGAAATAAGAAGAAACATTACTACCCATTCCAAAAAAAATTGACTTGTTATGCACTAGGGATTTTATAAATTACCTGACACAACTTATATAGTAAGATGAAATGGGACAGGCAGCTTCTTGCAGCTATATACATCATCATTTTAATTTCAATTTTCAGTATAATTTTTCCAAGGTATACACAGAATATATATTTAATGTAAATTGTGAACATTTTAACTCTGTATATGGAAATTAATCAATTTTAAGTTTATAACAATCAAAATTAACAGAAGTTTATTTTAAGTTAGTTAGCTTTCTCTGCATTGCAAGACAGAATAATCAAGAATTGGTAAGAAAAAAATAATCTCTGTAAAATTACCGGGGGTGCATCATAATGTGTTCGGTAACCGATCAAACTCACAATTTGGATTGAATGTCAAGTGATTTTTCAAATCTGCAACTCATTGTCAATTTTTTTTTCTTCATTGTGTCTTAATAAATTACTGTGTTCATTTGCATGGAAGTGAAGAAAAATGCATGACATTTCATCTCAACACTAACACTTTTAACTGGCAACTCTGAATGTACTTTACAGCAGTGTAACAAAGTAAAGATCAATGATGTTTCATGAAATATTTGTTATAATTCTCAAGGAGATAGGGAGTTTGTGCAAAAATGCAAATCACTTTGCGACTAAACACATTGTTTATTTCAGCTAATTTTAAGAAAATATGCTAAGACTCTCTCAAAAAAGGAAGCAATGATTTAGGTTTTCCTTCAAACTCCTTATCTAATCCTGAGCCAACAGCACATAGTTCAAAGAGCAACTAATTTGAGCAGCTCCAATTTACACGTTTCCTAACAATGCTTAATTTAGTGGAATTTCTGTCCAATTATGTTAATTTGAAGTAGTGAAAGACAAACATTCAAAAAGATCATCCTTAATTTATATAGATTGCCAAACTCTGCATTTTCTGAATGACGCCCAGGAACGTATTTTCAAAAACAAACAAACAATGCCAGAACCACTATTAGGTCATCTCTAGGCAGAAAGTGACTCAGAGGCTACATTACTCTCTCCCTGAAAGTATACTGTAGGCACTGAAACTACTACCCTGAGTCTGTGCTATCAAATTCCTTAAGTTAGAAAGTTTTAAAACCCATCTGTGTGGGAGTATTTCATTTACAGATAGAGATTTGGTTGTTTATACATTTTCATACTTGATTTTTAGGGTGTAATAACTATGTTTTAAAATTCATGGTGGTTTTGAATACTGTTGGATAATTGTGCTAAAATGGTATATCCATTCCTTCTAGGAAACAGAAATTATAGAAAGGTAGTGCTTTTCAGATCTGACATCTTTGAGTCATTGCAGTTTCAGTATAAATGCAATAGGAAAAGTGACATTCATGTTTATGATATTTTCTATAAATAAATTAGAATGTACTGGAGGCCTGATATAAAGTGGGATGCCTAAACTTCAGTAAGATCTTGTTTTCAATTCAAAATAAATTTTATTTTTTATTTTTTTTATAATGTACCTCAATTTCAGATAAGCACCCCCCTAAGGTCCACTCCATTTTTTTAAAGATTTTATTTATTTTATTTGACAGATAGAGATCACAAGTAAGCAGAGATGCAGGCAGAGAGAGAGGGAATAGGAAGCAGGCTCCCTGCTAGGCAGAGAGCCCAATGCCGGGCTCAATCCCAGGACCCTGGGATCATGACCTGAGCCAAAGGCAGAGGCTTTAACCCACTGAGCCACCCAGGCGCCCCCAAAATAATTTTAAATTGAATTATGCACGTCTAAGTTCAGAGACAATAAACATCAACCAACACAATTAATAAGTTCTATTTCTTGAAATTTCGGGAACATTGATAGTCTCATCTCCTAGAAGAACAACAGCTAAAATTTTTGGTCATGGATTCTTGCTAAAATATCACTTTCCCAAAGAAAATTAATGTTATGAATTTTCATTGATTGTTATTGATCATGAAGAATATAACAACCACGATAAAAAGAGTAGGAAAAACATTATATCTCATCTGTAAGGGCATGTGGAAAGTAGGAAATGCTAATAAAAATAACTACCATTATTTCCTAAGTTAACATAATATAACAGAACACAAATATTTCATAACAATATTTTCTAGGCTCATTCTGATAACTCTTTTCTACATTCAAATTTAAAGGTTGAGGCATGTGATATATATTACACAAAAGACATCCCAAGGAATTCGTTAAAAAAAAAAACTCTTAAAATTGGACAAATCCAAAGGAATTTTTTTCTAATTTAATTAACAAATTATGAATCGACTTACCTATTTCATCACAGTGTATCAGGCACCAATAATATTTTTTAATCGTCATACCTGATGCAATAGTTACCATCTTTCAGACATACTGATCAGGAACAAGCAAATAAACAGGAGCACCATAGCTTAAGATCTACCTGCATAACTATAGGACTAATTCAGACAATCTCTTCACCACAACATAGCAATGAATAGAAATCATACATGCTCTGTAATGGACATACAGATGAGATAGAAGGGATGGGTGTTAATATATGCAGAATCTTTATTAATTACATTGTAAAACATAATATGGAAAAACAGAATACAATTTTAGAAATACCCAGGTCACCATCATTGTTTTATTTTTATATGTGTAGGTAAGGAGTTTAATAAACAATCCATGACTATTCAACTTCTTATATTTTGAAAATTTTAGCAAAAGTAACAAACCTAGCAACTAGAAAATTGTATCTATCTGCAAAATACAGCTTTGCCAGTATGGTAGAGGAAAAGCAAAACAAAATAAGTAAGAAAAGTTTAACATTTCACAAGAGTTTTACTTTTATTTTTTTATTTATTATTTTTTATTTCTCATTTATTATTTACTTCTATTTTCTACTTTATTTTAATGAAAATGTCATGACCATAACATAAGAGCAGAATTAAACCAACATGAGAAATTATTTTTTCATAGGTTAAAATAAACTAGCTTGGTGATTAATTCAAAAATTATATTACAAACTTCAGTGTTCTTGCAGTAAGTATCACTGCATAAACAAATGAGTCAGGAGTCATAAACTAATGATGATTCTAAATGTTATTTAGAGAGACATTCTGTTCTTAATATATTTCAAATATTCTACACAAGGCAAAGTGGATCCAAGTAATCTGTAGGCAAAATAAGATTTTAGAGAAGTATATATTTCCAACAGTATTTATAAAATATTACCTTTATGTAAGGCATCATCCTGGACTTTGTGGAAAACACACAAAGGAGTAAGAAGTGGCCCTTCAAGAAACATATACAATATCAAGGTTTAACATGAAGCAGCATGTCTTCTCTAAGTAAAAAAACATTGTACCAACTGACTTTACTGAAACTTTATATTTATTGCTCTCGTTTTAGGTCATAGTGTCCTTCTGCATGCAGGCTGCTAGAACGGACATGATATAGACTGAATAGCTTATAAAGAACAGGAATTTATTTCTCACAGTTCTAGAACTGAGAAGTTCAAGATTAAGGAATGGGCAGATCCAGGGAGAGCCCACTTCCTCATAGATGGCTATCTTCTCACTGTAAACGTACATGATGAATGAATCAAGAGAACTCTCTGGGGTCTCCTTTAAAAGGACTGTAATCCCACTTATGACCTAATCACCTCCCAAAGGCCCCTATGTTTTAATACTACCACTTCCAGAGTTAGATTTCATAATATGATTTTGGGAGACATAAACATTCACACCATAGTATATATAAACAAAAAAAAAAAGACACAAAAACAACAAACAACAAAAATTATTTTAACTACCTATTATTTTCAACTACATAAAATTTTGTTTCTATATAATATTAAATAACTCATTTGAGTGATTCACTTATATCCAATGCATCTGAGTGCAATTAAATTTGCTTACCCAACATATCCAGCAGCATATTTCTTCAGAATATCCCATTCCCCACCTTACGGGATTTACCACAATTAGAAGACAGGGGATAGAGGATAGATAGATAGATGTATACGTAAACACACTTGTACATACACATATGCATATTTTTTCCTGTTAATCATACTCATGCAAATAAATTTTAAGCTCAAGGAAACCTGTCTTGTGTGTTACTTAATATCCAGTTTTTAGTCAACATCCAAAAACAAATAATCCAATAAAAACATGGATAGAAGACATGAACAATTGTTTCCCCAAAGAACACATTCAAATGTTCAGTAGATAACATGAAAAGATGTCCATCATCATGTATCATTAGGAAATTGCAAAGCAAAACTAGAAAGACATACCACCTCACACCTGTCAGAATGGCTAAAATCAACACTACAAGAAACAAAAGGTGTTGGAGAGGATGTGAAAAAGTAACACTTGTGGGGGCTGCCTGGGAGGCTCAGTGGGTTAAGCCTCTGCCTTCAGCTCAGGTCATGATCTCAGGGTCCTGGGATCAAGTCCCACATTGGGCTCTCTGCCAGGCATGGAGCCTGCTCCCTCCTCTCTCTCTCTACTTGTGATCTCTCTCTGTCAAATGAATAAAATCTTAAAAAAAAAGAAAAAATAACAATTGAGAACTGTTGGTGGTGATGCAAACTGATACAGCCATATTTGAAAACAGTATGGAATTTCCATAAAATTTAAAAATAGAAGTCCTTTGTGATCCAACAATCCTGCTGGTGTGTACTTACCCAATGAATATAAGAAAACTTATTCAAAAGGATGCTAGCACCCCTATGTTTATAGCAGCATTATTTGTAAAGCTAAGATATGGAAAGAGCCCAAGTATCCCTCAATTTATGAATAAATAAAGAATAAGTGGTATGTATATACAATGGAATATTATTCTGCCATAAAAAAAGACTGAAATCATGCCATTTGCAATAACATGGATGGAACTAGACAGTATAATGCTAAAAGTGAAATAAGTCAGTCAGAGAAAGACAAATACCTTTACTCATATATGGAATAAAAGAAACAAAACAAACAAGCAAAGGGGAAAATAACAAGACATAGAAAGAGAAACAAAGCAAGAAACAGACATTTCATTACAGAGAACAAACTGATGGTTACTTGAGGGGATCTTAAAGGAGTGATGGATTAAATAAGTGATGGGGGTTAATTAGAGCACTTGTTATGATGAGCACTGAGTGCTATATGTTATATTGTACACATGAAAATAATACAACCATATATGTTAACTAACTGGATTTCAAATGAAAACTTTTTTAAAATCCCAGTTTTTAGCTCACATTCTGGCTTACAAAAGGGATTTAGTCCGGAATTTGGAGATTAGTTAATGAACAAATAAGGGGTGAACAGGCAGTTGTTAGATAAAATTACTATCCTTTCTGGCATGATCTTATACCTTTTATCTAGAATTATTTTTAGCACTTTAGAATCTTCCTATTTTATTTTGAGTCATTAAACAAAAATTTCCTCAAAGGACCTTAGACTCCATCGAATTTGAGCAACAGTGTGAGAGAGGAAATGGTGTCCAGGAGGAAAAAAAAAAGATGAAACTACTTTTGTTTACTAGTGAATGCATAGTTCTTCCACAGAAGCTCTAAATGGTCATGGCTCCAGCTTTATATGTGTTCAGTCATATGTTCAGAAGTAGGTAACACTATCAAAAAATATAAAGCATCTGAGATTATTTTCCCTTATTTGAAAGCTGGTGTATGAGTGTGCCGTGGTTTCTTGGGTGTTGATAGAAGACGCAGACTCATGGTTCAGAAATAATATAGCTTATTATTCACAGCAATAGAGGTAGCCAGAATATTTACAGTATTTGTGTGAGTGTGTGTGTGTGTGTGTGTGTGTGTGTGTGTAGGGGTGGGAGTTATATATCAGTTCTGAGCCTCAGTTCCCACAAGAAGAATCAAAAAAGAGGCAGATAATATTTGCAAACACAACAGGTTAAGTTAAAAAAAAAGATACCTTTCTGTCTTCCAAGTCTATTCAATACAACCATCTTCAAAGGATGGTCTAGAACAAATAATAAATGCAGAAATGTAAGCAACCAATTGAAAAGTGTCTCCCAAGAAACACACTTTGAGAGTCTTCATTTGACAAAAATACTATAGGATATTACATGGATCAGGTGCATTGAATACGGGAAGGTTAAAATTACAAGGAACCAAATATTTTTAAGCAGTTCTGGCATCCAGTAGAGTTCAAATAGGTTTTATAAGATTGAGGAAAGAAGCCATCAAAACCTGGGCCCAGGGGCGCCTGGGTAGCTCAGTGGGTTAAGCCTCTGCCTTTGGCTAGGCCATGACCTCAGGGTCCTGGGATCGACCTCTGCATCAGGCTCTCTGTTCAGCAGGGAGCCTGCTTCCCCCTCTCTCTCTGCCTCTCTGCCTACTTGTGGTCTCTGTCTGTCAAATAAATAAATAAAATCTTAAAACAAAACAAAACAAAACAAAAAGCCTGGGCCCAATTTTCCCAAAAGTATGATTCTGATTCTAGTCTCTATAATGTTATCCCTTGAAGACAATGTCTCTAATTGAGTTCAATTAGTTTACTAAAGAGCATACCCCCATTTGTTGTAGGAGACGAACAATATGCAAGAGGCAAAATGCCACATGGAAGCCACCTGGTCTTCAGTGGAATATAGAATCAGTTCCTTTGGGATGAATTTGTTCCACATTTGACTTCCCACTTAAGGGAAAATAAGAGTGCCTTCTAATAGATTTTAAAGAGGAAATGACAACGGAAGCTTATACAAGATTATAAAATGGGAAATTTCATTTAGATAAGCAATAATTTCAAAGTCATCTTCTTAATATGACAGACCCTTCACATAATCATAATTTTATTTTGGTATTATATGGTAATTTCAAATATAGTAAATATAAAGAATTTACCTCTGTAATTATAGCGAGTCTGGTTGTAGTTTAATGTCAACAAAACATCAATTTAGAAGTATGGTCTACCAATTATTAATACATTTGGAAATGGTGTGTCATCTTCACTCCACTTGTCTCACTAAAACAGTGAGCCAAAAAAGTAGGTCCAAGCTGTTTACTATGGTCAAAATGGGTTGCTTTTGCACTTGGTAAAGAAGCAGTCATATTTTGGAAGAAGAAAATGAGGCTATTAATATTTTCAACTTATTTTCAGAAAAAGAAAGAAAGGATAATCTAAGCTAAAGCCAAAATCTTACACAAGGTGGCAGGAGAATGATCTTTTCCCAGATAAAGGGTTTTTCAACTTAGCCATGTTAGGAGGAAGAAGAGATGAGACATTGTGGACTTGACTAACGTTTGTACACTGTTCAAAAAGTTTTCAAAATAATGTGTATTATTTTTCTTCTTTTAGTTGAGACAAAACAAACAAACAGACAAAAAACCACTAATGAGCTTACTCTTAAAAGGAGGTAAACAAGAAACTAGCAAAGATTGAGTGTTAGAAATTGTCCCCCTCCTTTCTTTTTTTTTAAATTATGTTATGTTGGTTACCATACAATATATCATTAGTTTTTGAAGTAGTGTTCCATGATTCATTGTTTGTGTAAAAGACCCAGTGCCCCATGCAATATGTGCCCTCCTTAATACCCATCACCAGGCTCACCCATCCCCACATCCTTCTCATCTTTAAAACCCTCAGTTTGTTTCCTGGAGTCCATAGTTTTTCATGTTTCATTTCCCCCTCCAATCCCCCCACTTCATTTTTCCTTTCCTTCTCCTAATGTCCTCCATGCTATTCCTTAGGTTCCACAAAAAAGTGAAACCATATGATGATTGACTTTCTCTGCTTGACTTATTTCACTTAACATAATCTCCTCCAGTCCCATCCATGTTGATGCAAAAGTTGGGTATTCATCCTTTCTGATGGCTGAGTGATATTCCATTGTATCCATAGATCACATCTTCTTTATCCGTTTCTTTGTGGAAGAGGATCTTGGCTCTTTCAACAGAATGGCTATGGTGGACATTGCTGCTATGAACACTGGGGTGCATATGGCCCTTCTTTCCAGTAAAATAGAGCTAGCCTATGACCCAGCGATTGCACTACTGAGTATTGACCTCAAAGATACAGATGTAGTGAAAAGAATTAGGTATTGTTAAAGCACAAATGCAGGGGATAGAAGTTATGGTACAGAAGAGGGAAGGGCAACCATATGGCAGAGTAGAATAAAGTAGCTCAGGAAGAAATAAGTCATATCCAGATATTGTAAGGCATGTGGGGTTGGCAGGGAGAGCATGAGAATCATGAGAGAAGAGAGAGAAAATGGACCAGGCAGGAGAGGTTTATAACATTTTAACATCTAAGGTAAACATATGCAAAGGAGAATAGGGAAATAAATAAAAGTTTTTATAAGGCTCAATACATAAGGAATAACGTGGAGGACACTGGGAGATAGAGAGAAGTGTGCTGGGGGAAATCGGAGGGAGAGACAAACCATGAGAGACTGTGGACTCTGAGAAACAAACTGAGGGTTTTGATGAGGAGGGTGGCAGGTGGTTGGGTGAGCCCAGTGGTGGGTATTAAGGAGGGAATTTATTACATGAAGCACTGGGTGTGGTGCATAAACAATGAATTTTGGATCACTGAAAATAAATTAAAAGAAAAAAAAAAGACTGACTACAGACATGGACCTCAGTGTAACACACATATGGAACTCACTGTAATACCAGCCACTTCCCACCGACACACACAGACTATGATAATAATAAATAATAATGCAATTAAGAAAATTGCCTGCCAAATAATTTTTCCTCTTTTTTATTTTTATGATTTTTATTTTTATTTTATTTTTAAAGTTTTTATTTAAATTCCAGTTAGTTAAAATAAGGTTAATATTAGTTTCAGGTGTACAATATAGTGATCAACACTGCCATACAATGGCTTAAATAAAAAAAGGAAAAAAAAATTTTAAAGATTTTATTTTTAAAAACCTCTACACCCAAGGTGGATTTCAAACGTACAACCCCAAGATCAAGATTTACATATTTTACTGACTGATACAGCCAGGCACCCCAACAAATAAAAATTTTATAAAATTGTTGAGTTTGTGGGAGTCTCATTTGCTCAGTCAGTTAAGTGTCTGCCTTTGGCTCAGTTCATGATCTCAAGACCCTGGGATCGAGCCCCATATTGCTCATTCTCTCTCTCTCTCTCTCTCTCTGGCTTTTGCTCTTAAATAAATAAATAAAAAATTTTCAAAAAAATTGTTGAGCTTGTTTAACTAGTTTTAAACTAGTAGACAGAGATGAAGATAAAGTATAATGTCATGCAGGTAACGTGCAATGCAAGTTACATCACTTCTTTTATCACCACACTGGGACTTTCCCTACTGAGTTGTTGTAATGTAAGGACCTATTTTATATTTTTATATTTTAGCAAGAGGCTTTCATTGAGGTTAACCCTTAAACTGTCCTTGCTCCCCTTCCCCCAGGGGATTCACTTAAAAACAAGCCCTGGAAATCAGCTCCAGGTAACAAAGCCCATATACAAGAGTGGGTCAGGCCAGGTGGAGACATCAATCAGCGGGAGGGGGGGCGGTGTTTGCATATTGTCTCCCTAGATACTAAGGAGTATGCCCCACTCCTCCGCCCTTTGGGAACCGTTTTGGCACCAATCCTAATCAAGGTGTAATAGGCTGGGTCAAATGTCTATACTAGGGTAAATTGAACCTCAATTGGTCACCTAGCCTCACTGTGGAGTTTCCTGTGTGTGTTAAAATCTCATTGGTCACCTGTGCGTGGCCAGGCCTGACTGCATGGCCTTTGCCCTTAAAAGCTAGACTGTGAAACAGGGAAGGGTTGCCTTCTCTCATAAGAGGTGTGGCCCCGAACGTTCAGTTAGATTCTTGATGCTTGGCATGAAATAAAGCTTTGCTTGAACTTCGCTTTACATCAGTCTTGCTCCTTTAATCATAGACCCATTATTGGGGCATAACAGTATTAATCTTATAGTTATATGTCCACAATGCATCCATCATCCATTCTACCCCTTAACATTCCCCTTTGGACAGACCCATGATCTAGAACAAGCCTTATTTTATAGTGCCTTGCAGGAGATTTTTGCTGCTGCCTAAATTGCCTACTTTCCTCTCACCATTACCACGGAAATTGGGTCCACTGAAACAAAGGGGCAGTGTAAGAAATTAACAACTTCCATAAATCGATTTAAATAACAAAGTATAAGATAGTGATACCTTTTTTTCTACCACATAACCAATTCTTGCAAGAATAAGGTCATATAAGAGAATTTACAACACATGCTAGCATTATCCTACTGGACCCAGATCATTTGTATGTTTCTCTGTCTCTGAGAAATGTAGGTATTTACATGACTAAAACCTACAAATTGTTTGATATGACTACTAATATCACCTACATTATTTTAAAGCCTGTTTAAGGCTTCTGAAATACATAGGTTTTGTAAACACTTATTAAGCATCTTGTATATATCAACACTTTAAAAATCTCTGCTTTAAAAACAAAACAAAAAACCTCTACCTCAATGGAACTTTGAGTCTGAAAAAGATACAGGCAATATACAAGGCAACAGATAGAATAATTACATATTTGATTATATACTCCGAGGTTGTCACATTAAATTGATATGAAAATGATGAGAAGGATCTGGATTTCTTGTCAAAATTTTTTGCCTTAAAAAGAAATTGATATTTAGGGAAAGTTGTTACTGAAAGAGGTCCTGTGTCAACCAAAAATGTTAAATCATGATCTGAATAAATTTTCCAGTTGTTATCATTGCTTTGTTTAGCTGTCTTATATTAAGACTGAATTTAGTAATTCAGTCTCAGGTTTCAGTAAGTCTTTTTTTTTTTAATGATTTTATTTATTTATTAGTGAGAGAGAGGGAGGGGCAGAGGGAGAGGAAGAACCAGGCTCCTTGCTGAGCAGGCAGCTGATGCAGGACTGGATCCTAGTACCCTGGCATCATGACCTAATCTGAAGGAAGACACTTAACCAACTGAGCCATGTAAACTTCTTAAAGGTAAAAAAGTTTATACTTCTAGTAGTTCCACAGACATTTCTCACATCCCTTAAAAAGCATGTACTGATGTAAAATGCCAGCAAATCAAATTATTTAAAAAAGAAAGAAAGAAAGAAAAGATATATCTGGATAAAGAGAAAAACAGAAAATCTAATAATACATTGAATTATTAGAGCAAAGAGTGGAGGAAGAGAAAATAAATATGAAATAGAGATTTCCACTAAAAGAAAAAATTTGAATAAGGCAGGAGATTTAGAAAATTATTATGACAGACGAGAAAAAATAAAATAGGAATTTTTAGAAAATAACAATGAATGAGAAGGTAAATTGTTCCTACCTCTATAATATTAGCTGTTTGTTGTTGTTGTTGTTGCTAATTTACCTATTTAAGCTAATAAACAAAGAAAGGTTTCATTTAGGGATAAGGTTTCTATATATATATATATATTTTTTTCCATTTAGGGTAATATATATATATATATATATTACCCTAAATGGGTAATATATATATGTATATATATATATATATATTATATATATATATATATATATACACACACACACACATATATATATACATATAAATATATATATATTAATTTTAATTGTTAGAAAATGTGTCACAGAAAGTGTTTATACTTTAAGATACAGATGCAACATGTAACGAACTACATTGTTTGAACGTCTAATTTGTAAATGCTGTTAGAGGAAACTTGGTGGAAATGTCCTTATGTGGTTGTGTTTCTGGAACTAAGTATATTTATTAATAAGGAATAGTTTAAAATTATGAAATGACCAGGAGTGGACAATTTTCCTAATCCTATCAGCTCTTTGCAGCCCTTGTATTAGACCCCTTCAGGAAAATCAGCTTTATTTATCTAATTAAATTTTATATTAATGTGCTTTTGACTTTTGGCCTTTCTCTTCCTTCTTTTCTTTTTTTCCCCTAAATTACATGTTTCTGTTTAAGAGCTACTATCAATTCTTTGATATGAATTCTCAACATCAATTTACTAACTCCAGAGATGAAGCAGCATCAATATTTAGAAGCGAAGAATACACAGCCTTGGGCATCTGGATGTCTCAGTCAGTGAAGCATCTGCCGTCGACTCAGGTGGTGATCCCAGGGTCGTGGGATGGAACCCCAGGTTGAACTTTCTGCTCACCTGGGAGCCTACTTCTCCCTCTCCCTCTGCCTGCAACTCCCTTTGCTTGCGTTCTCCCTCTCTTTGTCAACTAAATAAAATAAGTAAAATAAAATAATGTAAATAATATATTTATTTATTTATTAAAATGCAATTGTTACACAATACATAATGTATTGCATAATTATAATAACAATTAAATAATTTATTGAATATTTATATTAAATATATCAATTTAATTAAATAAATATTTTTTAGAATTTTAAATATTTCAAATTGAGATTGTTAAATATTAAATCATTAATTTAATAAATAAATATCTAAACATAATTAAATAAAATAATTTATTTATTAAAATGAATAAAATAATGTTGTCATTATCTGAGCATGTATTTTTAAATAGTCTAAAAAAACCATCTAATAAAGTCTAAATACATTGAGTTCAGATATTTATACAAGTTAACCCAGACACTCACCCCTCAGACAGTTTCAAAACATTTGTTTTTATCTACTACTCAAAATACGGTTGTAATCTATTTATTTATAAGTTTGACATAGCAAGGAAACTTGGAGGAAAAGGAGACATTTGCTTTTAATATTTGAAAATTATTTTGTTGATTTAAAAAAAATAAAAACCTTAACACATGAGCATTTCTTCTTAAATAACACTGTGAAGTATCTGAGTCGCATTCTATTAAAAGTGCTGATAAAATGGCCTCCGTTACTCACTTAAATTATCAGCTGAATGGGTAACAAATGAAGTAGAGAGCTTTTTAATTATTTATGAATGTATTGCTTGTGGATGGAGTGCCACATAGAGTTACCTCTCTTTTTGGCTTTGCTTTGTGAGCAGCAGTGGAATCTATGAATGAGATTAAACATAAGGACATTCACAGAAATTCTTAATGAACTTCTGGGGAAGGGCAATAAGTGCAAGGAAAAAACTGCAGCAAGACTAATTACAAATTTCAAGTGGTCATCGCTTAATTATAGAAGCTTTTAAGTTCAAGTAATATATCTATTTTATGAGCCTATCATATTGTATTAATTACCACAAACTGCACTTTTGAACACTTATCTTTTCACATATTTCTTATTCTTAGTACTTAAAATTACCCTTATGATTGATAAGTAAATCGATTTTACTGACAATGCATTTATTTACATAAATAAATAATGCTGTTTATATATATATAAACAATTGAATATGTGTATGTGTTCAATGAAATTTTTTTTCAAATTAACATCTTAATTCTACCACATTGGTTCCAAATAGATATAGACTTTATAGATTCATCAAATATTTTATTCTCAAATTTATATCTCCTTTGTGAAGTAAATGAAACTCTAGATATTAAATATAATCCTATCACATGTAACAGTTACTAGTGCATCCCAGGGCATACATAGGTCAGGTCCTACTCAAGGCATCACGGGTAACTGGATTTAACTTTCTATCCTAGGAGTCTTCTGTATATTTCTGTGGCTTTTATACTAAATCAGGAGGAAGAATTCCTTTGCTAAAAGCTTCCAAATCACTATGTGAGTAGATTATTTGTAGACTAGTGATATAATATTATAGTTTAATATGTAAAGCATGATAAAATAAAATGCTATTGCCATATTTAATTAGTTCAGTAAAGCATTCATTTAGTTATCAAGCATTCATTTGCTTTTTTTTAAAAGATTTTGTTTATTTATTTGACAGACAGAGATCACAAGTAGACAGAGAGGCAGGCAGAGAGAAAGGAAGGGAAGCAGGGTCCCTGCTGAGCAGAGAGCCTGATGTGGGGCTCTATCCCAGGACTCTGGGATCATGACCTGAGCAGAAGGCAGAGGCTTTAACGCACTGAGCCACCCAAGAGCCGCAAGCATTCATTTTCTTTATACAGAAGAGATAGAACAATATTATATAGTAGAAAATACAGTAAATAATCTAGAAACCTTGATCATTTTGTTTTGGCAATTTTAGAACATAAAATTAGCTAAAGCTCAAGTGCAAATTATATTTGTATCATAGGAGGAAAAGTTAATTAAAAGTTTGTTTATTACCATAGTTTAACACTTCAACAAAATGACAACGAGTCAAAAATTAATGAATATTTGAAGTATACAATAAAAACAATAATCTTGAGTGTATGTGACTCACTGTAGGTATTGATAGGCTAGAAACCAAAGGGAAAGTATCTATAGGGTTTGTTCACTTCCATGCTCATCAGATTAATAGGCTTTCTCATATTGCTTCCTTCACCACATTAATTTGTCTAATGAAGTTTTCAAGAGTTAGAGACAGTGATAGGTTCATGGCTGGAGAGAAGGTACAGAATCTAAGATAGTTCAGCAGTGCTTATTATTTAAGAGAAAGACAGCATGGGAGGTGAGGGGGGGAAGGAAAGGGATAAGAAGAGAGAATCTTAAGCAACTTCCTTGCCTAGCACAGAGCCTATAGGGGCTTCATCTCATCGCCCTGAGATAACAACCTGAGCTGAAATCAAGAGTCAGATGCTTATCTAATTGAGTCACCCAAGTGCACCATTTTTTTTCCTGTATCTTTATTCTCATCTCTTTCTGTAACTGAGTTTCCCTTCAAAATCAGGACTTGCATACACAACCTAAATAATTATTTTGGAATTTGATCACGTGGAAGAGGAGAGAATGAGAAGAGCTAAGTGGTCCAGGAGAAACATATATGAGTTCAGAATGAGTCATTTATGATTGCGGACAACTGAGCATCAATCCTAATGCACAGAATACATCTCAGAATTATTTTCCTGAAACAAGAAAGAATCTGTTTAACCCACTGGCTTCTGCATCCTATCCACAGTGGTTAAAATTCATCCCAGAAGTAATTAATGTCCCTGACTTTTCTATTACTGGGCATGAGAGAGGAGCTGAGTGGGCTTGGTCAGTGTCCCACCTAATGAAAGGCAGAGCAGATTCAGGCCAAAAAAAAAAAAATTATTAGTTCTTTCCAAATTAGATTTAATGGGATTCTATTTTTCATTCCTGAATTCATTTTACATTTTATATTTTATCGATTTTTCTAAGCTTTGGCCAATATTCACTGCATTTTTGAATAGCTTTTATCTATTATTGTAAATCATTTTTCTGCTACATTTGTTTAGTCATGGTTATCCATTTCTTCTTCCAAGTTTTTCAGATATGTGATATCAATTTCCAAATAAATTATTTAAAATGTTTATTTTTTATACTAAACTTCTATGAAAAACATTGATATATGTATTACGGCATATTGTTCCCCTTTCAACTTAGTTTTTAAAATGTGAATGTTCCTTGGCAAATATATATTGTTTCTTTTTATGTTTATGTAGATTCTTCATAATTTTCCCAAGCTCATTGGCTTATGGTTTATATTTTTTAATAATTTTCCAACTGCCAATTAATAGATTTTTTTCCATTACCTTGTCTAAGTTGCTATTGCCATTATAAGTAAAAAGCATCTGGAAATCTATATCCCTGTCCAGTTTCCTCAGATCACTCATTATTTTCAGGATCTAGTTGGATTTTCTTACAGGTTCCAGGTGGACAAGCTTTTGAACTGGTGCTAATTATTATTTCTGTTTCTGGCTTCCTGCATTTACCAGCTTAGGGATCATTTTTAACAATTATGATGAAATGAGGCATCATATTCTTATTCTCAACTTCATTAATAATGATATTAGTGTAACATGTCCTACAAGATAATAATAGATACATGTAAAATAATTTCATTGACCAAAAAAGTGGTGGAAAATGTAAATAAAACACAGTGGCAACCAACTAGTCATTTCAAGTTGAGCTATTTTTTTCCCCCTTTATCTCCCTCCCTCTTTAATTTCCTGTAGCACATTCCTACAAAGTATTTTAAGGTGTTTTAAATGCACATACATAGAGATCATCATGGAGTCTAAATCTAATAATTCCTTGTCAGTTTTAAATATTTTAAGTATTGTTCATTCCTATGTCAGTTGTCTATTAACTTTTTCTCCACACTGCACTTAATTGCAAGGAAATATTTAATTTTAATATAAATAATTAATCACTTTAATAAATATTTTTACGTTATGGATTAATCTTTGATGCTTATTTCTTAATTTTTTTAACTTTTAATATTTTATTTATTGAGAGAGAGAGAACAAGTGCAAGCAGGGGAAGCTGCAGAGGGAGAGGGAAAAGAAGAAGCATGTTCCCCACCAAGCAGGGAGTCAAGCTCAGTCTCAGGGCCTTGGGATCATGATCTGAGGTGAAGGCAGAGGCTTAGCTGACTGAGCCACTGAGTCTAATTGTTATCTTTGATATTTAAGGAAATACTTTATCATCTCTAATTGATCCCCTATGTCACAAATACAGTTTTCTCTATGGTGCTATTAATTTTATTGTCTTCAAATTAGACTCTTTTTCTAGAAGCATTTTTAATCAGTCTCTTAGGTCTATAATTTAGTTTTTATACATTTCATTTAGTATTTTATTTTATCTTCATCATCTCTGAGTATTCCTGACCAGTACTCATTGGTCAAATCTTTCTTATTAATCTATTCCAAAAATTTGTTTGTTTCTATAAGATTTTGTTATTACTGCTGTCGTTCTTAGGTTTTGCCTTTATATTCTTTTTGTTTTGATTTGTTGTTTTATGCTTTGGTGTTTTTGTTGTATTGTTTTGTTTTTCTTTTGAATTAATACAATTAAACCTTTAGATTTCCTTCATACCTTTAATTATTGTCACTTGTTTTCACAAATGATATTACCATAGTACAGTAATTCTAAATATTTCTGAATTAGCTGTATTATTTCTTTTTAGGTATAAAGTTAACTTCCAGTTACATGGACTTAATATTTTGGTCATTCTATTCTAGTTTTATTGCCTTATCATTGGAAAATATAGCCTGATACTTAACTCTAGGGAATGATGTGGGAGAGCTAGGTTCTTGTCTCTTGGAGTCAAAGAAGGAATCTCGTGGGCAATGGAGAGTGAGTAAGTGACAGAAGTTTATCAAGTGAATATATAGAAAAAGCTCTCACAACTAAGAGGGGTCCCCACACAGTTAACAATGAGTGCCTTCAGGGTTTATTTTTTATAAAAAGGTAACCAGGCAACTTTAATCCTTTTAACATCTCTATCAATAACTGCTGCAATGGCTTACCTCCTTTTTAGGGTCTGATTATTCTTTTTTGGTTACAGGTGTTTTTCATAGAGACACCCACCCCACATGACTCACCCCATACACCTAGGGCAGGGTGGTCCTCCATCCCACATGCCTAGATCAGGGTGCTCTTCCCTGGGGTAGGGTGGCCCAATTTATCACTTTACTCTGGTTTTCCCACACCACATTTTGGGGATTTCTGAGAGCCTGTTCACAAAGTTCCCTATGGATCTCTTCCTCCCTAGCCCCACCTGTCCGTTACTCATTTTGAGAGTTGATATTACCAAAGTACTGTAATTCTTAAAATTTCTGAATTAGCTGTATTATTTCATTTTAGGTATGAAGTTAACTTCCAATTATATGAATTTAATATTTTGGTCATTGTTTTCTAATTTTATTGCCTCATTCTTGAAAAATATAACCTGATATTTAACTCTAGGAATTTATTGGCATATACTTCTGACCTAAATAATGGCCTGTTTGTGTAAATGTTCAACTTATGCTTATATACTTACTGAAGACTATGGTTTTGGGGTCAGGATGGCTACATTTATTAATAGATCAGGACTATTAGATTCTCTAAATTTTGATGTCTCTTAATTTAATCTAATTAAATTATCAGTTAATGAAAGAAGTTAAATTTTTTATGTACTACTGCATCTAAACTTATCAAAGTCTTTTGCTATAATTAGACAAGTATGTCATCCTGTTTTTATACCAAGTCTTACATTAAAAAAATCATACTACCTGAAATATTATTTATTATTATTATTATTATTATTATTATTATTATTTTTAAAGATTGTATTCATTGGGGTATCTGAGTGGCTCAGTCAGTTAAGTGTCTACCTATAGCTCAGGTCATAATACCCGGGTCCTGGGATAGAGCCCCACAGGGGGTTCCCTGCTCAGTGGGGTGCTTCTCCCTCTCCCTCTGTTATTCCCCCTGCTGTGTGCATGTTTTTCTTTTCTCACTCTCTCTCAAATAAATAAGTAAAATTTAGAGATTATCTCTCTCAAATAAATAAGTCAAATTTTTTTTCTCAATGGGAGGGAGAAGCAGACTCTCCACTGAGCAGGGAGCCTGATGCAGGGCTCAATACCAGGACCCTGGGATCATCACCTGAGCTGAAGGCAGACACGTGAACCGACTAAGTCACCCAGGCACTCCAGTTGTTTATTTATTTATTTATTTTTATTATGCATATGTTTTATCTTTCTTTTCTTCAAGTCTTTATTTCGATCTTTTTACTTTTTTCATAAAACTGAATTATTTCAAGATGACTTGGTCATCCTCTTTTCCCCCACCCCATAGGTCATAGAGTACATTTTAACTGTTAAAATAATATTAGTATTTAAGTGCTGCCTACACAAATTAAGGCAAATTATCTGTGGTCTGTATTCCTGAAAATATTTTTTTTATTATGCCTTCCTATTTCAATGACATTTTATAAGGATCTAAATGTTTACATTTGTGATTATTTTTTTCAAGATAATAAAGCTATTACCTCATTCTTTTTTATATCTGATGTTATTTTAAAAATTTCTGTCAGACTGATTCTTGTTTCTTTATTTATGAATTTTTTTTTTCTCTAACACTTATGATTTTGTGTTTTTTTTGTCTTTGGTATGTATGCCCTAGTTTGGGATTCATAGTGTTAACTATAGTTATGAATATTTTCTTTCTTTTCTTGTATGTAAGTTTTAATCCAGTGTCTTGACTATTTTATGCTTGAGAAATAGATGTACATTAATATTCAAATATTTCCTTCCTTTTTCTTCTTTCATTTAAAAAAAGTCATTTATTTTATTTTATTTAAAAAAATATTTATTTATTTATTTGGAGTAGAGAGAGAGGGTCATGAAGAGTGGCTGATTATATACTTTCAATTTGGGAGGAGCTGAGGGATAGCACAAGCCTCCAAGGTATTTTATAAACAAGGTTTCCAGGACCTCTAGGGGGCTAGCTATTGTTAGGGAAAGGTCATTTATTACTATTTGGTAAAAACTCAGGGAAGAGACTCTTCTGATGTGTATCAGTGGGTATATGCTTGGGAGATGATTGCCAATGTATATCTTGAGGGCAGGGGTGGGGAGTAGAGATAAAGAAGTTTCCAAAGTAATTTTTACATGTGAAAGTAGATTTTCAGTATCCTGGGGGGTGGACTAAGAATGCTTTTTGCCCTGAGTGGATGTGTCCACATGGAAGCAGCTGAGTCCCCAGAGGAACTTCAAGGACTTGTCAACAGGCTATGAGTAGTAAGGAAATCTAATTTTTTCTCTAGCTTTTGTTCCACACACATCACCTACATCTTACACCTCTTTTATATTGATAATTTTAAGGCTTTGCTGGTATCCAGATGACTATATCCTTAAGTGACTTCTTATCTCTATTGGATCCATTACGTATTCTATCCATTGTATTCTTAATTCAACTAGATTACATATATTTAATCTATTAGTACCACTAGGTTCTTATTCTTGTTTTTATTTCAAAATCTTTCCTTATTACCTTACATTATTTATTGGGTATATTTTAAATCCCTGATATACTCACTTATTATATATAAGCTGTCAACCTTATTCTTATTTTGAGGTAGCTATATCTTTTTGGGTTTTAGGACATCATACCAACAATGCCAAATAATTTTCAGAAAACAGCAGGTTCTCCAAGAATTCAACTAAATTCTGACACTATCTACCTGAACATAGTGTAAGATTTCATCAGTTAAGGGATCAGTCCTCCAAGACTATCTTCAACCCCACCTCAGATGCCAGTCTCACTGTAGGCCCCAGGTTATTACCTGTGCTTGTGACTGAGCAACTACAGGTTGGAGGTCCCAGTGGCCTACTTCTTACGTTCTTTTAATTTGTTACAGGGACTCACAAAACTCAGAAAAATACTTACTTTATGTTTGCCAGCTTATTAAAAGATATAATAGAAGATTTAAATTAATAGATAGATAAAGAAGTGCACACGGCAAGGTATGGAGAATGGGCACAGAGCTTTTATTACCTTCTGGAAGACTGCCACTCTTCCTGCCTTTTCATACATTTAACAAACTGAAAGCTTTCTGAACCCAGTCCTTTCAGGTTTTCTGTGGAGGCTTCGTGACATAGTCATGACTGACTAAATCATTGTCATTTGCTGATCTAATCTCCAGCTCCTCTTCCCTCCCCAGATAATCCTGAATTGGGAGGAAGGGGAGGCATGTTGGGCAAAAAGTTATGAAGGCTTTCACCAAGTGGTTGGTCCTTAAGGCAAACAGCCCTTGCCTTGAGTGAGGTCTGAAGGTCACTTTATTAACATAACAAAACACACCTCTCTCACCCTTATCACAGAAAATTCCAAGAGTTTTAGGAGCTGTGAGTCAGTAGCCATGGTTGAAAACTAAATATTCAGATGACCAAAATATATTTCTTGAAAACCACTACATTACACTACATGCTTAAGTATTTAATTATGTGATCTTTTAAACTAATATTTTCTAAGAGTCTAAACTGTTCTGTCAGTTATCTGGATTGGGGAGTGATGTATTGCCAAATTTCTATCATTTCAGTCCAGGAAGTCAAAGAGAAACAACAGGAGAGCCCCTTAGGGCAGGAAGTTCAAAGTTACAATGTTGACTACTTCTCCCTTTTCTTGATTTTTTTTTTAAACAAGCAAATCATCTCTTCAGAGTTGCAGTTTAAAGCCAAGAATATGCGGAATTGGGAGGAAAAAATAGTTAAATTTGGAGACTTGCAGAGTTAGAATCAGAGTAGTGAAAGCCATTACAGTAACTGAACTAACTGAGGTCAGTCTTTGGTGAATCACAGAAACAGGTGGAGTTGTCAAACAAAGGAATCTTTGTTTACAAAATACAAGGAGATCACAGGGAATAAGTTCCAAGGCCTTGACTGTTTGAACAGGAGAGAGAGATTTTTATTTCGTATTTAAGATGAATACTCAGAAGGGAGAGTTTTATTATCCCGTGTATGGTTGGTCATAAGGTTGTGGATGCATGCACATCCACATATGTATTTGTGCAATATGTATTGCATGTTCACCTGAATGAAGCTTGTATTCCACCGAGGGCAGAAACTTCAACGTTAGAATAAAGCAGAGGTAACTGTTGGACAAGGGAAAGGGACTCTGCAGGCTTCAAGAGCAGATATAAAGTAGATGGGGTCTTGGACTGATTTTCTGCGACAAGGAATGCAAGGCCTTGATTACTTTTGAAATAGCACTAGGAGTTTTACCACTGATTTATTGTCTCAAGAGCTTAGGCTATTTCCTGGTCTGGTGGTGACTGTTAGTTTTCCCATTGCCTTGTTCCCTCAAAATCCTTAACTAGTGAGGTTTTTGCATTTCTTTGTAAGAACCTCCTAGGAAGTTTTGGAAGAAGTGTGCTTGGGCAAGTACACAGGTGGGGTATAGATCATTGAAAATAGCTGGGGACAAAAAATGACTTTTCTTTTGTCAGGAAAACTATATCTCATCTTTAATTTTCTGGGAACCTCTAACTCTTTCTGCTGATGTTACCAGCAGGCATCTGAGATACTACTGATTGTTCTCTTGAACCTAAGGAAAAGGGAATGTAGAAAGCAAAAGACAAAACTTTAAAATCTATCCTGCAAGTCATCAATTCACTGCAGCCACCTCTCTGTCTTTCCCGTTCTCTTTCTCTCTTTCTCTTTTTCTCTCACTTTCTCTCTCACATACGCACAACACACGCAAATCAACTTAAAACAATTTTTAATTTTCCCTATTCCATTTTAATATACTTGAGGCATGATCATTTTCTTAGTAAATACAAGAAAAAAAATCTAGGATTCCATCATTCTGTGTGATTAAAGTATTGAGGAATTTACTTCCAATAGCACTTATAAAAACATATTTTATTTAAGTAATATTATATAATCAGGTGCCTGCATTTTTCTTATTCTCCAACTAGTGGTATTTGGCAATTAATATTTTGTCAATCAATATTCCCCTATATCTGAATGTGTGGGCAGTGAGAGGTGAGTTAGAGGCAAGGATGGTGAACACTCCCAACAACTGCAGACTACATATATCTTAAGCCATGATTTTCTTTGCAAAGGTCAACATTGATAATGTCCTAGTCATACCTCCGTGTACCAGGAAAGAAGTAGCATATTTCTTGAAAGACACAGCTATCAAAGCTCCATTGAGAAACCGTAAAGATGGAGAAGGGATTTGCAAATACTATATCTGATAATGGACATCTACTCTGATTATTAAAAAATGAAAAAAAATAAAAAACCTTACTAATAACCAAACAGAGTATCCAATTTTACATGTGAAGGAAATAATGGAAGAGACATGTCACCAAAAGGATATGGATGGCTTATAAGCACATGACAAATTTCTCAACATTTAGACATTAAAGAAATACAAATTAAAATCCTAATGAGGCATGCTTACATATCTATTAGAATGGCTAAAATTATAAAGGCTAATTGTACTTGGTCTGAGCTAGAATGAGAAGCAACAAAAAATCTAAATTGTTGTTGGCATATATCATGATACCACCACTTTGGAAAATAGTTTGAAAATTCTTTTAAATGCAAAATATGTTGCAGTTACACAAATAGCCATTTTACTTCTAGGCATTTAACCAAGAGAAACATACCCTATGTTCATACAAGGACTTGTATGTGAATTTCATAACAGCTTTTAGGATTGAAAACAGTGGAAATGTTGTTCATCAATGTCCATCAATAGAGAAAAAACAAATTATGATCTATTCATTAAAGAGATTACTATTCAACATCAAAATGAACTATTTACAATTGGAGATTCTCAAAGTAATGATGCTGAGAAAAGAAAAGCCAGGCAATGAATAGTATATACTGTGTGATTCCATGACTATAAAAAATCTAGAAAATACAAATGTATATATAGTCACAGTCATCAAATATTTTGGTGTGATTTTAGTGCCTTCTTCTGTGCTCCCATAGCTTCCTACACTTGGATCTCCGAGCATTTGTTACACCATGTGAAAATATGAACTCTTTTTCTTTATTCTGTCTTACTAGATTAAGAATCCTTGAAATTTTATGGACATTTGAACTCTCAGTTATTAGCAGAAATTCTATCACACAGTAAGTTTCCAAATATAAAAGCCAGAGTTTTACAATGACTTCTAAGCTTTCACATGATCTAGCCACTCATTTAACCTCGGTGACCTCTTTCCCTGCTCCTCTTCAGTCACTCACAGTGGCCTCCTTGCTATTCCTCAGATATGCCAGGCATGATCCAACCTTATGGCCTTCAAGATAGCCAATTCCTTTGTCTGGAGTGACCTTATTGCTGATAGTTCTGGGCAAATTCATCACCTTTCCATACCTTTGTTCAATTGTCAGCTTCATTGTAACTACCCTGATCTTCCTATTAAAACTTTTAGCTCCCCATCCCCTGCCTAGCAACCTTGATTTTTCTCACCCTGATCGAATTTTTATTTTTCCCCATTGTACTCATCATTTTTGAATGCACTATGCAATTTTTATTAAGGTTTATAGCTTTTAATTGTCTCACCCATTAAAATAAAAGTTCTAGGGCGCCTGGGTGGCTCAGTGGGTTAGGCCGCTGCCTTCGGCTCAGGTCATGATCTCAGGGTCCTGGGATCGAGTCCCGCATGGGGCTCTCTGCTCAGCAGGGAGCCTGCTTCCTCCTCTCTCTCTCTCTCTCTGCCTGCCTCTCTGCCTACTTGTGATCTCTCTCTCTGTCAAATAAATAAATAAAATATTTTAAAAATAAAATAAAATAAAATAAAATAAAATAAAATAAAATAAAAGTTCTACAAAGCCAAGTATGTCATTTACCAGTGTAGTCTGAAGTAATATCTGCCATATAATAGGTTCAATAGACAATTGGTAAATTTCAGAATAAATTAATGTTGAGAGTATACTGACTTTCATAAGTCATTTCAATAATTTTTTCCAAAAAATAAACTATGGAAAACATTCCTTAAATTTACTTTCAAAATATTTTATAGCATATAATGGACAATATACATAAGCCTTAAAGAAACAATCATATAAATAACCATTTCATACCTACTTAAAAACTGCATAATACCACACTCCTAGATCCTCTCTGAACGCTCTAAAATAACCCTTCAAAGGAAATACATTTTTTAAAATAACAGATTTTATGTCAAATAATTTAATAAAAGTTTCATTCATCTATGTAGATTATAATAAATGTTTTTAATAAGCATGAAATTATAACTCTGAGTGTGCTAAAATGAAACCACCTGTGAAGGGTGAGAGAACAAAAATAAACATCATTTTTCCAAATAAGAGGAATTTATTACCCTTGAATCAAAGCATGTGGATTTGTTCAAACTGGCCATAAAGGAATATGGAGGCACAAACCATAGAAACGTTTGCTGTTTTTCTGCATTTTTCAAAGCTGAGTTTTTAGCTGGAGGCCGCTCCTTTATGAAAAATTGCTGATACCATATAGTAAAAGCTATTATATGATCTTTTACAAACCATTTCCTATCTTTGCATTCTCATGTGCCAAGACAGACACGGATTATTTAAAACCCTGAAGAGAGTGCTCTTGCATTTAAATTGCCTGTAACCTTCGTGTAATAGATTTATGTTTGATGATAGATTTAGTTAAAATATAACTATTTTACAGATTTACTCTCAGTAAACAATTTCAACCTATGCTCACTTAAGTAACTTGGTGCATAATCCCTTTTCTATTAAACCATGGTGCAAGGACCAATGCAGCGTTTCCGAGGGAACCCCAAGCTATTTTTCTAGAATGGCCATATGCTTATGTATCAGGTAACCTGTTTGCACTCCCTTTGTGGAGCACCTACCCTGGAGGTCATGTAATAACCAATGACCAAAAAAACAAACAAAAAACCCAAACATCCAGGTAGAAGTGCCATCCCTGCCTGGAGACAAGGAGACTGCTCAGACACATCCAGGGCAGGCATCTCAGACCAGGCCTGTGCTGGGGAAGCTGGTTCCTGGCTTTGGGCGCAATCTGGAAGCCAGCAAACTGACCCAAGAGTGCAGCTGGCGTTAGGACTGATGATCTTTTGCAGCCAGGCCGCGGGCAGACACCTGCTCAGGGAGCCAGGCTAGGAGGCTGCCCAGCGCCAGCGCTGGCAACGCTAGCACCCCACCAGGGCTTAGCCCTGCAACCCAGCCCAGGCCGGGCCTCAGGAGGGAGGGTGGCGGGGGCGGCGCAGAGAAGGGGCTTTTTCTAATTCCCAAAGCAGGAAGTGAGCTCACGGAGGACTCAGGAGGGAGGTGGGCGGGGGCGGGTCGGGGGCGGCCCAGAGAAGGGGCTTTGCTAATTGCCAAGACGGGAAGTGAGCTCACGGAGGACTTGGCAGAGACTCTGGGAGGACCAGGAGGGGCTGGCGGAGGAGGGGCGCGCAGCGCCAGGATGTTGTGCTGTGGCCCAGTCGGGACTGCAGGACCCACCTTACTCCCCGCTGCCCGTGCTCTACTGCGCTCCAGCACAGCCCCCCAGGCAGCTCTGTCCTGTTCCTGCTGCCTGCTGCCCCTCCCCGCCCCATGGCTTCTCAGGAGTACCCTCTGCTCACAGGTAAAGTGACAACGTGCCGCGCTCTCACCTGGAGCAGAAAACGAGGGCCACTAGCGGGGGTCGGGGGTGTCCGGGCCTAGGCTCCCGCGAACCCCAGGGCACTGGGACAACCCCGGAAACCGCGCCGCACCCTGTCCGCAAGGGGTCCGGCCTGGGACAGCGCTGCAGGAGGTACCCCACACTCACCAGCAGGCAGGCTAGCCCCCATCTTTGGCACACCCACGCGCATGTCAGAGCCTCCTGCCATTCCCAGGGCACCCAGAACCCAGAGAGTGAGGCCTTGGGTGCTTTCTTGTGACAGATTCAAGGCAATTCTTCGACTTTGGGACTTCAGAGTTAACATAGTTTTCATTTGAGATTATTATTTTTGTGTGAGGGCCATAGCTTTTCTTTTGACCTATGGTTGTTTTCACTCCCGGTTCTGAAGAAGCCCCTAAATCCTAACCCTGTTGAGGACTCCAAAAGCTCTCAGAGCAGCAGTGCTGGGGGACAGTGGCACATGGTTTAGTTTCTCCTCTGGCCTGATTCTGTGGCAGCCCCACTCTGTCCTCCTCAGACTTCAGAGCAATATGTGAACAAGTGGAGAAGGGACCAGGGGGTCAGGAAGGTGGCCACCGAAGAGTGACTTCTCTGGAGGGTGGCTGAGCTAGCAAGTGAGCATGTAAGTCCAGTTCTGCCTGCAGTCAGGATGGAGCTGAACAGGGGCCAGGGAAGGGTAGGAGGAGCAGAGAGTGGGGACAAAGGGACCAAAGAGGAGATTCAGATGAAGGGAACTAATGGGGAGGAAAGAGAAGCAACTCTAGAAGACAGGCATGTAGAAAGGAAAAGGGATGAAATGGGCATTGGGAAAGGGCACCACCAGGGAAGGAGAGAGGGGAAGGGAAGAGAGAGGAAGAGAGGAAAGGGGAAAGGGAGAAGGGAGGAGTCAGCATGCCAGGGCTCCCCCTGCATCTGAAGAAGAGGTGGCTGGTCCAGCTTGTCAAACAGGGTGCTCACTCTTTGGTCCCAGTTTCTGCTCCCAGTGCTACTGGGCTTTGCAAGGAAGGCAGGCTGTCCCCTGGGACCTACAGGAGCCCACTGGAGCCCACAGGAGGTTGCGAGAGGTATGATGCCACCGGGTCCTGTCCTGAGCTGCTCCCAGCCACCAGCCTCACCACATGGTGCAAGAGGGACCCCAGAATAAAGGAAGGACACAGGCCCGCATGTCTGCCGGTGGCCCTGGGCACTTAGCTCATCGCAGTGAACCACACAGCCTCCTCAACCCAGGCTTTCAAAGCCTCCTTCTTCGTTCCTGGCTTTTATGTCTGTAGGAACATGAGCCAGATCTAACTCATCTCTGACAGACAATTCTGACTCACCCTGTGTCAGATTTTTATTAGTGGCTGTGATAGAGTAAGATAGCAATGCTCCAACAAACGGACTGTTTCCTCCCACTTGACCTCAACAGTCTTATACATTTTCTTAGTGAAAACATCTTGTCTCCTTCCATTAAGCTCATAACGTGGTCTAATAGTATACATGTGCCTTCGTTAGATGCAAGGCGATACAGAGGTCCTTTTTTTTAAAAAATTTCACAAGGTAAAGTCAGTGAACACATCCAACTTGACGAATACGTCTCTAAAATGTCAATCCAGGCAAAGCTTTTTCTGCCTACAGTTTGGAGCCTACGTGGTGACGTTTTTAAAATGCTTTCAGTCCCTCAGTGAGGCTCTTAGAAGCTAGCCAGGGCTTACTACGTGCCAGGCACTGTGTCAGGTGTTGGAGCTAAAGGGAAGGAGAGCTTGGAGGCTGGCTGGGGAGGGACATCCATGACACAACCACAGCTAGAAACGGAGGTCAGTGCTAGAAAAGAGAGAGCAGGCTGCATGGAGAGTGTGTACCATGGGGCTTGTGGGCTCACGAATAAGTGGGAGTAACTGGAGTGGGGAGATGGGGGAGAGGAAGAGGGTCTTCCCATCAATGGGAATCACCTGTGCTTGGAGGCAGGCGCCATGAGGGGTCTCCACAGGAAGAGGGAGGCAGTGTGGTTGAAGGGCAGAGAGATGGGGCAGAACAGGCATCAGTCAGTTGGAGGGGTATGAAGAGACTGATGGGAGGATTATGGGTGCCTTTGGAGGACTGAGAATTTGTTAGAAGATCAGTGCAGATTTCTATGGAGACAAATGCCAGGAACTGATAGGTCTTTGAAAGGTCACTCTGGCTGCCTTTTGGCAAAGGGGTTGGTAAAAGGCACTTGCAGGTGTGAACACACCAGGTAGGAGGTGAGTGCAGGAAATCAGGTGAGGGAGCATGGGAACTTGGTCCGGGGCTATAGAAGGGAGAATAGCCTTTAAGGAGTTCCACAAATTGGCACCAGCTGTGGCTTCATTACAGAGCTGGAAGGGGGAGGTGGGTGTGTCCTGGAGGTTACAGAAATTACATGAGAAAGGGACGTCTTTTTAGATCTCTTTTTCAACTAGAGGAACTCTCACCTTATTGATAGAATTCCAGAGTGGGAACCGATGGACATGAGGACATCTTTGAAATGTCTGAATATGTTCTTCGACATCTTTGCAAGTGACGAGGAGACCTTGACCTTAGGAGGCCTCGGCCCTCTTTGTAGCCAAAAAGATTTCAACTACAGATTTGGGTTCTCCCTTTTAAAGTCAAGGAGACAGTCCTTCCAAAGGACACCTCCTATCATTTTACCCTCTCATCATGCCTCATGTGCTGGGATCTCCAAGACCCTCTGTTCCAGGTTGTGAGTATCCACTTTGGCCGGGCTGGTCTTACCAAGAACACCACCAAAGGAAATCTAGAGCCTGTAGTGCTATTAATAACATCATCTAAGACTGTATTTGCTGCCCTCATGGCCTCTTCCCACCATGACTCACTGAAGCTTTTTACACATTGTATCCATTAAGCTATAGTTCCCACAGCTCATCTTCTCTAGTGCCATTAATTTTTAGGAGACCAGGCAAACCTTAAACTTGTCCCCCTTAATTGGATCCCTGTGCCCCCACAATGTCTTTGAATGCCTTTCACCATGATCCGTGAATGAGATCTGAGACCACTGCTGGTACCTAACACTTCTTGGCACCTTGTCTGTTAGGTTCTTGGAAGAGGAGGTGGCTATGGAGGTGAGTGGGAATGGGAGTGGGAGGATTTCTCCCTTCACTTCCCTTTTTGTTTTTTCCAATAATGGGTTTTGAGGGGGAGGGAAAGGTTAACCAGACCATTTATTTTCCATCTCCCATCGATAAAATGTTTACCACTGCCCACTGGAAGAATTTAGATCTTTCGTTTGAATCTCCAGGAAAATCTCCCAAACCCAGACCACCACCATGTGGATTCAGCCATCTTCTGATTCACCTCCAGATTGTCTCCTCCTAACTGCTCAAGCCACAGGTTAAGGGCGAAATGTTCAATGCCCAAGCAAGTAAGTGGGGAACACGTTTATCTAAGCAATTGCATGCAGCTCTGTATCTGCATACAGGGGGTCTCTCCCAAGCCTTTCCAACCTCAGAAAAACAAGACAAAGCCCCAGCGATCTGGGGTATATATTATTCATTCATTCCTGGGTTCAACACTCATGGCGGATCCCCACCAAGACAGTGGGAGAGCAAGGACTGGAGAAATCCTCGAGGCTGAAGTCTGAGGAGGATTTCAAATTCATCAGTTGTGGATAACCCTTGGTGCTCATCATATCACGTGTCCTCCTTAATGCCTATCACCCAGTTACTCCATGTCTCCCACTTCCCTTCCCATGCAGCATCTCTCAGTTTGTTTCCTATAGTTAAAGGTGCCTCATGGTTTCTCTCCCTTTCTGATGACTCCCATTCAGATTTCCCTTCCTTCCCTCTGATCCTCTGTACTACATCTTAATCTCAACAGTCAAGCAGTTGTAGTAATTCAGTCATGGAGTCATGCATATTCTAAATCTGATGAGGTGGATTCCTACACTGCCTTTGTCTCTGCTAGAGCGCTTACATTTGTTATATTATTGCTGCTGTGTTCATCTTTCTCGTTCACTGAATGTCTGATAAAAGAATTAGTAAAATGTGTGATTGCAGAAAATACAATGGTCATGGATGATGAAGATTTTCTCCTTGACCAGACTGGAGTCAAGTTCCTCTGAGTCCTCTTTCTGTCCAGCCTTGACCTCAGGCTCCACCCACTTAGCCCAGTTTTAGCAAGAAACCTGCTTAGTCATTTTTCAGCAAGCTCCTATCCTACTCTTGATATCTGAACAAATTCCTTATCTCTCACCCCTGGTATCTTACTACTGTTTTTTTTTTTTTTAAGATTTATTTATTTTGACAGAGAGAGAGCCTGAGCAGGGGGAATAGCAGAGGGAGAGAGAGAACCAGACTCCCCACTGAGCAGCAAGCCCAATGCCAGGCTTGATCCTGGGACCAGATCATGACCTAAGCCAAAGCCAGAGATTTAACCAACTAAGCCACCCAGGTGCTTCAGTATCTATAACGCTTAATATCTGATCAAATCCCTTATTCCCAGGGCACCTGGTTGATGCAGCTGGTTGAACAGCTTGGTTTCTGCTCTGGTAATGATGTCAGGGTCCTGAGATTAAGCCTCACGTCAGGGTGTATGCTCAGTGAAGAGTCTGATTAAAATCAGTTCGATTTCACAGCCAGCCTTGATCAATTGGCATGTACACCTGTGTCTAGTTTCAGCTCTGTGTAACCTTGCCATAACCTTGGATAAGCCATTCATCTCTCAAATTCAGGTTCTTGGTCCAAAGAGGGAAGGGGCATAGGTTGAGTACCTCCAGTGGGACTTCCTGGCAGGCTTGTTCATCCAAGCATTCCTGTTTCAGTTTGAGTAATTGAATCCAGTCTTTGTTTTACCGAAGGCCAAGCTTGTCCAGTGTGTGCATGCCACCAGCCAACAGCATTTGTCCATGCCATGTAACAACTGAGCAACATTCATAGGAATGGGGGGAGGAAAAGATGTCCACAGGTGTTGACAGATGTTCTGCATGGAGGGACAGGAGCTGGGGACATCACCTCTGTTTCTAGTGGCCTTCTCTGTCGAGTTAAAATAAATGGCAATTATTTGCAATGACAGGGATGAAAGTAGAGGGTATTATGCCAAGCGAAATAAGTCAGTCAGAGAAAGACAATTATCATATGATCTCACTCATATGTGGAGTTTAAGAAACAAAACAGAATCATAGGGGAATAAAGAAAAAAAAATAAAACAAGATGAAGTCAAAGAGGGAGACAAACCAAAAGAGACTTTAAAAAAAAAAAAGGATTTTTATTTACTTATTTGACAAACAGAGATCACAAGTAGGCAGAGAGGCAGGAAGAGAGAGAGAGGAGGATGCAGACTCCCCAGGGAGCAGAGAGCCTGATGTGGGGCTCGATCCCAGGACCCTGAGATCATAACCTGAGTTGAAGGCAGAGGCTTTAACCCACTGAGCCAGCCAGGTACCCCTCAGAAGAGACTCTTAATCACAGTAAACAAACTGAGGGTTCTTGGAGGGGAGGGGGATGGGTGGATGGGGTAACTGGGTGATGGACATTAAGGAAGGCATGTGATACAGTGAGCACTGGGTGTTATAAAAGACTGATGAATCACTAACCTGTATGTCTGACACTAGTATTATATGTTAATTAATTGTATTTAGATTAAAATTTTCTTTAAAAATAATTTTAAAATAAAATAAATAACAATCAAATAATGATCAGAGTTATCCAGCAGGGAGTATCAGATCTAGATGTCAGTTAAATTGAAGGGGCTTGCCGAAGTTTAGGAGAGTCACGCTAGGTCATTTTCCTCTGTGGGGAAGTCTTCAGGGGCAGTTCCAAAGACAAAGAATATTAATATTTCTCCTTCCCCCATTCCTCCTAGAGCCAAAGATGTTTCCTCCACTCACCCACTGGCCCTGTGTGTAGGTGTTGCTTTCTCTCTACCAATCAAAAAATCAGTGAGTAACTAGAACTTCACCTTTTCCAATATCCCCCTACCCCTGACCTTTTGTCTTTAATGGCCATGGGCAACAGGGACAAAGACATTTTTTAAAAACTTACAGAGATCTATTATGCTCTACTACCTTGGCCCGCATGGGCCATTGCAAAGGGATTCTGTGAACCGTGTACTCAGATGAATGGTCATTATCTTCAAAAAGGCAGGGGCAGTGATAGACACAGGAATCAAAAAAGTAAGAGTTAATGGACCATCAGAATAATGAAGTACCAACACTTTTTTGTCCTTGGCTTGAATCCACAAGGTCCAGTGTCTCAACAGAATTTTCATTTCGGTCTCATCTGACTCACTTGTCCACCCCTGGGCCAGTTGGAAGTTATACTGAGAACTGGAAATTTTCCTTAGAAGAGAGAAAGAGTATTTGTCAGGTAAAGCAAGGAAATGTCCATTATAGGAAGTTGGGCCTTTTGTCATGGTACTCCATTAGCACCCTCCTGACTGTTAAAGAAAAAAAAAATTTGTGACACCCATTAAAGACAGTAAGGAAGATTTTATTCAAGAGATGCTACTACGATTGGATTTTATTTTATTTTTTTTAAAAGATTTTATTTATTTATCAGAGGGAGAGAGGGGGAGAGAGCAAGCACAGGCAGACAGAATGGCAGGCAGAGGCAGAGGGAGAAGCAGGCTCCCTGCTGAGCAAGGAGCCCGATGTTGGGACTTGATCCCAGGATGCTGGGATCATGACCTGAGCTGAAGGCAGCTGCTTAACCAACTGAGCCACCCAGGCGTCCCCGATTGGATTTTATTTTATAGTATGGGAGAGAAATCTGGCTCAGCTCAGACAAATGGAGATTTACAGCTAAAGAGCATGGTGGGGGTCACTGAATGTAAAATTAAGATGGAACATCAAGGGTAAGGATGAAGGGATTCTGGCTAAACCATCTGGACAGTAATATTGTTGAAGGAAGGCTAGGGTCATAAACTATTGCGATCAGCGGATAAGGAATTTTTTAAAAGACTTATTAATACATTTTAGAGGGAGGGAACAGGGGTAAGGGTAGAGAGAGAGGGAAAGAGAATTTTAATCAGACTCTTCACTGAGCATAGAGCCTGAGGTGAGGCTTAATCTCAGGACCCTGACATCATGACCAGAGCAGAAACCAAGAGTCAAACGTTCAACCAGCTGCATCAACCAGGTGCCCTGGGAATAAGGGATTTGATCAGATATTAAGCGTTATAGATACTGAAGCACCTGGGTGGCTTAGTTGGTTAAATCTCTGGCTTTGGCTTAGGTCATGATCTGATCCCAGGATCAAGCCTGGCATTGGGCTTGCTGCTCAGTGGGGAGTCTGGTTCTCTCTCTCCCTCTGCTATTCCCCCTGCTCAGGCTCTCTCTCTGTCAGAATAAATAAATCTTAAAAAAAAAAAAAGAGTGGAAAGATACCAGGGGTGAGAGATAAGGAATTTGATCAGATATCAAGAGTAGGATAGGAGATTGCTGAAAAATGACTAAGCAGATTTCTTGCTAAAACTGGGCTAAGTGGGTAGAGCCTGAGGTCAAGGCTGGACAGAAAGAGGACTCAGAGGAACTTGACTCCAGTCTGGTCAAGGAGAAAATCTTCATCATCCATGACCATTGTATTTTCTGCAATCACACATTTTACTAATTCTTTTATCAGACATTCAGTGAACGAGAAACATGGACACAGCAGCAATAATATAACAAATGTAAGCGCTCTAGCAGAGACAAGGCAGTATAGGAATCCACCTCATCAGATTTAGAATATGCATGACTCCATGACTGAATTACTACCACTGCTTGACTGTTGAGATTAAGATGTAGTACAGAGGATCAGAGGGAAGGAAGGGAAATCTGAATGGGAGTCATCAGAAAGGGAGAGAAACCATGAGGCACCTTTAACTATAGGAAACAAACTGAGAGATGCTGCATGGGAAGGGAAGTGGGAGACATGGAGTAACTGGGTGATAGGCATTAAGGAGGACACGTGATATGATGAGCACCAAGGGTTATCCACAACTGATGAATTTGAAATCCTCCTCAGACTTCAGCCTCGAGGATTTCTCCAGTCCTTGCTCTCCCACTGTCTTGGTGGGGATCCGCCATGAGTGTTGAACCCAGGAATGAATGAATAATATATACCCCAGATCGCTGGGGCTTTGTCTTGTTTTTCTGAGGTTGGAAAGGCTTGGGAGAGACCCCCTGTATGCAGATACAGAGCTGCATGCAATTGCTTAGATAAACGTGTTCCCCACTTACTTGCTTGGGCATTGAACATTTCGCCCTTAACCTGTGGCTTGAGCAGTTAGGAGGAGACAATCTGGAGGTGAATCAGAAGATGGCTGAATCCACATGGTGGTGGTCTGGGTTTGGGAGATTTTCCTGGAGATTCAAACAAAAGATCTAAGTTCTTCCAGTGGGGAGTGGTAAACATTTTATCGATGGGAGATGGAAAATAAATGGTCTGGTTAACCTTTCCCTCCCCCTCAAAACCCATTATTGGAAAAAACAAAAAGGGAAGTGAAGGGAGAAATCCTCCCACTCCCATCCCCACTCACCTCCATAGCCACCTCCTCTTCCAAGAACCTAACAGACAAGGTGCCAAGAAGTGTTAGGTACCAGCAGTGGTCTCAGATCTCATTCACGGATCATGGTGAAAGGCATTCAAAGACATTGTGGGGGCACAGGGATCCAATTAAGGGGGACAAGTTTAAGGTTTGCCTGGTCCCCTAAAAATTAATGGCAGTAGAGAAGATGAGCTTTGGGAACTATAGCTTAATGGATACAATGTGTAAAAAGCTTCAGTGAGTCATGGTGGGAAGAGGCCATGAGGGCAGCAAATACAGTCTTAGATGATGTTATTAATAGCACTACAGGCTCTAGATTTCCTTTGGTGGTGTTCTTGGTAAGACCAGCCCGGCCAAAGTGGATACTCACAACCTGGAACAGAGGGTCTTGGAGATCCCAGCACGTGAGGCATGATGAGAGGGTAAAATGATAGGAGGTGTCCTTTGGAAGGACTGTCTCCTTGACTTTAAAAGGGAGAACCCAAATCTGTAGTTGAAATCTTTTTGGCTACAAAGAGGGCCGAGGCCTCCTAAGGTCAAGGTCTCCTCGTCACTTGCAAAGATGTCGAAGAACATATTCAGACATTTCAAAGATGTCCTCATGTCCATCGGTTCCCACTCTGGAATTCTATCAATAAGGTGAGAGTTCCTCTAGTTGAAAAAGAGATCTAAAAAGACGTCCCTTTCTCATGTAATTTCTGTAACCTCCAGGACACACCCACCTCCCCCTTCCAGCTCTGTAATGAAGCCACAGCTGGTGCCAATTTGTGGAACTCCTTAAAGGCTATTCTCCCTTCTATAGCCCCGGACCAAGTTCCCATGCTCCCTCACCTGATTTCCTGCACTCACCTCCTACCTGGTGTGTTCACACCTGCAAGTGCCTTTTACCAACCCCTTTGCCAAAAGGCAGCCAGAGTGACCTTTCAAAGACCTATCAGTTCCTGGCATTTGTCTCCATAGAAATCTGCACTGATCTTCTAACAAATTCTCAGTTCTCCAAAGGCACCCATAATCCTCCCATCAGTCTCTTCATACCCCTCCAACTGACTGATGCCTGTTCTGCCCCATCTCTCTGCCCTTCAACCACACTGCCTCCCTCTTCCTGTGGAGACCCCTCATGGCGCCTGCCTCCAAGCTCAGGTGATTCCCATTGATGGGAAGACCCTCTACCTCTCCCCCATCTCCCCACTCCAGTTACTCCCACTTATTCGTGAGCTCACAAGCCCCATGGTACACACTCTCCATGCAGCCTGCTCTCTCTTTTCTAGCACTGGCCTCCGTTTCTAGCTGTGGTTGTGTCATGGATGTCCCTCCCCAGCCAGCCTCCAAGCTCTCCTTCCCTTTAGCTCCAACACCTGACACAGTGCCTGGCACGTAGTAAGCCCTGTCTAGCTTCTAAGAGCCTCACTGAGGGACTGAAAGCATTTTAAAAACGTCAGCACGTAGGCTTCAAACTGTAGGCAGAAAAAGCTTTGCCTGGATTGACATTTTAGAGACGTATTCGTCAAGTTGGATGTGTTCACTGACTTTACCTTGTAAAATTTAAAAAAAAAAAGGACCTCTGTATCGCTTCGCATCAAACGAAGGCACGTGTATACTATTAGACCACGTTATGAGCTTAATGGAAGGAGACAAGATGTTTGCGCTAAGAAAATATATAAGACTGTTGAGGTCAAGTGGGAGGAAACAGTCCGTTTGTTGGAGCATTGCTAACTTACTCTATCACAGCCACTAATAAAAATCTGACACAGGGTGAGTCAGAATTGTCTGTCAGAGATGAGTTAGATCTGGCTCATGTTCCTACAGACATGAAAGCCAGGAACGAAGAAGGAGGCTTTGAAAGCCTGGGTTAATGAGGCGGTGTGGTTCACTGCGATGAGCTAAGTGTCCAGGGCCACCAGCAGACATGCGGGCCTGTGTCCTTCGTTTGTTCTAGGGTCCCTCTTGCACAATGTGGTGAGGCTGGTGGCCTGGAGCAGCTCAGGACAGGACCCGGTGGCATCTTACCTCTCCCACCCTCATGTGGGCTCCAGTGGGCTCCAGTAGGTCCCAGGGGACAGCCTGCCTTCCTTGCAAAGCCCAGTAGCACTGGGAGCAGAAACTGGGACCAAAGAGTGAGCACCCTGTTTGACAAGCTGGACCAGCCACCTCTTCTTCAGATGCAGGGGGAGCCCTGGCATGCTGACTCCTCCCTTCTCCCTTTCCCCTTTCCTCTCTTCTTCTCTCTTCCCTTCCCCTCTCTCCTTCCCTGGTGGTGCCCTTTCCCAATGCCCACTTCATCCCTTTTCCTTTCTACATGCCTGTCTTCTAGAGTTTCTTCTCTTTCCTCCCCATTACTTCCCTTCATCTGAATCTCCTCTTTGGTCCCATTGTCCCTGCTCTCTGCACCTCCTCCCCTTCCCTGGCCCCTGTTCAGCTCCATCCTGACTGCAGGCAGAGCTGGACTAACATGCTCACTTGCTAGCTCAGCCACCCTCCAGAGAAGTCACTCTTCGGTGGCCACCTTCCTGACCCCCTGGTCCCTTCTCCACTTCTTCATATATTGCTCTGAAGTCTGAGGAGGACAGAGCGGAGCTGCCACAGAATCAGGCCAGAGGAGAAACCAAAACATGTGTCCACACTGTCCCCCAGCACTGCTGCTCTGAGAGCTTTTGGAGTCCTCAACAGGGTTAGGATTTAGGGGCTTCTTCAGAACCGGGAGTGAAAACAACCATAGGTCAAAAGAAAAGCTATGGCCCCCACACAAAAATAATGATCTCAAATAAAAACTATGTTAACTCTGAAGTCCCAAAGTCAAAGAATTGCCTTAAATCTGTCACAAGAAAGCACCCAAGGCCTCACTCTCTGGGTTCTGAGTGCCCTGGGAATGCAGGCGGCTTTGAATGCGCGTGGGGATGCCGAATGATGGGGGCTAGCCCGCCCGCTTGCAAGTGGGGGGGGGTACCTCGTGCAGCGCTGTCCCCGGCCCGACCCCTTGTGGACGGGGTGCGGCACGGCGTTCGGGGAGGTCCTGGTGCCCTGGGGTTCGCGGGAGGCTAGGCCTGGACATTCCCCCTCCCCCCGCTAGTGGCCCGCGTTTTCTGCTCCAGGTGAGGGCGCGGCGCGGTGTCACTTTACCTGTGAGCAGAGCGTACATGGGAGAAGCCAAGGGGCGGGGAGGGGCAGCAGGCGGGGGAAACCGTACAGCCCAGCCTCGGCCTCGGGCGCTAGCCTGGAGCGCGGGAGCGCAGGGGCGGCGGGCATGGTAGGTCCTGCAGTCCCGACGGGGCCGCAGCACAGCAGCCTGGCGCTGCGCGCCCCTCCTCTGTCAGCCCCTCCACCTCCTCCCAGACTCTCTGCGGCGTCCTCCGCGAGCTCACTTCCCGCCTAGGCAATTAGGAGAGCCCATTCTCCGGGCCGCTCCCGCCCCGCCCCCGCCACCCTCCCTCCTGAGTCCTCCGGGAGCTCACTTCCCGCTTTGGAAATTAGCAAAGCCCCTTCTCTGCGCCGCCTCCGCCCTCCTCCCTCCCGAGGCCCGGGCCCCCTCTGTGGTGCGGGGCGAAGCCCTGGCGGGCTGCGAGCATTGCCAGCTCAGGCGCTGCGCAGCCTCCTAGCCTGGCTCCCTGAGCGGGTGTCCGCGCGTGGCCTGGCTGCGAAAAGATCATCAGTCCTAAACACCAGCTGCACTCTTGGGTCAGTTTGCTGGCTTCCAGATTGCGCCCAAAGCCAGGAACCAGCTTCCCCAGCACAGGCCAGGGCTGAGATGCCTGCCCGCAATCTGTCTGAGCAGTCTCCTCTTCTCCAGGCAGTGATGGCACTTGGACCTGGATGTTTGGGTTTTTTGTTTGCTTTTGGTCATTGGTTATTACATGACATCCAGGGTAGGTGCTCCACAAAGGGAGTGAAAACAGGACGCCTGATATATAGGCATATAGCCATTCTAGAAAAATAGCTTGGGGTTCTCTCGGAAAAGGTGCATTGGTCCTTGCACCATGGTTTAATAGAAAAGGGATTATGCACCAAGTTACTTAAATGAGCATAGGTTGAAATCGTTTACTGAGAGTAAATATTTAAAATAGTTATATTTTAACTAAATCTATCATCAATCATAAATCTATTACACGAAGGTTACAGGCAATTTAAATGCAAGAGCACTCTCTTCAGGGTTTTAAATAATCCGTGTCTGTCTTGGCACATGAGAATGCAAAGATAGGAAATGGTTTGTAAAAGATCATATAATAGCTTTTACTGATTCTATTTATTTGACAGACAGAGATCACAAGTACGCAGAGAGGCAGGCAGAGAGAAAGATGGGGAAGCAGGCTCCCCGCCAAACAGAGAGCCTGATGAAAGGCTCGATCCCAGGACCCTGAGATCAGGACCTGAGCCCAAGGCAGAGGCTTAACACGCGGAGCCACCCAGGCGCCCCCAGATGAAATACATTTCTGATTTAGAAACTTCAGATAGAATTTTTTTGTCCATGATGACAACTGAAGAAAATGTGTCATCCCTAAACCTAACCTTAACCCCTAACAACGCTGAAACCTAAGCTGACCTTAAAGCCCAAACTAGAACCCTGAATCCCAAACCTGAAATGGAACCCAATGCCTGTACCTGAGCCCTGGACCCAAGCCCTGAACCACGAACCCAAACCCTAAACCAGACCTCCAAGTCATGAACCCTGAACCCAAATCTCAGCATGAAGCCAAACCCCAAATTTGACCTTGAACTTTATCCCATAAGCCCTGAGTCTTAAAGCCTGAATCATAAACTGAAAGCCCTAAACTATAACTCTGTTCCCTTGTCCTTCACTCTAAATCCTCACCCTAACACTAAACCCAAAGCCTGATCTAGAACTCTGACTAAAACCTGAACCTGAACCCAAATTCAAACCCTTCACCACACTTTGCTTATGCACTTGCCATTGATGGATATTTGCAGTTTCTACCTTTTGATTCTTGTGAACATTGTTTGGGTTGGGGGCTAGGGTTAGGGTCTTGGATTAGGGTAGGGTCCAGGCTTGAGACCAAGTTGAGGTCAGAGTGTGGGTCTGCATCAGGGCCATGTTCAGTGCCACTGTTTGGGTCAAGGACTGTTGTAATTTTACATTGTTTCCAATTCATTGTTCCTTAGCTATTTGGGGGAAGTTGGGGGGTATTGGGCTCCATGCAGCTTGAATTTCCGGAATGAAATGGCATCAGCTGGACCCCAGGAGGGAGCAGGACCTTCCACTGAAGGGTGAGCTCCCACAGTCCTGCACTGCCTTCCACCGCCTGCAGAGGGCGGCAGACCGCAGGTCCCGCCCTGAGCCCAGGCTGCACAGCCACAGCTGGGACCAGAGCCCCGCCTCTTCAGGACCCACTGTGGAGACTTCTGGAGAATGTGGGGCGCCTCCCATCCTGACAGGACAAGCTGAGGAGGGTGTGGCTCTGCAGCCACACTGACCGGACCCGTTGTAGAGGACGCGCCCACACTGGCAGCAGTCCAACCTCCTAAGGACCAGACGCTGGAGGAGGTGAGGAGAAGCCGCCTGAGTGGACTGTCAAGGGGTTCGTGGTCTCAGGACCCCAAAGAGGAAGGGCGCCCTGTGTAGACACTGGGACTTCCGTCGTTTTGTGTGAGGAGACGTGGCCTCCTGCTGTGCTGTGTGCGGGGCTGTGGGGTCCCCCCTTTCTGGGCTCGGGTGCTCCTCGGTCCTTGTCTGTGTTTGTGTGCTCGCGGATTCGGTTCCTGGAGCTCCTCAGATGGTCTGCAGTCAGGGAGCGTCCGCCTGCTTCGGTGCTTGTGCTCCCCCCACCTCAGCCCTGCGGGGTCCTTCCCGTGTCCACACCCAATCCAGGCTTGCGACGAGTCTGGAAATTCAGGACCCAGAGTGAGGACTCTGTAGACGGTTTTGGGGAGAGGAGCATTTTCCCAGTGTGGGTTCTTCCCTGAGCACAGTGCCTCCCCATCTCCGTGTGTCCCCCTCCCTGTCTGTCGTCATTGTTGCAGGGCTGTCAGAGGACAGGTCTGTCACCTTCTTGGTTCAGGGGCCTCCCGGGTATCTTGCTGTCTTGGATGCAGGTGTAAATGAGATCGTTCTCCGTAGTCTCTTTCTGATGGTTCCTTCCGAGCACGTAGGAGTGCCACTAATTTGTGCATATTGATTTTGTTCCTTGCAAGTTCTTGAATTTATTAGTTCAATTTGCCTTAAACTCTATCTGCCAGTTATTTGACCAGCAGCATGGGTTTATTTGGGAAGAGCAGAGAATGGCAGTCTGGGCTGAGCAAGCTACGGTCCCATCACAGGCAAGTGCGAGAAACAAAGGAGAGGAACATTATTTCATGGAGGAGGAAGAAGTTGGGAAGGGTGCTTGAAGGAAAGTCCCCTGGAGAAAGGCAGGGTGATGGAGAATTCTCACCAGCTGAGCTGCAAAGGTCCTACAAAAAGTCAGGAGATGAACCTCCGGCTGCCCCTGTGGGGCCTGAAGTTGGTGAGTCTCTCCTGTGGGGGATTGCAATGTGGGGTCTGTCATGGGCACTGAGCACCAGGCGTCCCCTTCCAGCCTCCCCATCTGGCATCCCCAGTCCACTTTACTGGGGCTTCCCTTCCTGCTTTTGCACAGTTCTAACCAGCTTGTGCTGGAACGTTGTGGAAAACTGAAATTCCAACTCCACTGCTTCTACTGCACCTGAGATACAGGGGCCCATGATTTAATCCTCCCACGAGTCTCTTGCTAACATGTGTCCTCTCCATGTTGGGTGACCTGGATCTGGGAGGGCTTGGCCTCCATCCCAAAGTCTGATGTTCTCTCTGCTTCCGTGTCGTCGTGCTAACATGGATGTTTGAAAGGGTCATTTCCTCTGCGGTGATTTCAAAGTGCAGTCAGCTTGTTATAGCAGCACAAATACGTGCTGTCTCCACACTCAGATTCCCCAGCCATCATTTCTTTACCACGTTTGCCACTTTACACGGGATGCTTCAGTGTGTTTGATCCCACACCAGGACAATGTCCTGTAGAACCACCACATAACCTGAAATGAGGAGATCATTACAGAACCCATCCAAGGGTTAGTGTTAGGGACCAGGGACATGGCAGGACTGACCTGAAGACCCCATGGAGAGGGTCTGAGTTGACAGTGTAGGTGAGGGTGAGTGTCTGGCTCTGGCTTTGTGTCCAGGAGTCAGCTCTGTGCGGGTGTGTCCTCAGCTGGGAATGCGGATTCCTGCTCCTCTGAATCCTTTCCGGAGTTCCAAATGGCACAGTTTCCTTCTGGGCGGCAGGCTGAGTCCTCTGGGATTGCCCAGGTGTCCCCAAATTGTAGGGCACCTACTGCAAGGATTTTGGGGTCAGAAATCTGAGAACCAAACCAAAGGTTATGGTTAGGGCCAACCACATGGCAGGCCCGATCTGCCAGCACTCTGTCCATCTTTCTGGGGGAGCGGGCAGTCGAGGGATTTGTTCAGGGTGAGTGTCAAGCTCCAGGTTTGCATCCAGGGGCCTGCTGAATATGGGGGTGTCCAGAGGTAGGAATGCAGATTTCAGTTCCTCTGAATCCTTTCTGGAGTTCCAAATGGCATGGTTCCTTTCAGGGTGGCAGGGTGAGTCCTATGGTGTTCCTCACTGTCCCCAATCTCTGAGGCTTTGGATCCAGGCCGTCGGGGACAGACCTCTCAGGACAGAATCTAGGCTTAAGAGTTTGTGCCTATGGGCATGGCTGCACTGATCTGAAAGCACTGTGGCGAGGATCACAGGGGTCTGAGTTGAGAGCATGGTTCAGGATCAGTATCAAGGTCTGGGTTTGTGTCCAGGGGACCGCTGAATGTGGGGGTGGTCTCAGATGTCCAAGACGATTTCCCCTACTCTGAATCCTTTCCAGCATTCCAAATAGCCTGGTTTCCTTCTGGGTGGCAAGCTGAAATCTCTGGGATTTCTCAGGTCTTCCCTTGCCCTTGCAAGGGCAAGATACTTTTTACAGTAAAAGAATTCACCAGATGAGCTGAACAGCAGAAAAGACACAGCTCAGGGGTAAATCAGTGAACAGGAATATCATGCCAAAATCTTCTTTGAGAACACACTACAGAGCAAGGGAAGATAGGAGAGAAAGCTGAGATATAAAGGACAAACCCTCCAACTTTCCAACATCATTCCCTACTTGTTTATTTCCACTGCTGTCAGCTCCTTCCCACTCAAAAATAAGTCACTGGAGCCAGCCTTTTTTCTTCCTGAGTTTGGGGCACTGCAAAGCCCACCAGAGGGGCCAAGGGCACCCCTGTACCTGCTGAGCTGAGCCCATTTGTACCCCAACAGTGAGAAGGTACCAGCCTGGCCCTCTGGTGCACCATGGTCTGTGGCAGTCCTTCCTTCTGGACCCTGCTTTGCTGCTCTTCCTTCCCTAACCCTGGTCTCAAACTAGGGATTGCTCCTGGAGGAGGAACTCAGGGAGATGAGGTTCAGGAGGGCCTCCCTGCCTGGAATCTCCGTGTGAGGAGTGCACAGCCAACCGATTTTGCCCAGGGACTTGCAAAATGCAGAGAGGCAGATTTCTTTTCTCTCTTTCTCTCTCTCTCTCTAGCCTCATACCAACCAGGAGTTCTTAGCACTTTCTTCAGTGACTTCTAGGTGTGGCTTGGCCACTATTTCCACAGCAAGGCCACTTGAGCATGATCAAACATACGTATAAGCAATTACATTAAAAAAAAAAAACAATAAGCCAATGCACACAGACCTTTGACAGCAGCACAGGACGCTCAAGGGACCAGAGTCCCTACCTTGGGCAATAGTGGTAGAGGCCGGGTTCTGCCACGCAGGTCCCTAGACTTTTGGCAGTTGCCACGATTGCAAATCCAGACATGCAGAATCCTGAGGGACAACCTACTAACTGCAAAAGAGCAAAAATTCATCAGGATTCAGAGAGTGGAAATCCATTTGTACTGGAAAAGAAAGAAATAGGCTTGCTGTGAATCCAGCAGGGAGGACAGGCAGAGATAAAGTCTGGTGTATGGGTCACGGAAACTACTGTTTCTCAAGGGTCATGCTGTCTCTGTAAAATGCTATGAGGACTGTCTCTTGGGGGAACTCCTGCTTTCCTACCAGAGACGCCCCCAGATTCTGCTTTGCTAGTCCCATGGATTCCTGGGGATACCCAGTTGATAAGCTACGCTGTCCTCATGACAACACTTGCTAATGGACTGAATGTGTGTGTCTTGTCCCATTTCAGATGTTGAAGCCCTGACCCTCAAGGAGTGTCATCAGGAGGTATGGGCTTTGAGAGGTGATTAGGTCATGAGATTGGAACACTTGTGAATGAGATAAAAGCACTTCTGAGAAAAGACCTGAGAGATTGTTCTGCCAGCTGTCATCCATGCAAGGCTACAACAGAAATATGGGCATCTATAGATAATGAAGCAGTCCCTTGCTAGATATCAGATCTCCCAGGATCTTGCTTTTGGACTTCTCAGTCTCTAGAACTGCAAGGAATAGTACATGTTTTGCTGTTTCAGCCACCCAGTCTGTCATCATTTGTTGCAGCAACTTGAACTGAATAAGGCAGAGCCCAAGTCCTGGTTAATCCCTGCTTCTACTCATTTCCCCTCAGAAAGAACTTCTAATCCAGAACTGACCTCTGCTTTCCATACACGTGCTTCAGACTCCTTCTGTGAGAACCCAGACTTTGTAAAAGACTCCTCCCTCATGGCAACCAGCATTCTGTGACTCCTGAGGAAAATCCTCCCTGACTGTATTGATTCTGGAGTCCCAGGATCAAGGACTGCATCAGGCTCCCAGCTTCATGGGGAGTCTGCTTCTCCCTCTGACCTTCTCCCCTCTCATGCTCTCTCTCTCTCACTCTCTCTCTCTCAAAGAAATAAATAAAAATCTTTTAAAAATCTGATTTTAACAGACCATAAGGTTGTTCTTGCTGGTCTTTGGAAGATTAGGCATTAGCCCTTCGGAGAAAGTTCTGAATGGCTGCTTCATGAAGGGGTGAACTGTGTCCCCAAAGTCTCTTTTTGCTGCCTTCTAATCACAGATGCTGAGACAAATCCTCCCAGGTGCTGGTTTTTCAAAGCACTTAATGCTTTGGCTTTGAAGTTCCTCACTTGACAGTTCTGCTTTAATCAGTTTGTGACAAAACAGCCAATTGGTGGTGGATGCAAAGTGCACTGATAAAGTTAATATCAGGGAACAATGTTTTGAGTGTCAAGCATGTGCATGTGTGTGCACACACATATCCATGTGCTAAGCATTATGGTACATGTCTGACAAGAACTAAAACATCAAAATGTCAGGATACCCCATTAGCTGATATTTTTATTATTCCTACATCCTAAGCTATGAAAAACAGGGTCAGAGAATAAGAAGTGGCAAAAAGAATCAAGATTTGAGGCAGTTAGATTGCACAGCCAGCCTTGATCAATAGGCATGTACACCTGTGTCTAGTTTCAGCTCTGTGTAACCTTGCCATAACCTTGGATAAGCCATTCATCTCTCAAGTTCAGGTTCTTGGTCCAAAGAGGGAAGGGGCACGGGTTGAGTACCTCCAGTGGGACTTCCTGGCAGGCTTGTTCATCCAAGCATTCCTGTTTCAGTTAGAGTAATTGAATCCAGTCTTTGTTTTACCGAAGGCCAAGCTTGTCCAGTGTGTCCATGCCACCAGCCAACAGCATTTGTCCATGCCATGTAACAACTGAGCAACATTCATAGGAATGGGGGGAGGAAAAGATGTCCACAGGTGTTGACAGATGTTCTGCATGGAGGGACAGGAGCTGGGGACATCACCTCTGTTTCTAGTGGCCTTCTCTGTCGAGTTAAAATAAATGGCAATTATTTGCAACGATAGGAATGAAAGTAGAGGATATTATGCCAAGCGAAATAAGTCAGTCAGAGAAAGAGAATTATCATATGATCTCACTCATATGTGGAGTTTAAGAAACAAAACAGAATCATAGGGGAATAAAGAAAAAAAAATAAAACAAGATGAAGTCAAAGAGGGAGACAAACCAGAAGAGACTTTAAAAAAAAAAGGATTTTTATTTACTTATTTGACAAACAGAGATCACAAGTAGGCAGAGAGGCAGGAAGAGAGAGAGAGGAGGATGCAGACTCCCCAGGGAGCAGAGAGCCTGATGTGGGGCTCGATCCCAGGACCCTGAGATCATAACCTGAGTTGAAGGCAGAGGCTTTAACCCACTGAGCCAGCCAGGTACCCCTCAGAAGAGACTCTTAATCACAGTAAACAAACTGAGGGTTCTTGGAGGGGAGGGGGATGGGTGGATGGGGTAACTGGGTGATGGACATTAAGGAAGGCATGTGATACATTGAGCACTGGGTGTTATAAAAGACTGATGGGGCGCCTGGGTGGCTCAATGGATTAAGCCGCTGCTTTCGGCTCAGGTCATGATATCAGGGTCCTGGGATCGAGTCCCGTGTCGGGCTCTCTGCTCAGCAGGGAGCCTGCTTCCCTCTCTCTCTCTCTCTGGCTGCCTCTCTGTCTACTTATGATTTCTCTCTGTTAAATAAATAAATCTTTTAAAAAAATAAAAATAAAAGACTGATGAATCACTAACCTGTATGTCTGAAACTAGTATTATATGTTAATTAATTGTATTTAGATTAAAATTTTCTTTAAAAATAATTTTAAAATAAAATAAATAACAATCAAATGATGATCAGAGTTATCCAGCAGGGAGTATCAGATCTAGATGTCAGTTAAATTGAAGGGGCTTGCCGAAGTTTAGGAGAGTCACGCTAGGTCATTTTCCTCTGTGGGGAAGTCTTCAGGGGCAGTTCCAAAGACAAAGAATATTAATATTTCTCCTTCCCCCATTCCTCCTAGAGCCAAAGATGTTTCCTCCACTCACCCACTGGCCCTGTGTGTAGGTGTTGCTTTCTCTCTACCAATCAAAAAAATCAGTGAGTAACTAGAACTTCACCTTTTCCAATATCCCCCTACCCCCGACCTTTTGTCTTTAATGGCCATGGGCAACAGGGACAAAGACATTTTTTAAAAACTTACAGAGATCTATTATGCTCTACTACCTTGGCCCGCATGGGCCATTGCAAAGGGATTCTGTGAACCGTGTACTCAGATGAATGGTCATTATCTTCAAAAAGGCAGGGGCAGTGATAGACACAGGAATCAAAAAAGTAAGAGTTAATGGACCATCAGAATAATGAAGTACCAACACTTTTTTGTCCTTGGCTTGAATCCACAAGGTCCAGTGTCTCAACAGAACTTTCATATTGGTCTCATCTGACTCACCTGTCCACCCCTGGGCCAGTTGGCAGTTATACTGAGAACTGGAAATTTTCCTTAGAAGAGAGAGGAAATGTCCATTATAGGAAGTTAGGCCTTTTGTCATGGTACTCCATTAGCACCCTCCTGACTGTTAAAGAAAAAAAAAATTTGTGACACCCATTAAAGACAGTAAGGAAGATTTTATTCAAGGGATGCTACTACGATTGGATTTTATTTTATAGTATGGGAGAGAAATCTGGCTCAGCTCAGACAAATGGAGATTTACAGCTAAAGAGCATGGTGGGGGTCACTGAATGTAAAATTAAGATGGAACATCAAGGGTAAGGATGAAGGGATTCTGGCTAAACCATCTGGACAGTAATATTGTTGAAGGAAAGCTAGGGTCATAAACTATTGAGATCAGGGGATAAGGAATTTTTTAAAAGACCTATTAATACATTTTAGAGAGAGGGAGCAGGGGTAGAGGTAGAGAGAGAGGGAAAGAGAATTTTAATCAGACTCTTCACTGAGCATAGAGCCTGAGGTGAGGCTTAATCTCAGGACCCTGACATCATGACCAGAGCAGAAACCAAGAGTCAAACGTTCAACCAGCTGCATCAACCAGGTGCCCTGGGAATAAGGGATTTGATCAGATATTAAGCGTTATAGATACTGAAGCACCTGGGTGGCTTGGTTGGTTAAATCTCTGGCTTTGGCTTAGGTCATAATCTGGTCCCAGGATCAAGCCTGGCATTGGGCTTGCTGCTCAGTGGGGAGTCTGGTTCTCTCTCTCCCTCTGCTATTCCCCCTGCTCAGGCTCTCTCTCTGTCAAAATAAATAAATCTTAAAAAAAAAAAAAGAGTGGTAAGATACCAGGGGTGAGAGATAAGGAATTTGATCAGATATCAAGAGTAGGATAAGAGATTGCTGAAAAATGACTAAGCAGATTTCTTGCTAAACCTGGGCTAAGTGGGTGGAGCCTGAGGTCAAGGCTGGACAGAAAGAGGACTCAGAGGAACTTGACTCCAGTCTGGTCAAGGAGAAAATCTTCATCATCCATGACCATTGTATTTTCTGCAATCACACATTTTACTAATTCTTTTATCAGACATTCAGTGAACGAGAAACATGGACACAGCAGCAATAATATAACAAATGTAAGCGCTCTAGCAGAGACAAGGCAGTATAGAAATCCACCTCATCAGATTTAGAATATGCATGACTCCATGACTGAATTACTACCACTGCTTGACTGTTGAGATTAAGATGTACTACAGAGGATCAGAGGGAAGGAAGGGAAATCTGAATGGGAGTCATCAGAAAGGGAGACAAACCATGAGGCACCTTTAACTATAGGAAACAAACTGAGAGATGCTGCGTGGGAAGGGAAGTGGGAGACATGGAGTAACTGGGTGATAGGCATTAAGGAGGACACATGATATGATGAGCACCAAGAGTTATCCACAACTGATGAATTTGAAATCCTCCTCAGACTTCAGCCTCGAGGATTTCTCCAGTCCTTGCTCTCCCACTGTCTTGGTGGGGATCCGCCATGAGTGTTGAACCCAGGAATGAATGAATAATATATACCCCAGATCGCTGGGGCTTTGTCTTGTTTTTCTGAGGTTGGAAAGGCTTGGGAGAGACCCCCTGTATGCAGATACAGAGCTGCATGCAATTGCTTAGAAAAACGTGTTCCCCACTTACTTGCTTGTGCATTGAACATTTCGCCCTTAACCTGTGGCTTGAGCAGTTAGGAGGAGACAATCTGGAGGTGAATCAGAAGATGGCTGAATCCACATGGTGGTGGTCTGGGTTTGGGAGATTTTCCTGGAGATTCAAACGAAAGATCTAAATTCTTCCAGTGGGCAGTGGTAGACATTTTATCGATGGGAGATGGAAAATAAATGGTCTGGTTAACCTTTCCCTCCCCCTCAAAAACCATTATTGGAAAAAAAAAAAAAAGGGAAGTGAAGGGAGAAATCCTCCCACTCCCATCCCCACTCACCTCCATAGCCACCTCCTCTTCCAAGAACCTAACAGACAAGGTGCCAAGAAGTGTTAGGTACCAGCAGTGGTCTCAGATCTCATTCAAGGATCATGGTGAAAGGCATTCAAAGACATTGTGGGGGCACAGGGATCCAATTAAGGGGGACAAGTTTAAGGTTTGCAGGCAAACCTTAAAACCCCTAAAAATTAATGGCACTAGAGAAGATGAGCTTTGGGAACTATAGCTTAATGGATACAATGTGTAAAAAGCTTCAGTGAGTCATGGTGGGAAGAGGCCATGAGGGCAGCAAATACAGTCTTAGATGATGTTATTAATAGCACTACAGGCTCTAGATTTCCTGTGGTGGTGTTCTTGGCAAGACCAGCCCGGCCAAAGTGGATACTCACAACCTGGAACAGAGGGTCTTGGAGATCCCAGCACGTGAGGCATGATGAGAGGGTAAAATGATAGGAGATGTCCTTTGGAAGGACTGTCTCCTTGACTTTAAATGGGAGAACCGAAATCTGTAGGTGAAGTCTTTTTGGCTACAAAGAGGGCCGAGGCCTCCTAAGGTCAAGGTTTCCTCGTCACTTGCAAAGATGTTGAAGAACATATTCAGACATTGCAAAGATGTCCTCATGACCATCGGTTCCCACTCTGGAATTCTATCAATAAGGTGAGCGTTCCTCTAGTTGAAAAAGAGATCTAAAAAGCCGTCCCATTCTCATGTAATTTCTGTAACCTCCAGGACACTCCCACCTCCCTTTCCATCTCTGTAATGAAGCCACAGCTGGTGCCAATTTGTGGAACTCCTTAAAGGCTATTCTCCCTTCTATAGCCCCGGACCAAGTTCCCATGCTCCCTCACCTGATTTCCTGCACTCACCTCCCACCTGGTGTGTTCACACCTGCAAGTGCCTTTTACCAACCCCTTTGCCAAAAGGCAGCCAGAGTGACCTTTCAAAGACCTATCAGTTCCTGGCATTTGTCTCCATAGAAATCTGCACTGATCTTCTAACAAATTCTCAGTCCTCCAAAGGCACCCATAATCCTCCCATCAGTCTCTTCATACCCCTCCAACTGACTGATGCCTGTTCTGCCCCATCTCTCTGCCCTTCAACCACACTACCTCCCTCTTCCTGTGGAGACCCCTCATGGCGCCTGCCTCCAAGCACAGGTGGTACCCATTGATGGGAAGACCCTCTTCCTCTCCCCCATCTCCCCACTCCAGTTACTCCCACTTATTCGTGAGCCCACAAGCCCCATGGTACACATTCTCCATGCAGCCTGCTCTCTCTTTTCTAGCACTGGCCTCCGTTTCTAGCTGTGGTTGTGTCATGGATGTCCCTCCCCAGCCAGCCTCCAAGCTCTCCTTCCCTTTAGCTCCAACACCTGACACAGTGCCTGGCACGTAGTAAGCCCTGGCTAGCTTCTAAGAGCCTCACTGAGGGACTGAAAGCATTTTAAAAACGTCAGCACGTAGGCTTCAAACTGTAGGCAGAAAAAGCTTTGCCTGGATTGACATTTTAGAGACGTATTCGTCAAGTTGGATGTGTTCACTGACTTTACCTTATAAAATTAAAAAAAAAAAAAAAGGACCTCTGTATCGCCTTGCATCTAACGAAGGCACATGTATACTATTAGACCACGTTATGAGCTTAATGGAAGGAGACAAGATGTTTTCACTAAGAAAATGTATAAGACTGTTGAGGTCAAGTGGGTGGAAAAAGTCCGTTTGTTGGAGCATTGCTATCTTACTCTATCACAGCAACTAATAAAAATCTGACACAGGGTGAGTCAGAATTGTCTGTCAGAGATGAGTTAGATCTGGCTCATGTTCCTACAGACATGAAAGCCAGGAACGAAGAAGGAGGCTTTGAAAGCCTGGGTTGAGGAGGCTGTGTGGTTCACTGCGATGAGCAAAGTGCCCAGGGCCACCGGCAGACATGCGGGCCTCTGTCCTTCCTTTGTTCTGGGGTCCCTCTTGCACCATGTGGTGAGGCTGGTGGCTGGGAGCAGCTCAGGACAGGACCCGGTGGCATCTTACCTCTCCCACCCTCATGTGGGCTCCAGTGGGCTCCAGTAGGTCCCAGGGGACAGCCTGCCTTCCTTGCAAAGCCCAGTAGCACTGGGAGCAGAAACTGGGACCAAAGAGTGAGCACCCTGTTTGACAAGCTGGACCAGCCACCTCTTCTTCAGATGCAGGGGGAGCCCTGGCATGCTGACTCCTCCCTTCTCCCTTTCCCCTTTCCTCTCTTCCTCTCTCTTCCCTTCCCCTCTCTCCTTCCCTGGTGGTGCCCTTTCCCAATGCCCATTTCATCCCTTTTCCTTTCTACATGCCTGTCTTCTAGAGTTTCTTCTCTTTCCTCCCCATTAGTTCCCTTCATCTGAATCTCCTCCTGGTCCCTTTGTCCCCACTCTCTGCTCCTCCTCCCCTTCCCTGGCCCCTGTTCAGCTCCATCCTGACTGCAGGCAGAGCTGGACTAACATGCTCACTTGCTAGCTCAGCCACCCTCCAGAGAAGTCACTCTTTGTTGGCCACCTTCCTGACCCCCTGGTCCCTTCTCCACTTGTTCACATATTGCTCTGAAGTCTGAGGAGGACAGAGCGGGGCTGCCACAGAATCAAGCCAGAGGAGAAACCAAACCATGTGCCACACTGTCCCCCAGCACTGCTGCTCTGAGAGCTTTTGGAGTCCTCAACAGGGTTAGAATTTAGGGGCTTCTTCAGAACCGGGAGGGAAAACAACCATAGGGCAAATGAAAAGCTATGGCCCCCACACAAAAATAATAATTTCAAATGAAATCTGTGTTAACTCTGAAGTCCCAAAGTCGAAGAATTGCCTTGAATCTGTCACAAGAAAGCACCCAAGGCCTCACTCTCTGGGTTCTGGGTGCCCTGGGAATGGCAAGAGGCTCTGACATGCGCGTGGGTGTGCCAAGGACGGGGGCTAGCCTGCCCGCTGGCGGGTGGGGGGTACCTCCTGCAGCGCTGTCCCAGGCCGGACCCCTTGCGGACAGGGTGCGGCGCGGTGTCCGGGGTTGTCCCAGTGCCCTGGGGTTTGCGGGAGCCTAGGCCCGGACACCCCCGACCACCGTTAGTGGCCCTCGTTTTCTGCTCCAGGTGAGGGCACAGCGCGGTGTCACTTTACCTGTGAGCAGAGGGTACTCCTGAGAAGCCATGGGGCGGGGAGGGGCAGTAGGCAGCAGGAACAGGACAGAGCTGCCTGGGGGGCTGAGCTGGAGTGCAGTAGAGCACGGGCAGCGGCGAGTCCGGTGGGTCCTGCAGTCCCGACTGGGCCAGAGCACAACACCCTGGCGCTGCGCGCCCCTCCTCCGCCAGCCCCTCCTGGTCCTCCCAGAGTCTCTGCCAAGTCCTCCGTGAGCTCACTTCCCGTCTTGGCAATTAGCAAAGCCCCTTCTCTGGGCCGCCCCCGACCCGCCCCCGCCCACCTCCCTCCTGAGTCCTCCGTGAGCTCACTTCCTGCTTTGGGAATTAGAAAAAGCCCCTTCTCTGCGCCGCCCCCGCCACCCTCCCTCCTGAGGCCGGGCCTGGGCTGGGTTGCAGGGCTAAGCCCTGGCAGGGTGCGAGCGTTGCCAGCGCTGGCGCGCTGGGCAGCCTCCTAGCCTAGCTCCCTGAGCGGGTGTCCGCCCGCGGTTTGGCTGCAAAAGATCATCAGTCCTAACGCCAGCTGCACTCTTGGGTCAGTTTGCTGGCTTCCAGATTGCGCCCAAAGCCAGGAACCAGCTTCCCCAGCACAGGCCTGGGCTGAGATGCCTGTCCTGGATGTGTCTGAGCAGTCTCCTTGTCTCCAGGCAGGGATGGCACTTCGACCTGGATGTTTGGGTTTTTTGTTTGTTTTTTTGGTCATTGGTTATTACATGACCTCCAGGGTAGGTGCTCCACAAAGGGAGTGCAAACAGGTCACCTGATATATAAGCATATGGCCATTCTAGAAAAATAGCTTGGGGTTCCCTTGGAAACGAGGCATTGGTCCTTGCACCATGGTTTAATAGAAAAGGGATTATGCAACAAGTTACTTAAGTGAGCATAGGTTGAAATTGTTTACTGAGAGTAAATCTGTAAAATAGTTATATTTTAACTAAATCTATCATCAATCATAAATCTATTACACGAAGGTTACAGGCAATTTAAATGCAAGAGAACTCTCTTCAGGGTTTTAAATAATCCGTGTCTGTCTTGGCACATGAGAATGCAAAGATAGGAAATGGTTTGTAAAAGATCATATAATAGCTTTTACTATATGGTATCAGCAATTTTTCATAAAGGAGCGGCCTCCAGCTAAAAACTCAGCTTTGAAAAATGCAGAAAAGCAGCAAACGTTTCTATGGTTTGTGTCTCCATATTCCTTTATGGCCAGTTTGAACAAATCCACATGCTTTGATTCAAAGGTAATAAATTCCTCTTATTTGGAAAAATGATGTTTATTTTTGTTCTCTCACCCTTCGCAGGTGGTTTCATTTTAGCACACTTCAGAGTTATAATTTCATGCTTATTAAAAACATTTATTATAATCTACATAGATGAATGAAAATTTTATTAAATTATTTGACATAAACTCTGTTATTTTAAAAAATGTATTTCCTTTGAAGGGTTATTTTAGAGCGTTCAGAGAGGATCTAGGAGTGTGGTATTATGCAGTTTTTAAGTAGGTATGAAATGGTTATTTATATGATTGTTTCTTTAAGGCTTATGTATATTGTCCATTATATGCTATAAAATATTTTGAAAGTAAATTTAAGTAATGTTTTCCATAGTTTATTTTTTGGAAAAAATTATTGAAATGACTTATGAAAGTCAGTATACTCTCAACATTAATTTATTCTGAAATTTACCAATTGTCTATTGAACCTATTATATGGCAGATATTACTTCAGACTACACTGGTAAATGAAATACTTGGCTTTGTAGAACTTTTATTTATTTTATTTTATTTTATATTTTAAAATATTTTATTTATTTATTTGACAGAGAGAGAGATCACAAGTAGGCAGAGAGGCAGGCAGAGAGAGAGAGAGAGAGGAGGAAGCAGGCTCCCTGCTGAGCAGAGAGCCCGATGCGGGACTTGATCCCAGGACCCTGAGATCATGACCTGAGCCTAAGGCAGCGGCCTAACCCACTGAGCCACCCAGGCGCCCTAGAACTTTTATTTTAATGGGTGAGATAATTAAAAGCTATAAACCTTAATAAAAATTGCATAGTGCATTCAAAAATGATGAGTACAATGGGGAAAAATAAAAATTCGATCAGGGTGAGAAAAATCAAGGTTGCTAGGCAGGGGATGGGGAGCTAAAAGTTTTAATAGTAAGATCAGGGTAGGTACAATGAAGCTGACAATTGAACAAAGGTATGGAAAGGTGATGAATTTGCCCAGAACTATCAGCAATAAGGTCACTCCAGACAAAGGAATTGGCTATCTTGAAGGCCATAAGGTTGGATCATGCCTGGCATATCTGAGGAATAGCAAGGAGGCCACTGTGAGTGACTGAAGAGTAGCAGGGAAAGAGGTCACCGAGGTTAAATGAGTGGCTAGATCATGTGAAAGCTTAGAAGTCATTGTAAAACTCTGGCTTTTATATTTGGAAACTTACTGTGTGATAGAATTTCTGCTAATAACTGAGAGTTCAAATGTCCATAAAATTTCAAGGATTCTTATTCTAGTAAGACAGAATAAAGAAAAAGAGTTCATATTTTCACATGGTGTAACAAATGCTCGGAGATCCAAGTGTAGGAAGCTATGGGAGCACAGATGAAGGCACTAAAATCACACCAAAATATTTGATGACTGTGACTATATATACATTTGTATTTTCTATATTTTTTATAGTCATGGAATCACACAGTATATACTATTCATTGCCTGGCTTTTCTTTTCTCAGCATCATTACTTTGAGAATCTCCAATTGTAAATAGTTCATTTTGATGTTGAATAGTAATCTCTTTAATGAATAGATCATAATTTGTCTTTTCTCTATTGATGGACATTGATGAACAACATTTCCACTGTTTTCAATTCTAAAAGCTGCTATGAAATTCATATACAAGTCCTTGTATGAACATAGGGTATGTTTCTCTTGGTTAAATGCCTAGAAGTAAAATGGCTATTTGTGTAACTGCAACATATTTTGCATTTAAAAAAATTTTCAAACTATTTTCCAAAGTGGTGGTATCATGATATATGCCAACAACAATTTAGATTTTTTGTTGCTTCTCATTCTAGCTCAGACCAAGTACAATTAGCCTTTATAATTTTAGCCATTCTAATAGATATGTAAGCATGCCTCATTAGGATTTTAATTTGTATTTCTTTAATGTCTAAATGTTGAGAAATTTGTCATGTGCTTATAAGCCATCCATATCCTTTTGGTGACATGTCTCTTCCATTATTTCCTTCACATGTAAAATTGGATACTCTGTTTGGTTATTAGTAAGGTTTTTTTATTTTTATTCATTTTTTAATAATCAGAGTAGAAGTCCATTATCAGACATAGGATTTGCAAATCCCTTCTCCATCTTTACGGTTTCTCAATGGAGCTTTGATAGCTGTGTTTTTCAATAAATATGCTACTTCTTTCCTGGTACACGGAGGTATGACTAGAACATTATCAATGTTGACTTTTGCAAAGAAAATCATGGCTTAAGATATATGTAGTCTGCAGTTGTTGGGAGTTTTCACCATCCTTGCCTGTAACTCACCTCTCACTGCCCACACATTCAGATATAGGGGAATATTGATTGACAAAATATTAATTGCCAAATAACACTAGTTGGAGAATAAGAAAAATGCAGGCACCTGATTATATAATATTACTTAAATAAAATATGTTTTTATAAGTGCTATTGGAAGTAAATTCCTCAATACTTTAATCACACAGAATGATGGAATCCTAGATTTTTTTTCCTGTATTTACTAAGAAAATGATCATGCCTCAAGTATATTAAAATGGAATAGGGAAAATTAAAAATTGTTTTAAGTTGATTTGCGTGTGTTGTGCGTATGTGAGAGATAAAGTGAGAGAGAAAGAGAAAGAGAGAAAAAGAGAACGGGAAAGACAGAGAGGTGGCTGCAGTGAATTGATGAGTTGCAGGATAGATTTTAAAGTTTTGTCTTTTGCTCTCTACATTCCCTTTTCCTTAGGTTCAAGAGAACAATCAGTAGTATCTCAGATGCCTGCTGCTAACATCAGCAGAAAGAGTTAGAGGTTCCCAGAAAATTAAAGATGAGATATAGTTTTCCTGACATAAGAAAAGTCATTTTTGTCCCCAGCTATTTTCAATGATCTATACCCCACCTGTGTACTTGCCCAAGCACACTTCTTCCAAAACTTCCTGGGAGGTTCTTACAAAGAAATGCAAAAACCTCACTAGTTAAGGATTTTGAGGGAACAAGGCAATGGGAAAACTAACAGTCACCACCAGACCAGGAAATAGCCTAAGCTCTTGAGACAATAAATCAGTGGTAAAACTCCTAGTGCTATTTCAAAAGTAATCAAGGCCTTGCATTCCTTGTCGCAGAAAATCAGTCCAAGACCCCATCTACTTTATATCTGCTCTTGAAGCCTGCAGAGTCCCTTTCCCTTGTCCAACAGTTACCTCTGCTTTATTCTAACGTTGAAGTTTCTGCCCTCGGTGGAATACAAGCTTCATTCAGGTGAACATGCAATACATATTGCACAAATACATATGTGGATGTGCATGCATCCACAACCTTATGACCAACCATACACGGGATAATAAAACTCTCCCATCTGAGTATTCATCTTAAATACGAAATAAAAATCTCTCTCTCCTGTTCAAACAGTCAAGGCTTTGGAACTTACTCCCTGTGATCTCCTTGTATGTTGTAAACAAAGATTCCTTTGTTTGACAACTGCACCTGTTTCTGTGATTCACCAAAGACTGACCTCAGTTAGTTCAGTTACTGTAATGGCTTTCACTACTCTGATTCTACCTCTGCAAGTCTCCAAATTTAACTATTTTTTCCTCCCAATTCCGCATATTCTTGGCTTTAAACTGCAACTCTGAAGAGATGATTTGCTTGTTTAAAAAAAAAATCAAGAAAAGGGAGTAGTAGTCAACATTGTAACTTTGAACTTCCTGCCCTAAGGGGCTCTCCTGTTGTTTCTCTTTGACTTCCTGGACTGAAATGATAGAAATTTGGCAATACATCACTCCCCAATCCAGATTACAGTTTAGACTCTTAGAAAAATATTAGTTTAAAAGATCACATAATTAAATACTTAAGCATGTAGTGTAATATAGTGGTTTTCAAGAAATATATTTTGGTCATCTGAATATTTAGTTTTCAACCATGGCTACTGACTCACAGCTCCTAAAACTCTTGGAATTTCCTGTGATAAGGGTGAGAGAGGTGTGTTTTGTTATGTTAATAAAGTGACCTTCAGACCTCACTCAAGGCAAGGGCTGTTTGCCTGAAGGACCAACCACTTGGTGAAAGCCTTCATAACTTTTTGCCCAACATGCCTCCCCTTCCTCCCAATTCAGGATTATCTGGGGAGGGAAGAGGAGCTGGAGATTAGATCAGCAAATGACAATGATTTAGTCAGTCATGACTATGTCACAAAGCCTCCACAGAAAACCTGAAAGGACTGGGTTCAGAAAGCTTTTAGTTTGTTAAATGTATGAAAAGGCAGGAAGAGTGGCAGTCTTCCAGAAGGTAATAGAAGCTCTGTGCCCATTCTCCATACCTTGCCGTGTGCACTTCTTTATCTATCTATTGATTCAAATCTTCTATTATATCTTTTAATAAGCTGGCAAACATAAAGTAAGTATTTTTCTGAGTTTTGTGAGTCCCTGTAACAAATTAAAAGAACGTAAGAAGTAGGCCACTGGGACCTCCAACCTGTAGTTGCTCAGTCACAAGCACAGGTAATAACCTAGGGCCTACAGTCAGACTGGCATCTGAGGTGGGGTTGGAGATAGTCTTGGAGGACTGATCCCTTAACTGATGAAATCTTACACTATGTTCAGGTAGATAGTGTCAGAATTTAGTTGAATTCTTGGAGATCCTGCTGTTGTCTGAAAATTATTTGGCATTGTTGGTATGATGTCCTAAAACCCAAAAAGATATAGCTACCTCAAAATAAGAATAAGGTTGACAGCTTATATATAATAAGTGAGTATATCAGGGATTTAAAATATACCCAATAAATAATGTAAGGAAATAAGGAAAGATTTTGAAATAAAAACAAGAATAAGAACCTAGTGGTACTAATAGATTAAATATATGTAATCTAGTTGAATTAAGAATACAATGGATAGAATACGTAATGGATCCAATAGAGATAAGAAGTCACTTAAGGATATAGTCATCTGGATACCAGCAAAGCCTTAAAATTATCAATATAAAAGAGGTGTAAGATGTAGGTGATGTGTGTGGAACAAAAGCTAGAGAAAAAATTAGATTTCCTTACTACTCATAGCCTGTTGACAAGTCCTTGAAGTTCCTCTGGGGACTCAGCTGCTTCCATGTGGACACATCCACTCAGGGCAAAAAGCATTCTTAGTCCACCCCCCAGGATACTGAAAATCTACTTTCACATGTAAAAATTACTTTGGAAACTTCTTTATCTCTACTCCCCACCCCTGCCCTCAAGATATACATTGGCAATCATCTCCCAAGCATATACCCACTGATACACATCAGAAGAGTCTCTTCCCTGAGTTTTTACCAAATAGTAATAAATGACCTTTCCCTAACAATAGCTAGCCCCCTAGAGGTCCTGGAAACCTTGTTTATAAAATACCTTGGAGGCTTGTGCTATCCCTCAGCTCCTCCCAAATTGAAAGTATATAATCAGCCACTCTTCATGACCCTTTCTCTCTACTCCAAATAAATAAATAAATATTTTTTTAAATAAAATAAAATAAATGACTTTTTTTAAATGAAAGAAGAAAAAGGAAGGAAATATTTGAATATTAATGTACATCTATTTCTCAAGCATAAAATAGTCAAGACACTGGATTAAAACTTACATACAAGAAAAGAAAGAAAATATTCATAACTATAGTTGACACTATGAATCCCAAACTAGGGCATACATATCAAAGACAAAAAAAAAAAAAACACAAAATCATAAGTGTTAGAGAGAAAAAAAAATAATTCATTAATAAAGAAACAAGAATCAGACTGACAGAAATTTTTTAAATAACATCAGATATAAAAAAGAATGAGGTAATAGCTTTATTATCTTGAAAAAAAATAATCACAAATGTAAACATTTAGATCCTTATAAAATGTCATTGGAATAGGAAGGCATAATAAAAAAAAATATTTTCAGGAATACAGACCACAGATAATTTTCCTTAATTTGTGTAGGCAGCACTTAAATACTAATATTATTTTAACAGTTAAAATGTACTCTATGACTTATGGGGTGGGGGAAAAGAGGATGACCAAGTCATCTTGAAATAATTCAGTTTTATGAAAAAAGTAAAAAGATTGAAAAAAAGACTTGAAGAAAAGAGAGATAAAACTTATGCATAATAAAAATAAATAAATAAATAAACAACTGGAGTGCCTGGGTGACTTAGTCGGTTCAAGTGTCTGCCTTCAGCTCAGGTGATGATCCCAGGGTCCTGGTATTGAGCCCTGCATCAGGCTCCCTGCTCAGTGGAGAGTCTGCTTCTCCCTCCCATTGAGAAAAAAATTTTGACTTATTTATTTGAGAGAGATAATCTTTAAATTTTACTTATTTATTTGAGAGAGAGTGAGAAAAGAAAATCATGCACACAGGAGGGGGAATAACAGAGGGTGAGGGAGAAGCACCCCACTGAGCAGGGAACCCCCTGTGGGGCTCTATCCCAGGACTCGGGTATTATGACCTGAGCTATAGGTAGACACTTAACTGACTGAGCCACTCAGATACCCCAATGAATACAATCTTTAAAAATAATAATAATAATAATAATAAATAATATTTCAGATAGTATGATTTTTTTAATGTAAGACTTGGTATAAAAACAGGATGACATACTTGTCTAATAATAGCAAAAGACTTTGGGGGCGCCTGGGTGGCTCAGTGGGTTAAGCCGCTGCCTTCGGCTCAGGTCATGATCTCAGGATCCTGGGATCGAGTCCCGCATGGGGCTCTCCGCTCAGCAGGGAGCCTGCTTCCTCCTCTCTCTCTCTCTGCCTGCCTCTCTGCCTACTTGTAATCTCTCTGTCAAATAAATAAATAAAATCTTTAAAAAAAATAGCAAAAGACTTTGATAAGTTTAGATGCAGTAGTACATAAAAAATTTAACTTCTTTCATTAACTGATAATTTAATTAGATTAAATTAAGAGACATCAAAATTTAGAGAATCTAATAGTCCTGATCTATTAATAAATGTAGCCATCCTGACCCCAAAACAATAGTCTTCAGTAAGTATATAAGCATAAGTTGAACATTTACACAAACAGGCCATTATTTAGGTCAGAAGTATATGCCAATAAATTCCTAGAGTTAAATATCAGGTTATATTTTCCAAGAATGAGGCAATAAAATTAGAAATCAATGACCAAAATATTAAATTCATATAATTGGAAGTTAACTTCATACCTAAAAAGAAATAATACAGCTAATTCAGAAATTTTTAGAATTACAGTACTTTGGTAATATCAACTCTCAAAATGAGTAACGGACAGGTGGGGCTAGGGAGGAAGAGATCCATAGGGAACTTTGTGAACAGGCTCTCAGAATTCCCCAAAATGTGGTGTGGGAAAACCAGAGTAAAGTGATAAATTGGGCCACCCTACCCCAGGGAAGAGCACCCTGATCTAGGCCTGTGGGATGGAGGACCACCCTGCCCTAGGTGTATGGGGTGGGTCATGTGGGGTGGGTGTCTCTATGAAAAACACCTGTAACCAAAAAAGAATAATCAGACCCTAAAAAGGAGGTAAGCCATTGCAGCAGTTATTGATAGAGATGTTAAAAGGATTAAAGTTGCCTGGTTACCTTTTTATAAAAAATAAACCCTGAAGGCACTCATTGTTAACTGTGTGGGGACCCCTCTTAGTTGTGAGAGCTTTTTCTATATATTCACTTGATAAACTTCTGTCACTTACTCACTCTCCATTGCCCACGAGATTCCTTCTTTGACTCCAAGAGACAAGAACCTAGCTCTCCCACATCATTCCCTAGAGTTAAGTATCAGGCTATATTTTCCAATGATAAGGCAATAAAACTAGAATAGAATGACCAAAATATTAAGTCCATGTAACTGGAAGTTAACTTTATACCTAAAAAGAAATAATACAGCTAATTCAGAAATATTTAGAATTACTGTACTATGGTAATATCATTTGTGAAAACAAGTGACAATAATTAAAGGTATGAAGGAAATCTAAAGGTTTAATTGTATTAATTCAAAAGAAAAACAAAACAATACAACAAAAACACCAAAGCATAAAACAACAAATCAAAACAAAAAGAATATAAAGGCAAAACCTAAGAACGACAGCAGTAATAACAAAATCTTATAGAAACAAACAAATTTTTGGAATAGATTAATAAGAAAGATTTGACCAATGAGTACTGGTTAGAAATACTCAGAGATGATGAAGATAAAATAAAATACTAAATGAAATGTATAAAAACTAAATTATAGACCTAAGAGACTGATTAAAAATGCTTCTAGAAAAAGAGTCTAATTTGAAGACAATAAAATTAATAGCACCATAGAGAAAACTGTATTTGTGACATAGGGGATCAATTAGAGATGATAAAGTATTTCCTTAAATATCAAAGATAACAATTAGACTCAGTGGCTCAGTCAGCTAAGCCTCTGCCTTCACCTCAGATCATGATCCCAAGGCCCTGAGACTGAGCTTGACTCCCTGCTTGGTGGGGAACATGCTTCTTTTCCCTCTCCCTCTGCAGCTTCCCCTGCTGGCACTTGTTCTCTCTCTCTCTCTCTCAATAAATAAAATATTAAAAGTTAAAAAAATTAAGAAATAAGCATCAAAGATTAATCCATAAGGTAAAAATATTTATTAAAGTGATTAATTAATTTATATTAAAATTAAATATTTCCTTGCAATTAAGTGCAGTGTGGAGAAAAAGTTAATAGACAACTGACATAGGAATGAACAATACTTAAAATATTTAAAACTGACAAGAAATTATTAGATTTAGACTCCATGATGATCTCTATGTATGTGCATTTAAAACACCTTAAAATACTTTGTATGAATGTGCTACAGGAAATTAAAGAGGGAGGGAGATAAAGGGGGAAAAAATAGCTCAATTTGAAATGACTAGTTGGTTGCCACTGTGTTTTATTTACATTTTCCACCACTTTTTTGGTCAATGAAATTATTTTACATGTATCTATTATTATCTTGTAGGACATGTTACACTAATATCATTATTAATGAAGTTGAGAATAAGAATATGATGCCTCATTTCATCATAATTGTTAAAAATGATCCCTCAGCTGGTAAATGCAGGAAGCCAGAAACGGAAATAATAATTAGCACCAGTTCAAAAGCTTGTCCACCTGGAACCTGTAAGAAAATCCAACTAGATCCTGAAAATAATGAGTGATCTGAGGAAACTGGACAGGGATATAGATTTCCAGATGCTTTTTACTTATAATGGCAATAGCAACTTAGACAAGGTAATAGAAAAAAATCTATTAATTGGCAGTTGGAAAATTATTAAAAAATATAAACCATAAGCCAATGAACTTGGGAAAATTATGAAGAATCTACATAAACATAAAAAGAAACAATATATATTTGCCAAGGAACATTCACATTTAAAAAAATAATTTGAAAGGGGAACAATATGCCGTAATACATATATCAATGTTTTTCATAGAAGTTTAGTATAAAAAATAAACATTTTAAATAATTTATTTGGAAATTGATATCACATATCTGAAAAACTTGGAAGAAGAAATGGATAACCATGACTAAACAAATGTAGCAGAAAAATGATTTACAATAATAGATAAAAGCTATTCAAAAATGCAGTGAATATTGGCCAAAGCTTAGAAAAATCGATAAAATATAAAATGTAAAATGAATTCAGGAATGAAAAATAGAATCCCATTAAATCTAATTTGGAAAGAACTAATAATTTTTTTTTTTGGCCTGAATCTGCTCTGCCTTTCATTAGGTGGGACACTGACCAAGCCCACTCAGCTCCTCTCTCATGCCCAGTAATAGAAAAGTCAGGGACATTAATTACTTCTGGGATGAATTTTAACCACTGTGGATAGGATGCAGAAGCCAGTGGGTTAAACAGATTCTTTCTTGTTTCAGGAAAATAATTCTGAGATGTATTCTGTGCATTAGGATTGATGCTCAGTTGTCCACAATCATAATCCACTCAGTCTGAACTCATATATGTTTCTCCTGGACCACATAGCTCTTCTCATTCTCTCCTCTTCCACGTGATCAAATCCCAAAATAATTATTTAGGTTGTGTATGCAAGTCCTGATTTTGAAGGGAAACTCAGTTACAGAAAGAGATGAGAATAAAGATACAGGAAAAAAAAATGGTGCACTTGGGTGACTCAATTAGATAAGCATCTGACTCTTGATTTCAGCTCAGGTTGTTATCTCAGGGCGATGAGATGAAGCCCCTATAGACTCTGTGCTAGGCAAGGAAGTTGCTTAAGATTCTCTCTTCTTATCCCTTTCCTTCCCCCCCTCACCTCCCATGCTGTCTTTCTCTTAAATAATAAGCACTGCTGAACTATCTTAGATTCTGTACATTCTCTCCAGCCATGAACCTATCACTGTCTCTAACTCTTGAAAACTTCATTAGACAAATTAATGTGGTGAAGGAAGCAATGTGAGAAAGCCTATTAATCTGATGAGCATGGAAGTGAACAAACCCTATAGATACTTTCCCTTTGGTTTCTAGCCTATCAATACCTACAGTGAGTCACATACACTCAAGATTATTGTTTTTATTGTATACTTCATATATTCATTAATTTTTGACTCGTTATCATTTTGTTGAAGTGTTAAACTATGGTAATAAACAAACTTTTAATTAACTTTTCCTCCTATGATACAAATATAACTTGCACTTGAGCTTTAGCTAATTTTATGTTCTAAAATTGCCAAAACAAAATGATCAAGGTTTCTAGATTATTTACTGTATTTTCTACTATATAATATTGTTCTATCTCTTCTGTATAAAGAAAATGAATGCTTGCGGCTCTTGGGTGGCTCAGTGCGTTAAAGCCTCTGCCTTCTGCTCAGGTCATGATCCCAGAGTCCTGGGATAGAGCCCCACATCAGGCTCTCTGCTCAGCAGGGACCCTGCTTCCCTTCCTTTCTCTCTGCCTGCCTCTCTGTCTACTTGTGATCTCTGTCTGTCAAATAAATAAACAAAATCTTTAAAAAAAAAAAAGCAAATGAATGCTTGATAACTAAATGAATGCTTTACTGAACAAATTAAATATGGCAATAGCATTTTATTTTATCATGCTTTACATATTAAACTATAATATTATATCACTAGTCTACAAATAATCTACTCACATAGTGATTTGGAAGCTTTTAGCAAAGGAATTCTTCCTCCTGATTGTAGTATAAAAGCCACAGAAATATACAGAAGACTCCTAGGATAGAAAGTTAAATCCAGTTACCCGTGATGCCTTGAGTAGGACCTGACCTATGTATGCCCTGGGATGCACTAGTAACTGTTACATGTGATAGGATTATATTTAATATATAGAGTCTCATTTACTTCACAAAGGAGATATAAATTTGAGAATAAAATATTTGATGAATCTATAAAGTCTATATCTACTATGAACCAATGTGGTAGAATTAAGATGTTAATTTGAAAAAAAAATTTCATTGAACACATACACATATTCAATTGTTTTTATATATATAAACAGCATTATTTATTTATGTAAATAAATGCATTGTCAGTAAAATCCATTTACTTATCAATCATAAGGGTAATTTTAAGTACTAAGAATAAGAAATATGTGAAAAGATAAGTGTTCAAAAGTGCAGTTTGTGGTAATTAATACAATATGGTAGGCTCATAAAATATATATATTACTTGAACTTAAAAGCTTCTATAATTAAGCGATGACCACTTGAAATTTGTAATTAGTCTTGCTGCAGTTTTTTCCTTGCACTTATTGCCCTTCCCCAGAAGTTCATTAAGAATTTCTGTGAATGTCCTTATGTTTAATCTCATTCATAGATTCCACTGCTGCTCACAAAGCAAAGCCAAAAAGAGAGGTAACTCTATGTGGCACTCCATCCACAAGCAATACATTCATAAATAATTAAAAAGCTCTCTACTTCATTTGTTACCCATTCATCTGATAATTTAAATGAGTAACTGAGGCCATTTTATCAGCACTTTTAATAGAATGCGACTCAGAAACTTCACAGTGTTATTTAAGAAGAAATGCTCATGTGTTAAGGTTTTTTTTTTTTTAAATCAACAAAATAATTTTCAAATATTAAAAGCAAATGTCTCCTTTTCCTCCAAGTTTCCTTGCTATGTCAAACTTATAAATAAATAGATTACAACCGTATTTTGAGTAGTAGATAAAAACAAATGTTTTGAAACTGTCTGAGGGGTGAGTGTCTGGGTTAACTTGTATAAATATCTGAACTCAATGTATTTAGACTTTATTAGATGGTTTTTTTAGACTATTTAAAAATACATGCTCAGATAATGACAACATTATTTTATTCATTTTAATAAATAAATTATTTTATTTAATTATGTTTAGATATTTATTTATTAAATTAATGATTTAATATTTAACAATCTCAATTTGAAATATTTAAAATTCTAAAAAATATTTATTTAATTAAATTGATATATTTAATATAAATATTCAATAAATTATTTAATCGTTATTATAATTATGAAATACATTATGTATTGTGTAATAATTGCATTTTAATAAATAAATAAATGTATTATTTACATTATTTTATTTTACTTTATTTTATTTAGTTGACAAAGAGAGGGAGAACGCAAGCAAAGGGAGTTGCAGGCAGAGGGAGAGGGAGAAGTAGGCTCCCAGCTGAGCAGAAAGTTCAACCTGGGGTTCCATCCCACGACCCTGGGATCACCACCTGAGTCGATGGCAGATGCTTCACTGACTGAGCCATCCAGATGCCCAAGGCTTTGTATTCTTCGCTTCTAAATATTGATGCTGCTTCATCTCTGGAGTTAGTAAATTGATGTTGAGAATTCATATCAAAGAATTGATAGTAGCTCTTAAACAGAAACATGTAATTTAGAGGAAAAAAAGAAAAGAAGGAAGAGAAAGCCCAAAAGTCAAAAGCACATTAATATAAAATTTAATTAGATAAATAAAGCTGATTTTCCTGAAGGGGTCTAATACAAGGGCTGCAAAGAGATGATAGGATTAGGAAAATTGTCCACTCCTGGTCATTTCATAATTTCAAACTATTCCTTATTAATAAATATACTTAGTTCCAGAAACACAACCACATAAGGACATTTCCACCAAGTTTCCTCTAACAGCATTTACAAATTAGACGTTCAAACAATGTAGTTCGTTACATGTTGCATCTGTATCTTAAAGTATAAACACTTTCTGTGACACATTTTCTAACAATCAAAATTAATATATATATATATGTATATATACATATTATATGTATATATAATATGTATATATACATATATATATATATTACCCTAAATGGAAAAAAAAAATATATATATAGAAACCTTATCCCTAAATGAAACCTTTCTTTGTTTATTAGCTTAAATAGGTAAATTAGCAACAACAACAACAACAAACAGCTAATATTATAGAGGTAGGAACAATTTACCTTCTCATTCATTGTTATTTTCTAAAAATTCCTATTTTATTTTTTCTCGTCTGTCATAATAATTTTCTAAATCTCCTGCCTTATTCAATTTTTTTCTTTTAGTGGAAATCTCTATTTCATATTTATTTTCTCTTCCTCCACTCTTTGCTCTAATAATTCAATGTATTATTAGATTTTCTGTTTTTCTCTTTATCCAGATATATCTTTTCTTTCTTTCTTTCTTTTTTAAATAATTTGATTTGCTGGCATTTTACATCAGTACATGCTTTTTTATGGATGTGAGAAATGTCTGTGGAACTACTAGAAGTATAAACTTTTTTACCTTTAAGAAGTTTACATGGCTCAGTTGGTTAAGTGTCTTCCTTCAGATTAGGTCATGATGCCAGGGTACTAGGATCCAGTCCTGCATCAGCTGCCTGCTCAGCAAGGAGTCTGGTTCTTCCTCTCCCTCTGCCCCTCCCTCTCTCTCTCTAATAAATAAATAAAATCATTAAAAAAAAAGACTTACTGAAACCTGAGACTGAATTACTAAATTCAGTCTTAATATAAAACAGCTAAACAACGCAATGATCACAACTGGAAAATTTATTCAGATCATGGTTTAACATTTTTAGTTGACACAGGACCTCTTTCAGTAACAACTTTCCCTAAATATCAATTTCTTTTTAAGGCAAAAAATTTTGACAAGAAATCCAGATCCTTCTCATCATTTTCATATCAATTTAATGTGACATCCTCGGAGTATATAATCAAATATGTAATTATTCTATCTGTTGCCTTGTATATTGCCTGTATCTTTTTCAGACTCAAAGTTCCATTGAGGTAGAGGTTTTTTGTTTTGTTTTTAAAGCAGAGATTTTTAAATTGTTGATATATACAAGATGCTTAATAAGTGTTTACAAAACCTATGTATTTCAGAAGCCTTAAACAGGCTTTAAAATAATGTAGGTGATATTAGTAGTCATATCAAACAATTTGTAGGTTTCAGTCATGTAAATAACTACATTTCTCAGAGACAGAGAAACATACAAATGATCTGGGTCCTACTAGTAGGATAATGCTAGCATGTGTTGTAAATTCTCGTATATGACCTTTTTCTTGCAAGAATTGGTTATGTGGCAGAAAAAAAGGTATCACTATCTTATACTTTGTTATTTAAATCAATTTATGGAAGTTGTTAATTTCTTACACTGCCCCTTTGTTTCAGTGGACCCAATTTCCGTGGTAATGGTGAGAGGAAAGTAGGCAATTTAGGCAGCAGCAAAAATCTCCTACAAGGCACTATAAAATAAGGCTTGTTCTAGATCATGGGTCTGTCCAAAGGGGAATGTTAAGGGGTAGAATGGATGATGGATGCATTGTGGACTTATAACTATAAGATTAATACTGTTATGCCCCAATAATATGTCTATGATTAAAGGAGCGAGACTGATGTAAAGCGAAGGTCAAGCAAAGCTTTATTTCATGCCAAGCATCAAGAATCTAACTGAACGTTCGGGGCCACACCTCTTATGAGAGAAGGCAACCCTTCCCTGTTTCACAGTCTAGCTTTTAAGGGCAAAGGCCATGCAGTCAGGCCTGGCCACGCACAGGTGACCAATGAGATTTTAACACACACAGGAAACTCCACAGTGAGGCTAGGTGACCAATTGACCCTAGTATAGACATTTGACCAATTGACCCTAGTATAGACATTTGACCCAGCCTATTACACCTTGATTAGGATTGGTGCCAAAACGGTTCCCAGAGGGCGGAGGAGTGGGGCATACTCCTTAGTATCTAGGGAGACAATATGCAAACACCGCCCCCCCTCCCGCTGATTGATGTCTCCACCTGGCCTGACCCACTCTTGTATATGGGCTTTGTTACCTGGAGCTGAATTCCAGGACTTGTTTTTAAGTGAATCCCCTGGGGGAAGGGGAGCAAGGACAGTTTAAGGGTTAACCTCAATGAAAGCCTCTTGCTAAAATATAAAAATATAAAATAGGTCCTTACATTACAACAACACAGTAGGGAAAGTCCCAGTGTGGTGATAAAAGAAGTGATGTAACTTGCATTGCACATTTTATTTTTAAAACGTGTAAGTTGTATTTTTCATACTTGTATGAAAAATTGTATCATACTTTATCTTCATCTCTGTCTACTAGGTTAAAACTAGTTAAACAAACTCAACAATTTTTTTGAAATTTATTTATTTATTTATTTAAGAGCAAAAGCCAGAGAGAGAGAGAGAGAGAGAGAGAGAATGAGCAATATGGGGCTCGATCCCAGGACTCTTGAGATCATGAACTGAGCCAAAGGCAGACACTTAACTGACTGAGCAAATGAGACTCCCACAAACTCAACAATTTTATAAAATTTTTATTTGTTGGGGTGCCTGGCTGTATCAGTCAGTAAAATATGTAACTCTTGATCTTGGGGTTATACGTTTGAAATCCACCTTGGGTGTAGAGGTTTTTAAAAATAAAATCTTTAAAATTTTTTTTTTCCTTTTTTTATTTAAGCCACTGTATGGCAGTGTTGATCACTATATTGTACACCTGAAACTAATATTAACCTTATTTTAACTAACTGGAATTTAAATAAAAACTTTAAAAATAAAATAAAAATAATAATCATAAAAATAAAAAAGAGGAAAAATTTGGCAGGCAATTTTATTAATTGCATAATTATTTATTATTATCATAGTCTGTGTGTGTCGGTGGGAAGTGGCTGGTATTACAGTGAGTTCCATATGTGTGTTACACTGAGGTCCATGTCTGTAGTCAGTCTTTTTTTTTTTCATTCAATTTATTTTCAGTGATCCAAAATTCATTGTTTATGCACCACACCCAGTGCTTCATGTAATAAATTCCCTCCTTAATACCCACCACTGGGCTCACCCAACCACCTGCCACCCTCCTCTTCAAAACCCTCAGTTTGTTTCTCAGAGTCCACAGTCTCTCATGGTTTGTCTCTCCCTCCGATTTCCCCCAGCACACTTCTCTCCATCTCCCAGTGTCCTCCACGTTATTCCTTATGTATTGAGCCTTATAAAACTTTTATTTCTTTCCCTATTCTCCTTTGCATATGTTTACCTTAGATGTTAAAATGTTATAAACCTCTCCTGCCTGGTCCATTTTCTCTCTCTTCTCTCATGATTTCTCATGCTCTCCCTGCCAACCCCACATGCCTTACAATATCTGGATATGACTTATTTCTTCCTGAGCTACTTTATTCTACTCTGCCATATGGTTGCCCTTCCCTCTTCTGTACCATAACTTCTATCCCCTGCATTTGTGCTTTAACAATACCTAATTCTTTTCACTACATCTGTATCTTTGAGGTCAATACTCAGTAGTGCAATCGCTGGGTCATAGGCTAGCTCTATTTTACTGGAAAGAAGGGCCATATGCACCCCAGTGTTCATAGCAGCAATGTCCACCATAGCCATTCTGTTGAAAGAGCCAAGATCCTCTTCCACAAAGAAACGGATAAAGAAGATGTGATCTATGGATACAATGGAATATCACTCAGCCATCAGAAAGGATGAATACCCAACTTTTGCATCAACATGGATGGGACTGGAGGAGATTATGTTAAGTGAAATAAGTCAAGCAGAGAAAGTCAATCATCATATGGTTTCACTTTTTTGTGGAACCTAAGGAATAGCATGGAGGACATTAGGAGAAGGAAAGGAAAAATGAAGTGGGGGGATTGGAGGGGGAAATGAAACATGAAAAACTATGGACTCCAGGAAACAAACTGAGGGTTTTAAAGATGAGAAGGATGTGGGGATGGGTGAGCCTGGTGATGGGTATTAAGGAGGGCACATATTGCATGGGGCACTGGGTCTTTTACACAAACAATGAATCATGGAACACTACTTCAAAAACTAATGATATATTGTATGGTAACCAACATAACATAATTTAAAAAAAAAAAAAAGGAGGGGGACAATTCCTAACACTCATTCTTTGCTAGTTTCTTGTTTACCTCCTTTTAAGAGTAAGCTCATTAGTGGTTTTTGTTTGTTTGTTTGTTTTGTCTCAACTAAAAGAAGAAAAATAATACACATTATTTTGAAAACTTTTTGAACAGTGTACAAACGTTAGTCAAGTCCACAATGTCTCATCTCTTCTTCCTCCTAACATGGCTAAGTTGAAAAACCCTTTATCTGGGAAAAGATCATTCTCCTGCCACCTTGTGTAAGATTTTGGCTTTAGCTTAGATTATCCTTTCTTTCCTTTTCTGAAAATAAGTTGAAAATATTAATAGCCTCATTTTCTTCTTCCAAAATATGACTGCTTGTTTACCAAGTGCAAAAGCAACCCATTTTGACCATAGTAAACAGTTTGGACCTACTTTTTTTGGCTCACTGTTTTAGTGAGAAAAGTGGAGTGAAGATGACACACCATTTCCAAATGTATTAATAATTGGTAGACCATACTTCTAAATTGAAGTTTTGTTGCCATTAAACTACGACCAGACTCGCTATAATTACAGAGGTAAATTCTTTATATTTACTATATTTGAAATTACCATATAATACCAAAATAAAATTATGATTATGTGAAGAGTCTGTCATATTAAGAAGATGACTTTGAAATTATTGCTTATCTAAATGAAATTTCCCATTTTATAATCTTGTATAAGCTTCCGTTGTCATTTCCTATTTAAAATCTATTAGAAGGCACTCTTATTTTCCCTTAAGTGGGAAGTCAAATGTGGAACAAATTCATCCCAAAGGAACTGATTCTATATTCCACGAAGACCAGGTGGCTTCCATGTGGCATTTTGCCTCTTGCATATTGTTCGTCTCCTACAACAAATGGGGGTATGCTCTTTAGTAAACTAATTCAACTCAATTAGAGACATTGTCTTCAAGGGATAACATTATAGAGACTAGAATCAGAATCATACTTTTGGGAAATTTGGGCCCAGGTTTTTTGTTTTGTTTTGGTTTAAGATTTTATTTATTTATTTGACAGTCAGAGACCACAAGTAGGCAGAGAGGCAGAGAGAGAGGGGAAAGCAGGCTCCCTGATGAACAGAGAGCCTGATGCAGAGCTCGATCCCAGGACCCTGAGATCATGGCCTAGCCAAAGGCAGAGGCTTAACCCACTGAGCTACCCAGGCGCCCCTGGGCCCAGGTTTTGATGGCTTCTTTCCTCAATCTTATAAAACCTATTTGAACTCTACTGGATGCCAGAACTGCTTAAAAATATTTGGTCCCTTGTAATTTTAACCTTCCAGTATTCAATGCACCTGATCCATGTAATATCTTATACTATTTTTGTCAAATGAAGACTCTCAAAGTGTGTTTCTTGGGAGACACTTTTCAATTGGTTGCTTACATTTCTGCATTTATTATTTGTTCTAGACCATCCTTTGAAGATGGTTGTATTGAATAGACTTGGAAGACAGAAAGGTATCTTTTTTTTTTTAACTTAACCTGTTGTGTTTGCAAATATTATCTGCCTCTTTTTTGATTCTTCTTGTGGGAACTGAGGCTCAGAACTGATATATAACTGCCACCCCTACACACACACACACACACACACACACACACACACACACACACAAACACACACACACACACAAATACTGTTAATATTCTGGCTACCTCTATTGCCGTGAATAATAAGCTATATTATTTCTGAACCATGAGTCTGCGTCTTCTATCAACACCCAAGAAACCACGCAGACTCATACACCAGCTTTCAAATAAGAGAAAATAATCTCAGATGCTTTATATTTTTTGATAGTGTTACCTACTTCTGAACATATGAGTGAACACATATAAAGCTGGAGCCATGACCATTTAGAGCTTCTTCTGTGGAAGAACTATGCATTCACTAGTAAACAAAAGTAGTTTCATCTTTTTTTTTTTTCCTCCTGGACACCATTTCCTCTCTCACACTGTTGCTCAAATTGGATGGAGTCTAAGGTCCTTTGAGGAAATTTTTGTTTAATGACGCAAAATAAAATAGGAAGAGTCTAAGTGCTAAAAATAATTCTAGATAAAAGGTATAAGATCATGCCAGAAAGGATAGTAATTTTATCTAACAACTGCCTGTTCACTCCTTATTTGTTCATTAACTAATCTCCAAATTCCGGACTAAATCCCTTTTGTAAGCCAGAATGTGAGCTAAAACTGGGATTTTAAAAAAGTTTTCATTTGAAATCCAGTTAGTTAACATATATGGTTGTATTATTTTCATGTGTACAATATAACATATAGCACTCAGTGCTCATCATGACAAGTGCTCTAATTAACCCCCATCACTTATTTAATCCATCACTCCTTTAAGATCCCCTCAAGTAACCATCAGTTTGTTCTCTGTAATGAAATGTCTGTTTCTTGCTTTGTTTCTCTTTCTATGTCTTGTTATTTTCCCCTTTGCTTGTTTGTTTTGTTTCTTTTATTCCATATATGAGTAAAGGTATTTGTCTTTCTCTGACTGACTTATTTCACTTTTAGCATTATACTGTCTAGTTCCATCCATGTTATTGCAAATGGCAAGATTTCAGTCTTTTTTATGGCAGAATAATATTCCATTGTATATACATACCACTTATTCTTTATTTATTCATCAATTGAGGGATACTTGGGCTCTTTCCATATCTTAGCTTTACAAATAATGCTGCTATAAACATAGGGGTGCTAGCATCCCTTTGAATAAGTTTTCTTATATTCATTGGGTAAATACACACCAGCAGGATTGTTGGATCACAAAGGACTTCTATTTTTAAATTTTATGGAAATTCCATACTGTTTTCAAATATGGCTGTATCAGTTTGCATCACCACCAACAGTTCTCAATTGTTATTTTTTCTTTTTTTTTAAGATTTTATTCATTTGACAGAGAGAGATCACAAGTAGAGAGAGAGAGGAGGGAGCAGGCTCCATGCCTGGCAGAGAGCCCGATGTGGGACTTGATCCCAGGACCCTGAGATCATGACCTGAGCTGAAGGCAGAGGCTTAACCCACTGAGCCTCCCAGGCAGCCCCCACAAGTGTTACTTTTTCACATCCTCTCCAACACCTTTTGTTTCTTGTAGTGTTGATTTTAGCCATTCTGACAGGTGTGAGGTGGTATGTCTTTCTAGTTTTGCTTTGCAATTTCCTAATGATACATGATGATGGACATCTTTTCATGTTATCTACTGAACATTTGAATGTGTTCTTTGGGGAAACAATTATTCATGTCTTCTATCCATGTTTTTATTGGATTATTTGTTTTTGGATGTTGACTAAAAACTGGATATTAAGTAACACACAAGACAGGTTTCCTTGAGCTTAAAAGTTATTTGCATGAGTATGATTAACAGGAAAAATATGCATATGTGTATGTACAAGTGTGTTTATGTATACATCTATCTATCTATCCTCTATCCCCTGTCTTCTAATTGTGGTAAATCCCGTAAGGTGGGGAATGGGATATTCTGAAGAAATATGCTGCTGGATATGTTGGGTAAGCAAATTTAATTGCACTCAGATGCATTGGATATAAGTGAATCACTCAAATGAGTTATTTAATATTATATAGAAACAAAATTTTATGTAGTTGAAAATAATAGGTAGTTAAAATAATTTCTGTTGTTTGTTGTTTTTGTGTCTTTTTTGTTTATATATACTATGGTGTGAATGTTTATGTCTCCCAAAATCATATTATGAAATCTAACTCTGGAAGTGGTAGTATTAAAACATAGGGGCCTTTGGGAGGTGATTAGGTCATAAGTGGGATTACAGTCCTTTTAAAGGAGACCCCAGAGAGTTCTCTTGATTCATTCATCATGTACGTTTACAGTGAGAAGATAGCCATCTATGAGGAAGTGGGCTCTCCCTGGATCTGCCCATTCCTTAATCTTGAACTTCTCAGTTCTAGAACTGTGAGAAATAAATTCCTGTTCTTTATAAGCTATTCAGTCTATATCATGTCCGTTCTAGCAGCCTGCATGCAGAAGGACACTATGACCTAAAACGAGAGCAATAAATATAAAGTTTCAGTAAAGTCAGTTGGTACAATGTTTTTTTACTTAGAGAAGACATGCTGCTTCATGTTAAACCTTGATATTGTATATGTTTCTTGAAGGGCCACTTCTTACTCCTTTGTGTGTTTTCCACAAAGTCCAGGATGATGCCTTACATAAAGGTAATAATTTATAAATACTGTTGGAAATATATACTTCTCTAAAATCTTATTTTGCCTACAGATTACTTGGATCCACTTTGCCTTGTGTAGAATATTTGAAATATATTAAGAACAGAATGTCTCTCTAAATAACATTTAGAATCATCATTAGTTTATGACTCCTGACTCATTTGTTTATGCAGTGATACTTACTGCAAGAACACTGAAGTTTGTAATATAATTTTTGAATTAATCACCAAGCTAGTTTATTTTAACCTATGAAAAAATAATTTCTCATGTTGGTTTAATTCTGCTCTTATGTTATGGTCATGACATTTTCATTAAAATAAAGTAGAAAATAGAAGTAAATAATAAATGAGAAATAAAAAATAATAAATAAAAAAATAAAAGTAAAACTCTTGTGAAATGTTAAACTTTTCTTACTTATTTTGTTTTGCTTTTCCTCTACCATACTGGCAAAGCTGTATTTTGCAGATAGATACAATTTTCTAGTTGCTAGGTTTGTTACTTTTGCTAAAATTTTCAAAATATAAGAAGTTGAATAGTCATGGATTGTTTATTAAACTCCTTACCTACACATATAAAAATAAAACAATGATGGTGACCTGGGTATTTCTAAAATTGTATTCTGTTTTTGCATATTATGTTTTACAATGTAATTAATAAAGATTCTGCATATATTAACACCCATCCCTTCTATCTCATCTGTATGTCCATTACAGAGCATGTATGATTTCTATTCATTGCTATGTTGTGGTGAAGAGATTGTCTGAATTAGTCCTATAGTTATGCAGGTAGATCTTAAGCTATGGTGCTCTTGTTTATTTGCTTGTTCCTGATCAGTATGTCTGAAAGATGGTAACTATTGCATCAGGTATGACGATTAAAAAATATTATTGGTGCCTGATACACTGTGATGAAATAGGTAAGTCGATTCATAATTTGTTAATTAAATTAGAAAAAAATTCCTTTGGATTTGTCCAATTTTAAGAGTTTTTTTTTTTTAACGAATTCCTTGGGATGTCTTTTGTGTAATATATATCACATGCCTCAACCTTTAAATTTGAATGTAGAAAAGAGTTATCAGAATGAGCCTAGAAAATATTGTTATGAAATATTTGTGTTCCGTTATATTATGTTAACTTAGGACATAATGGTAGTTATTTATATTAGCATTTCCTACTTTCCACATGCCCTTACAGATGAGATATCATGTTTTTCCTACTCTTTTTATCGTGGTTGTTATATTCTTCATGATCAATAACAATCAATGAAAATTCATAACATTAATTTTCTTTGGGAAAGTGATATTTTAGCAAGAATCCATGACCAAAAATTTTAGCTGTTGTTCTTCCAGGAGATGAGACTGTCAATGTTCCCGAAATTTCAAGAAATAGAACTTATTAATTGTGTTGGTTGATGTTTATTGTCTCTGAACTTAGACGTGCATAATTCAATTTAAAATTTATTTTGGGGGCGCCTGGGTGGCTCAGTGGATTAAAGCCTCTGCCTTTGGCTCAGGTCATGATCCCAGGGTTCTGGGATTGAGCCCCGCATTGGGCTCTCTGCCTAGCAGGGAGCCTGCTTCCTCTTCCCTCTCTCTCTGCCTGCCTCTCTGCCTACTTGTGATCTCTATCTGTCAAATAAAATAAATAAAATCTTAAAAAAATGGAGTGGACCTTAGAGGGGTGCTTATCTGAAATTGAGGAACATTATAAAAAAAATAAAAAATAAAATTTATTTTGAATTGAAAACAAGATCTTACTGAAGTTTAGGCATCCCACTTTATATCAGGCCTCCAGTACATTCTAATTTATTTATAGAAAATATCATAAATATGAATGTCACTTTTCCTATTGCATTTATACTGAAACTGCAATGACTCAAAGATGTCAGATCTGAAAAGCACTACCTTTCTATAATTTCTGTTTCCTAGAAGGAATGGATATGCCATTTTACCACAATTATCCAACAGTATTCAAAACCACCATGAATTTTAAAACATAGTTATTACACCCTAAAAATCAAGTATGAAAATGTATAAACAACCAAATCTCTATCTGTAAATGAAATACTCCCACACAGATGGGTTTTAAAACTTTCTAAATTAAGGAATTTGATAGCACAGACTCAGGGTAGTAGTTTCAGTGCCTACAGTATACTTTGAGGGAGAGAGTAATGTAGCCTCTGAGTCACTTTCTGCCTAGAGATGACCTAATAGTGGTTCTGGCATTGTTTGTTTGTTTTTGAAAATATGTTCCTGGGCGTCATTCAGAAAATGCAGAGTTTGGCAATCTATATAAATTAAGGATGATCTTTTTGAATGTTTGTCTTTCACTACATCAAATTAACATAATTGGACAGAAATTCCACTAAATTAAGCATTGTTAGGAAACGTGTAAATTGGAGCTGCTCAAATTAGTTGCTCTTTGAACTATGTGTTGTTGGTTCAGGATTAGATAAGGAGTTTGAAGGAAAACCTAAATCATTGCTTCCTTTTTTGAGAGAGTCTTAGCATATTTTCTTAAAATTAGCTGAAATAAACAATGTGTTTAGTCGTAAAGTGATTTGCATTTTTTCACAAACTCCCTATCTCCTTGAGAATTATAACAAATATTTCATGAAAAATCATTGATCTTTACTTTGTTACACTGCTGTAAAGTACATTCAGAGTTGCCAGTTAAAAGTGTTAGTGTTGAGATGAAATGTCATGCATTTTTCTTCACTTCCATGCAAATGAACACAGTAATTTATTAAGACACAATGAAGAAAAAAAAATTGACAATGAGTTGCAGATTTGAAAAATCACTTGACATTCAATCCAAATTGTGAGTTTGATCGGTTACCGAACACATTATGATGCACCCCCGGTAATTTTACAGAGATTATTTTTTTCTTACCAATTCTTGATTATTCTGTCTTGCAATGCAGAGAAAGCTAAGTAACTTAAAATAAACTTCTGTTAATTTTGATTGTTATAAACTTAAAATTGATTAATTTCCATATACAGAGTTAAAATGTTCACAATTTACATTAAATATATATTCTGTGTATACCTTGGAAAAATTATACTGAAAATTGAAATTAAAATGATGTTGTATATAGCTGCAAGAAGCCGCCTGTCCCATTTCATCTTACTATATAAGTTGTGTCAGGTAATTTATAAAATCCCTAGTGCATAACAAGTCAATTTTTTTTGGAATGGGTAGTAATGTTTCTTCTTATTTCTAAATAAGAGTTGGTCAATGAGTGCATCTGCAACTGTATTTTTCCTAAGTGGCTTCATGGTCTTGAACTGCAAAAGCTCAGAACATTAACCATCAAAATAATATATTTTGACATAATTAGACATCAAGGAAATGCAATTAATGACACTGAGATATCACTACACACTTAACAGAATGGCTAAAATAAAATATAATGACAAGACCAAAAAAAAAAAAACATACCATTTGATGATACACAATGGCAAGTTGTACCATCACTTAACCATCTCAGACTAGTGTAGTGTTAAATTTGTTTTTCTAAGCAATGTTTTGGGTCACTTACCACTTTTCAAGGATATAAAGTGCTACCATTTTACTTAAAACTGTGAAATTTGGTCAGATTTAAATTTCAATTTATGTTAAAACATTCTGTAAACTGTGTTAAACCTTGACATTTGTTCCCTCTGTTCAGTGAATAACACTATATCATATTCTGAAAAATACGCTTATTTTCATTTTGAAAAATATCCCTTTTTCCTCTTATGGTAATTATTAATATGAATTAATAGTAGAATGTGATATGGTTCTATATGACCATAAATACTTTATTGTATATTATCAAATTTAATAATGAATATAATGTACTTCTTTGGACAATTTTTAAAGACCAGTCTACTCTTAAAACAAAAAAATGGAGACGCACTTCTTTAGTTCACACAAATTTCATTTTATTATATATAACCTCAGATAAATTTCAACAAATCATAATTTATTAAAACTATGTCTACTTAAAAATCTCATAGAAGAGTAAAACCATCAAAAATAAAAATACACACACACAACACACACACATCACCCATGTATTGGCAAATCACAATTGCTGTAACAATACATTAGGCATTCCACATTTAAGGGCTATCAAAATTTCCATCAGTGACAAAAAGATTTGTATCCAAATGGACTGATTTTCCAGAATCCAAGAAAAAGTCTCCTAGGGTTTATTTAAAGATAAATATTTGAACAAATACTTCTTAAATTTAGGAAATTCAGAACATACGATTAAAGAATATTTGCAGTGCAGACTATATTCAATCCTTCCTTCAAAATGTGCCTTTGAGTACATAATTCTGTTTTCTCTCTCTAAATTGAGCTGTCCTCCAAGGAAGTGTTCTAAAATGTGTGTCTCTGTGTGATAAATGTTCTAAGACCTAACATGCTTCATTGTATTTTTACTGTGCTCTCAAATTTAATCAATAATTTGGCTTGATGTATAATATCTAGCTTCAAATATCTTTGCCATCTATACAAACACCCAGCTGTCTCCTATATATGCTATTACTATTGAGAATTCTGCTGTCCGTATTATTCTTGTACATTTTAGGTGATCTGTTCTTCTCTTGGGCATCATTTGTGCTCTTCTCTGTTTTTGATATTCTTAAAACTCACCATAAAGTATATGAGTGGTTTTGTGTGTGTGTGGTTTTTGTTTTGTTTTGTTTCTGATTTCTCATGTTTGGCATCATTTTAAGTCTGGTATCTTTTTCTTTAATTCTCCAAAATTTATCTCAGTACTTATTTAAATATTTACTTTATTTTTTTTTCTCTTCTGCTGCATTTGGGCAGAAGTCATTAATTTGTTTGTTTCTTTGTTTTTCCCAACTCATTTATTCATTTTACAGCTATATTCATCTTAGTCTCCATTTATCGTATTCTTTATTTCAACAATTTTCACTTAATTTATATTCACAGTATAGTATCTTTTCTTTGTATATGTATATCATTATTTTTCATATACTTTTAAGCTATTTTTAAAAATAATTTATTTATTTATTTGACAGTGAGAGATCACAAGTAGGCAGAGAGGCAGGCAGAGAGAGAGGAAGGGAAGCAGGCTACCTGCTGAGCAGAAAGCCCGATGTGGGGCTTGATCCCAGGACCCTGAGATCATGACCTGAACCGAAGGCAGCAGCTTAACCCACTGAGCCACCCAGGCGCCCTTTTAAGCTATTTTTTAAAAGTACAGTCATTCTTTTTTTTTTTTTTTAAGATTTTCTTTCTTTATTTATTTGCCAGAGAGAGATAACAAGTGGACGGAGGGCAGGCAGAGAGAGGGGGGTGGGGGAGCTGACTCCCTGCTGAGCAGAGAGCCTGATGCAGGACTTGATCCCAGGACCCTGAGATCATGACCTGAGCTGAAGGCAGTGGCTTAATCCACTGCGCCACCTAGGCGCCCCTAAGCTATTTTTTAAATTTCTGTTCCAATAACACTTGGATTGCCATATAAAGTTAACCACATCATCTTTTTTAGGTAAGTGATTGTACTTTTTATGTGCATAGTTATTTTGGTCCATGAGTTCAGCTCCTCTTAGGATCATCAAATCTCTGTAAAGTCTGGGTATGCTAGGATTTCCTAGCAACAATAAAATACATTGGAACCTGGTAGCTTAATTATGATAATGTTTTCTTTCACAATCATTCACAATAGTATTACATTCTGAATAGCTTCCTTCTATTTGGCAGCTAAAGTGTTTGGAAAAACTTGAATTGTGATATCACTGTGATAATGTGAATTAGTCAGGGTTTTTCAGAGAATTGGGAAGAGAAAAAAAAGAAGATATTCTCCAGGGCCAACTCTAGAAGTGACTATTAAAACATCTGTCCAAATTCAATTGAACAAAACTCAGAAATGCCATCTCCAGTGAAATACAAAGAAGATTATATATAGTTCTGGGCACACACATCTCATTTGACCCAATGATGTACATTAATGAAAGACTGAAGGCCAATCACCACTCCATGGGAGAATTTAAAAATAAATTTACTAATGAGGCCAAGAATTCAGAATCACAAATACTTCAGAACTAATAATAACTGCCTTCACTTGATGTTATTCTATAAGATAAATCCTATGATCAAGTTTCAATTTTAAATTCTTACAATTTTAAATTCTTAAATCCTTATGAAGAAGCATCATTTGGAGGGAGCAGTTTTCATAATTTATCATCCATCAGCCTTTTTTTTAAGATTTTATTTATTTATTGGACACAGAGAGAGAGAGAGATCACAAGTAAGCAGAGAGGCAGGCAAGCAGGGAGGGAAGCAGGCTTCCTTTTGAGCAGAGCCCGATGTGGGGCTGCATCCCAGGACCCAGAGACCATGCCTTGAGATGAAGGCAGAGGCTTAACCTACCACCCACGTGATGAGAGAGCCACTCAGGTGCCCTCATCCATCAGTCTTAATTGATTGGAGGAAAATGTGTGGAGGAATAATGCCTTAGGGAGCTAACCTCTCTAAAGAATTTTTAAGTCTTTACCCCTTCAAGGTTTTTGTACAGTTCTGATAGCCTCTAAACATCCAGCTGATTTCTACAGTGACAGGCCTGTTAAAACCTGTCTTCAAACCAGGAATAGAGCTTGAAACATACCAGTCAAGAGCAACTTTGAGTCTTTTAAGGAATTTATCATCATTTCTTTGTTTTTGGTTAATTATCTGAAATAGTTCCATATTACACTTGCATAATTTCTCCAGAGCTGACTTTGAAGGAGGCATTCAGTTCCAGCTAGTTCCATATTTTGGCAAGAACTATAATTCTATATAAAAAAAACATATCTTAGGGCGCCTAGGTGGCTCAGTGGGTTAAAATCTCTGCCTTCGGCTCAGGTCATGATTCCAGGTTCCTGGGATTGAGTCCCACAGTGGGCTCTCTTCTCAGCAGGGAGCCTGCTTCCATTCCTCTCTCTCTGGCTGCCTCTCTGCCTTCCTGTGATCTCTGTCAAGTTAATAAATAAAATTTTTTAAAAAACATATTTTATACCAGTTATTCATGTTTATTAACTAAGATATCACAATACAAATAATACAAACAGTTGCTCTTTATTAATACCTTCAACCAAGATCAAAAAATATGTCATATTTTCTCCAAAAATTTTATATCATCTGATAGGTCAGATATATATAAAATTACATTTAAAGTTTTAAAATTATCAGCAAATATTTTCATTTAAATGCAAATTTGAAAAAAATTTACTTTTCCAAACATGACTTTTTATCCTATTTTTTTTTAATTTTGTCGACAACTGATAAAATGTTTAGCGAGACTATAAATGTTAGATAGAAAAAAATGATTAATACATGTAGGTTCAAATTATTATGTTCCATTAAAAATGATTTAGTCTTTGATGAACATCTGTTTGGTAATATGTTGTATCCAGATATAGTAAATTAATGATATATATAAAATTACAGGAAATGACCTTTCGTTCCATTATGAGTAGAGCTTTTATATGCTCTTTGTCACAACCTGTCATCTTGTCATTATGTAGCATTATGTAGCATTTAAAAAATGTATACTCTTCCCTTCGAAGTCTTTTAGAAATCTAACATATGACTTTCTATGGTTTGTGTCTCCATATTCCTTCATTGCCAGTTTGAACAAATCCACATGCTTTGATTCAAAGGTAATAAATACCTATTATTTGGAATAATGATGCTTATTTTTGTTCTCTCACCCTTCGCAGGTGGTTTCATTTTAGCACAGTTCAGAGTTATAACTTCATGCTTATTAAAAACATTTATTATGATCTACATAGATGAATGAAACTTTTATTTTATTAAATTATTTGACAAAAAATCTATTATTTTTAAAAATGTATTTCCTTTGAAGGGTTATTTTAGAGCATTCAGAGAGGATCTAGGAGTGTGGTATTATGCAATTTTTAAGTAGGTATGAAATGGTTATTTATATGATTGTTTCTTTACGGCTTATGTATATTGTCCATTATATGCTATAAAATATTTTGAAAGTAAATTTAAAGTATGTTTTACATAGTTTATTTTTTGGAAAAAATATTGAAATGACTTAGGAAATTCAGTATACACTCAACATTAATTTATTTTGAAATTTACCAGTTGTCTACTGAATCTATTATATGGCAGATATTACTTCAGACTACACTGGTAAATGAAATACTTGGCTTTGTAGAACTTTTATTTTAATGGGTGAGACAATTAAAAGCTATAAACCTTAATAAAAATTGCATAGTGCATTCAAAAATGATGAGTACAATGGGGAAAAAGAAGAATTAGATCAGGGTGAGAAAAATCAAGGTTGCTAGGCAGGGGATGGGGAGCTAAAAGTTTTAATAGGAAGATCAGGGTAGTTACAATGAAGCTAACAATTGAACAAAGGTATGGAAAGGTGATGAATTTGCCCAGAACTATCAGCAATAAGGTCACTCCAGACAAAGGAATTGGCTATCTTGAAGGCCATAAGTTTGGACCATGCCTGGCATATCTGAGGAATAGCAAGGAGGCCACTGTGAGTGACTGAAGAGTAGCAGGGAAAGAGGTCACCGAGGTTAAATGAGTGGCTAGATCATGTGAAAGCTTAGAAGTCATTGTAAAACTCTGGCTTTTATATTTGGAAACTTACTGTGTGATAGAATTTCTGCTAATAACTGATAGTTCAAATGTCCATAAAATTTCAAGGGTTCTTATTCTAGAAAGACAGAATAAAGAAAAAGAGTTCATATTTTCACATGGTGTAACAAATGCTCGGAGATCCAAGTGTAGGAAGCTATGGGAGCACAGATGAAGGCACTAAAATCACACCAAAATATTTGATGACTGTGACTATATATACATTTGTATTTTCTATATTTTTTATAGTCATGGAATCACACAGTATATACTATTCATTGCCTGGCTTTTCTTTTCTCAGCATCATTACTTTGAGAATCTCCAATTGTAAATAGTTCATTTTGATGTTGAATAGTAATCTCTTTAATGAATAGATCATAATTTGTCTTTTCTCTATTGATGGACATTGATGAACATTTCCACTGTTTTCAATTCTTAAAAATAAAGCTGCTATGAAATTCATATACAAGTCCTTGTATGAACATAGGGTATGTTTCTCTTGGTTAAATGCCTAGAAGTAAAATGGCTATTTGTGTAACTGCAACATATTTTGCATTTAAAAAAATTTTCAAACTATTTTCCAAAGTGGTGGTATCATGATATATGCCAACAACAGTTTAGATTTTTTGTTGCTTCCCAATCTAGCTCAGACGCAGTACAATTAGCCTTTATAATTTTAGCCATTCTAATAGATATGTAAGCATGTCTCATTATGATTTTAATTTGTATTTCTTTAATGTCTAAATGTTGAGAAATTTGTCATGTGCTTATAAGCCATCCATATCCTTTTGGTGACATGTCTCTTCAATAATTTTCTTCACATGTAAAATTGGATACTCTGTTTGGTTATTAGTAAGGTTTTTTATTTTTATTCATTTTTTAATAATCAGAGTAGATGTCCATTATCAGATATATAATTTGCAAATCCCTTCTCCATCTTAACGGTTTCTCAATGGAGCTTTGATAGCTGTGTTTTTCAAGAAATATGCTACTTCTTTCCTGGTACACGGAGGTATGACTAGAACATTATCAATGTTGACCTTTGCAAAGAAAATCATGGCTTAAGATATATGTAGTCTGCGGTTGTTGGAAGTGTTCTGTAATATCAAGCATATCTAGTTAGTTGATAATTTTGTTCAAGTCTTACATAACTTACCAATTTGATGACCATTTGTCTATATAATCTTAAAATAAGGGTGTTGAAATTTTTTTCCGTTTCTCTTCTAAGGTGGAAGTTATGACTTTTCTTCTTAGTATTTCCCTATATATCCCCAAATCTGTTATTAAGTATTAAAAGTCAAGAATTATTATACTCCCTGATGAATTCATCCTTTGACTCTTCTGTAATTTTGACTTGATCTTTATGTTTGATAATGAAATTTGCTTAAAATCACTTTTCATTATCTTGATATAACCACCAAAGTTATAGTGTGATTAGTGTTAATACAGCATATTTTTTCTTTTACTTTTTAAGCACTTCTATATTTAATCTTGACAAAGAAACAAAACAGCTTTTTAACTCTGGAAGCATCATTCTAAATTATCTTTTTTTTTTAAAATGAAGCAGTAGCAATTTTTGTTAAGGGACCTAAACTGAAAGTAGGTTTAGAAATTTATTTATTCATTTATTTATTTAGTAAAAGATTTTATTTTGTTTATGGACAGCAAGAGAGAGATAGAGAGAGAGAGAGAGAGAGAAGAAGCACACAAGCAGGGGGAATCACGTGCAAAGGGAGAGGAAGAAGCAAGCTCCTTGGGGTGCAAGTAGTCCCATGCAGGGCTGGATCCCTGTACACTGGAATCATGACCTCAGCCAAAGGCAAACATCTGCTTAAACAACTGAGTCATCCAGGCACCCATAGAAAATTTAAAAAAAAAAAAGACCTTTTAAAAACATTTTGTTTCTTTCTTGTATTTGTTTTAATATTTTATTTATTTGACAGACAGAGAGACAGGAAGAGGAACTACAGCAGGGCAGAGGGAAAAGGAGAAGCAGGTTTCCCACTGAGCAGAGAGCCTGATGTGGGGCTCCATCCCAGGACCCTGGTATCATGACCTGAAAAGAAGGGACACTTAATGGAGGAAGCCACCCAGACACCTCTTTTCTTTGTTTTTAATATATGGCAACTGATGCTTCCCAGCCACGAGGAGCATATTACCCATTGATTAAATCTTTGATAACAACCTATTTTAAAAGGTGTGTAAATATATACTTACTCAGATTTATACACTTTGTGTTTTCTTCATAGTTTGGGGCTGGACCCCATGGTCACAACACTGCTTCCAGTCTTTGCCTTCCCATCGTTTGATACCAGGTATTTGGTCAGCAAAGCAAATTAGTATCAATATTAATAAGCCCTTGGCACCATATCTCTGGAGCAGGGGTTGCTCTTAGCCAAGGCCCAGAGCAGTTGACCTTCCCTCGCTAGTGCTATAGCCCCAAGGAGTAGGTCCCTGCCACCAGAACTCAGTCTTACATGTTATGCTAAGCAGACAAAACCAAAACAGGAAAGCTCCGACAGCTTTCACTGGCATGCCTCATCTCCAACTCCCTCAACGTCCAGGCAGTACCAGATGACAGGGAGGGGTCTTGGTCCAACATATGGGAGGGAAGGAAGTAGCCACAAGCAAGTACCTGCCTCTCTGTTCCTTTCTTTCATGAGCAGGTTGTAAGGAGGAGGAAGAGGAAGGGGAAGAGAGGTGAACTTCAAGGGGTGAAGGCCTCAGGTAGGCAGCTGGCTCCTGCCAGTAGGAAAGGGACAAAGGAGAGGCAGTGAGTCTTTCAGGGAGGGTGGGGGGTAAGGGTTCCACCTTATGATGGAATCTGGACAGGAGTAATGGTGATACTAGACATTTGAGTCCACCATTGGCAAGCTGGGCTGGGTGTCAGGGCAGATAGGCCTCCCTGGGCAACGGCACATGAGAGAAGGTGGAATTCTTCTTCTCTGAGGAGCAGGTGGAGCTTTGGGTGTTGGGAAAGCATAGACAGTATTGTTCCAGGGCCAAGGACAGGTCTGGGTACCTCTGGTTGGAGGTCAAGGCCACAGTATGATCCAGGTCTTCTACCAGCAGCTTGAAGGTACCACATGCCAGCCACCCCTCATTATTGTGTATAACTCTCTGGTGCACTTATTGGCTTATCCATCAAATGACTCCTTCAGCAGCTTGAAAACCACCTCCACAGGCACTCCAGGATATGGGAGGCTTCCAGAGTGAAAATTTTGCACAGGATCACCCCAAAAGACCAGAAGTCACTCTGGTGGATGTAGATCTGGTCAAACATGGCCTTAGGGACCATCCACTTCACAGGCAGTCCACTGTTGGTTGTCTTTTTATAGTAACTGATGTGGTGATATCTCTGGCAAGGCTGAAGTCTGAGATCTTCATCATGTTGTCCTTTGTCACCAGCACTTCCCTGGTGGCTAGGTCTTGGTGTATGCACTTCTTGGAGGCAAGGTACTCCATGCCTCAGGCTACCTGGTAGGCACAGGATACCAGGTCCTTGGAGGAGAGTTGCTCTGCTGCATTGAGGCTGATATTGTAACAGTACTCCAGGTCAGGAGGCCTCTGGGCCTGCAGGTACTCCTGTATGTTGTCTTTGGAGGCATATTCCATGAGAGTGTACGAAGGGCCGTCCTGTGTGCAGGACCCAGCAGGTGGATGGTGTCCTTGTGTGTCCAATCATCTTCATCATCTCCATTTCTGAGATTAGGTTTGACCGGTCTTTCTCTGTTGCATCTGACTTCAACATCTTCAAAAACACTTTAGTCAAATGGTTGGATTTGTCTTTGTCCAGCCCAATGGCCTCCTCCAACACCACCTGCCCAAAGTAGGCCTGTCAAGGGGTCTGCCTAAACTGCCTACAACCAGCCTGCCTCCAGGCAGTTATGAACTCTAGATTATCCTCAAAAACATTAAACCACAAGCTAAAAATTCTCTTCACTAGGTCTCTGTCGCAGGTCTAATTTATTATCTTTCATCATTTATCTTTTTCCTAATTCTTATTTTCAGTATAGTTTATTTTGCTTCCAGGTGTTTCCCCTGGTTTCTGTATGCTGTTTCATGGGGAAGAATTATCCTGTCCTAAAATTATTTCTTGAGCATTCATTACATCTCTCAGTTAAAATGGGTTCTTTTAAGGTATTGATTCATTTGAGTTTTCTCAAAATGGGAAGAATTTTCAAAATGGTGTTTTCCTCAAGGTTCAGAGTATGTCTTAGCCTCATCTTTACTCTTGTTGAAATTCACTTTTCAAATTCTTGTCCCTCTTTTTATCTTTTTAAATTAAAATGTTTTATTTTTACTATTTTTTTATTTGAGTATAGTTGATATTCAGTGTTACATTGGTTTCAGGTTTTCAATATCTCCATACATTATTCTATGATCACTACAAATATAGCCACCATCTGTCACCATATAACACTATTATAATATCATTGACTATATTCTCTACACTGTCCCATACCTCCTTTTAAAATCTCAGATTTTTATGTTTTCTCTTATTCCAATTTTCGACCATCATTTTACTTGGTTACTTTAATAAAATATGCCTGATTACACACTCTTTGCTGAACACCATAGCATTTGATTTATTGTAGTCTTCTTTTTTTTAATTAACCTATAATGTATTATTAGCCCCAAGGGTACAGGTCTGTGAATCGCCAGGTTTATGCACTTCACAGCACTCACCACAGCACATACCCTCCCCAATGTTCATAACCCCACCACCCACTCCCTACCCTCCCCCCCACCCCGGCAACTCTCAGTTTGTTTTGTGAGATTAAGAGTCTCTTATGGTTTATCTCCCTCCGATCCCATCTTGTTTCATTTACTCTTTTCCTGTTCCCCAAACCCCCCAAATTGCACCTCCATTTCCTCATATCAAGGAGATCATATGATAGTGTCTTTCTCTGGTTGACTTATTTTGCTAAGCATAATAACCTCTAGTTCCATCCATGTCAACGCAAATGGCAATATTTTATTTCTTTTGATGGCTGCATAGCATTCCATCATATATATATATATATATATATACCATTCATTTGTTGATGTTTGTTGATGGACATCTAGGTTCTTTCCATAGTTTGGCTATTGTGGATATTACTGCTATAAACTTTTGGTGCACGTGCCCCTTTGGATCATATAGCAGTCTTCTTTACCTCTATCAGAACCCCAGGAAGCTTTATTTATTTATTTACTCACATAAAAAGATGATCCAACACAACGTTTTTTGATGTTCAAATGTATTATAATGTCATACCGCTTAACACTATGCTTACTGCTCTCTTTCAATGTCTGACTAAATCCTCATCATCACTATGCCATTTAATGAGAAAGAACATTTGAACTCTGAGTTCTCTCCATATCAGGGATTGAAGACTGAATCCTTCTGTTTGTGCAGGTAAAATAAATGTTGATATCGTCTGTTCTGCACATACCCCATCCTGTTCACCAGAATATTCACCATCAAAATATATGCAAAATGAAAACCATCCCTCACCACTTCTATTACCACCCCGCATGCTAAAAACACCATCATATGTTCCTGAATTATTGACTTGATTGATAACCCCACTTCCACAGATACTGCACTCCTTTCTCCCTGCAAATTTATTTTGGTACAGCAATTTAACCTAAAAATCAAGTCAGATGATTTTATTCTGCTGTTGAAAGTCTTTTGGTATCTTCCCCTTTCATATTAAATAAAAACTGAAGGTGTTTCAATGTACTAGAAGGTCATACATCAATACGTTCTTCCTCTCTCCACCACTATGAACTCCTCATTGGCCTCCTTGCTTTTCCTCAAAAGTAACAGACAAGCTGTTCACACAAAGTCTATATACTTACTTGCTCTGCCTAGAGCAATCTTTTCCTTTAATATCTGTATAACACTCTCCTTCACTTCCTGGGTCTTTGTGCAAATAACATCTCATAAATGAGATATAACCACCCAACACAAAATAAAATTAACTTTCATCCCAGAATTCTCCAATGGCTTTTACCTTTCTTGTATTTCTTTGTAACACTTATCACCATCAACCATCAATCATTATTCTATTACTGGTTTATTTTCTTATTGGAGACAGAGAGAGAGAGAATTGGGAGGGTGCGCAGAGGAAGAAGAAAACACCCCACTGCCTAGAAAGCCTGCTGGGGAGTGACATCCCAGGACCCTGTGATCATTACCCAAGCCAAAGGCAGTCACTCAATGGACTGAGCCACCGAGGTGCCCCTCTATTATTGGATTATTTCACTATTATATTTCAAAAGAATGTAAGCTCTTTGTGGTCTGGTATTTAATATGTTTTATTAATTGAAGTATTCTCAGAAAGGTAGCTGGCAGATTGTAAGGGCTCACTAAACTGTATTTTGTTGTTATTATTGGGCTCCTTTATGGGCTTTACCTCTTACGCTAGAAGTCTATCCTTCAGATGTAAGCCATAAGAATAGAGCCCTGCTGCCTGTTCAAATGTGTAAAAAGCCTGTATTAAGTGGGTATTTTAAAAGCTAAATGAATGGCTTAATAGTTGTATATCGGGGGAAAGGGAACATATTTTCCACGGTTTAGAATGGAGTTCTTTTATAGAGTTCTTGTACAAGCCTACACTATTGAACGATAATGGGCAGTTGTACATTACAATTATACAAACACTTTGGTAATTTATATCCTTTTTTTGTAATTCATGACTGGATCATTTAATTCCTTAGGAACATTATAGCATTTCAACTTTTCATGTTCTCTAAACTTATTGGGGTTGCTACCTTTTTTATTCAAATGGAGAAATAGTCATGATTTAATCTAAATAAAGTGTTACTGATTGTGTTGTTTTCTAGGAATGGGTCGCACATGCTTGTTTTAAAGTTTTGTTAAATTCTCAAGTCTGTCACTGATAAAAGCCTTTTGTAGATTAGAACTTGATCAAAACGGAAAAGTTATGTAACACCAATTGTTATACTATCTTTGTTTCCATCTTGCATTGTAATAACACCCATCTTAACTCTATTTAAGACAAATCATTGCCAGATGGATTTCTGGCATTGATTGCATGATATGAAATCTAGTATAACTAAAAGTTTTTGGTTTTAGTAGCATATAAATCAATTTAGAAAAATATATGTATTTGAATATAAGATAAAGTTTTAAATTATTTGGCAATAGTAAACTAAACTTTTTTTTTGTAAATTTTTATTTTCTCAAATTTCATTGAGCTCTTTTGCAATAAGAAACAAGCTACAAAAAATTAAGGTTTATTTACCCCAATTCAAAATTATTAGGAATATAATCATAGAGGTTGAAGTATTTAAAATATTGAACCCAAAATATTTTCTTAGGTAAATTCATGAATGCTGAGCATTCACTGTTAAAATATACTAATACTATTGATAGACTGGTAGAAGCCTAAAATCAAATATTTATTAAATATTTATATCCATATCTTTTCATGGCTTGGTAATTCATTTCTCTAGCATTAAATAATATTCCATTGTTTGCATGTACTACACTTTATTTGACCTTTCACCTATGGAGGATATCTTGGTTGCTTCCAAGCTTTTGTCAGGTATGAATCAAACTACTATAGACATCTTTGTGGGTTTAGATTTCATCTTCTTTGGATGAATACCAAGAACTGCTACTGCTGAATCATCTGGCAAGAAAATGTTTAGTTTTGTAAGAAACTGCCAAGTTGTTTTCCATTCTTTATTCTCAATAGACATGGAAGAACATTCCTGTTGCTCCACATCCTCACCAACATTTCGTGTTCTGTTGTCAGTGCTCTGGATTCTGGGTATGTACTGGTGTCTCTTTTTTGTTTTAATTTGCATTTTCCTGATGACATATGATGTGAAGCATCTTTTTATATGCTTATTTGCCATCTGTAATATTTTCTTTTGTGAGGTATCTGCTAAGGTCTTTAGCTCATTTTTAATCAGGTTTTTCCCCTGATTGTTGAGTTTTAAGGGGTCTTTGTGTATTTTTGATTAACAGTCCTTTGCCAGATGTGTATTTTGCAAATTTTTTCTCATAGTTTGTGCTTTGCCTTTTCATTCTCTTGGCATTGTGTTTCACAGAGTAGACATTTTTAAATTCAGTGCTTGTGCTTTTGTAGCTAAAGTTATTGCCAAAACCAAGGTCATTTAAATTTTCTTCTATATTACCTTCTACATGTTTCATGTTTAGGTTTATAATTCAATCTGAGTTAATTTTTGTGAAGAGTGTATGATATCTGCCTGGATTTATTTTATTTTATATTATATTTTTACTCCAGAACCATTTGTTTAAAAGATTGTATTTTGCTCTCTTGTATTGCTTTTGCTTTTATATTAAATATAAAATATAATTGATAATATATATTCTGTTGCTTTAATCTAGTCTTTCTGTGGTATTACAATATCTTGCTTACAATTATCGTTATGGGAAACTTTTTTTAAGATTTTATTTATTTATTTGACAGAGAGAGAGATCACAAATAGGCAGAGAGACAGACAGAGAGAGAGATGAGGAGAAGCAGGCTCCCTGCTGAGCAGAGAGCCCAATGTGGGACTCGATCCCAGGCCCCTGGGATCATGACCTGAGCCGAAAGCAGAGGCTTAACCCACTGAGCCACCCAGGCGCCCCATCGTTATGGTAAACGTTGAAGTCAGTCCTCAGTCTTTGTTCTCCTTCAACACTATGTTGACTATTGTGAGTCTTTGCCTCTCCATATAAACTTTAAAATAAGTGTGTTAATATTAAAAAAAAGAACTTGCTGGAATGCATTAATTGTATAGATAAACTTGGAAACCAGTGACCTCTTGAGCTTAGCAGGAGATAGACCATGGACATCAGTTGTCACAGTGGTGCCTCTGGCAGAACCTATTGCAAATCCCTAGGCAAAAGGAGACCTCAAGGATCTGAGAGAATGTCTAAGAAGTACTTGATACATCCCTTGGGTATGGTTTATTGAAGTGTCCACCTGTCTGAAAGCTGGGGAATCTAGATAAGGGAGGGAAAATTAGTTATGATAAAACATATCAACAAACATCAATAAATTTTGTAAAACTAATTGTCATGGCTCATATACAATATGACCAACAGAGGGGCCGTCAGAAGGAAAGCATCAGTTATGTTTAATGTGAAATTTTTTATTCAAAATAAAGCAATGTGAGGGGAAGACACAATGAGAAAATTACCATTTTTAAAATGGTTAAACTTCTTACAAAATGGAATAGGTTTTATGTTCTAAGTAGTATATTGAAAAGTAAAACATTGGGGCGCCTGGGGTCTCAGTGGTTTGGGCTGCTGCCTTCGGCTCAGGTCATGATCTCAGGGTCCTGGGATTGAGTTGCGCATCAGGCTCTCTGCTCCGCAGGGAGCCTGCTTCCCTCTCTCTCTCTCTGCCTGCCTCTCTGCCTACTTGTGATCTCTGTCTGTCAAATAAATAAATAAAATCTTTAAAAAAGAAAAGTAAAACATTAAAAAATAAAATTTTAATTAAAAAATTATGTAATTAAAAAAAAGGTTAAAAATAGCAGAACCATTTTTCCTATAACTGGAAAATACATTGTATATATATCTATCAAAAATCACTTGTCATGGGGGCGCCTGGGTGGCTCAGTGGGTTAAAGCCTCTGCCTTTGGCTCAGGTCATGATCCCAGGATCCTTGGATCGAGTCCCACATCAGGCTCTCAGCTCAGCAGGGAGCCTGCTTCCTCCTCTCTTTCTCTCTGCCTGACTCTGCCTACTTGTGATCTCTGTCAAATAAATAAATAAAATCTTTTATAAAAAAATTTTTAAAAATAACTTGTCATGTCTGGAATCAGGAGCATATGGAAAAAAATAATATCTGAGGACAATACTTCTGCCATGTTTTGTGCCTTGTTAATATTTTGAAAACAGTCAGGCAACTTTTAGCTTTATTGAAATACCTGCTAAGATACCAGCAGTGCCTTTTGGAGCCCTATGACTATAAAGATTAATTGCAAATATTCAAAATGTTTACTATGGTGTCACTATTTAGGGCCACCACCAAGTATGTTTCAGAAGTAAGCATAACTGTTACTCTTCCATAAGGCAAAAGGGCATATTTTCAGGAGTTCCATCTGCTGTACCAGGAAGTGAATCAAGTAATGATTTTTGTCTATAAAATAATTCACTTTTCAATCTAACATTACTCATTCCACATTATAATAATAAAAACTAGGAGGAGACTAAAACAAACAAACAACTACAACTACAACAACCAGCTTTTCCTTCAGTGGAAAAGTAAATATAACCTTATGAGTAGCCTGAAATTTATTTTTAAATATTTTTAAGATAAACGTTTTTGTTAGAAAACCATATATTTTATATTACTAAGAAATAACAGGCACTGTTTTATTAACTTCTAAAAAGTCTAGTTACTTCTATTTATCTATTAACTCATCTCTTTATGAAGTAGAACATGATCACACCTATTGTATCTACCCAAGTTTGTATGCTTTGGTTATTTTATGTTTGCTATTTCCTTGCTTAATTTTTACAATATTTGATACACAATAGTACCTTTAAGTCCATCTATGGTTTCACAGAATTTGTTTGAACTTCATAAAAATGCACCATACTTTTTGCACTGTCCTTGTTTTACTTCTCTATTAGCTTTCCAAGATTTATTCACTTTAGAGTGTGTATTTTATTTTTATTCCTCCATAATGCTATGTTTACAAATTTGTATTTATCTGAACTTTTAAAAATATATTAATTATATACCATTTCTCATCTCACGTAACACTCATGTTACTTCTACACTTATCAGATATTATGTAACTGAAAACCACAACTCAGCAACAATAGAACACCATTTTTCAAAATTAAATGGCTTACCAGAATTCTTTAATTCTATCCTTTATTTGTATTAGATGACCATTTATTCTGGTATTTAACATTGTTCATATGGAGAAAAGCTTATAAGTTGATATTCCATAAATAGAAGGATTTATTATGATTGATTAATTATTTTCATTTAGAACGCATAGAATATGGTTGATTTAATATTTCTTTCTTACTCTCTGCCTGGAACATAGTGCTATCTATGTAATAGCCACTAAAATATTAAGTTAATTACCTAGACTTTAAACTGCATATTAATAGGAATAACATACAGAACTCTTCTCAGATTGGGACCCCTGGGTGGCTCAGTCAGTTAAACGCCTGAGCCTTTAGCTCAGGTCATGATCTTAGGGTCCTGGGACTCAGTTCTGCAACAGATTCCCTGCTTAGCCGGGAGTTTGCTTCTCCCTCCCCCTGCTGCTCCCCCTGCTTGTGCTCTCTCTCACTCTCTCTCTTACAAATAAATAAAATTTAAAAAATGAATTCTTCTCAGATAGCTAATATAGAATATCGTCTTTGTATTCATCAAAGGGAAAGTGCCATATAATAATGAAATTCAAACTACTTCAAATTCATTTTTTAACCAGTAAGAAAGTACTGGAAACAAGCCAAAAATGTCTTCAATGAATTAAAGAAATAGATTGATTTTCAATATCTTAATGTTTCTAAAATAATTTGCAATATTTTTATACTAGATATCAGTGTAAATATTCATTATACAAGGATATTCTAAAAATAAACCTGAGAAAACTACTTGACATATATGATGACAAAAACCAGTTTGACAAAAGTCAGTTTGGGTAAAAATTACAACACCTACCACCTGAAACTCTTGTTCTATAATTTAATTATTTTAATTTACAAAAATACAAAAATAATATATCAGAGTAAGTATATTGATAGCTTTGAAGGTATGCTCTGGTTGTGCACTGTTTACTATTTAAAGGGGAATCAAATATGTGATGCTTATGGTGTGACTATATTAAAATTCAACAAGTTCAGAAGCATACGAGGAATAGAATAAAGACAAAAGATGACCCTTACTTATCCTAAAGATAGACCATGGTATATATGTGCTAGTTGGGGAGAGAATCCAGTCAGTAGATGGTTGATGTGGTAGTGGGAAAACAAAGACACAACGTTTTGGTTGAAAGTTTAGCACTATATTTAACAAAGTGAAATTGTGTGTTAATAGCCTTGAATAAAATCCAAAAAATATTTTCAATTAATTGAAGATTATTTAGGAAAAACTTGAAAAATACAACTTGATAAGGATTCCAATAAAAGATTCATAAGCAATACAAGTTTCAGAATTTTTAGTATATTTTCCCTAAAGAGCCATTTGATTTCAATTACAAAGAATTCTATTTGCCTGCCACTTAAATAAGAGGAAATTATTTGGTTTTGTAATAAGTCAATAAAATAAATTAACATATCTTTAGAAAACAGATAGGCACACTAATTTAAAAAGAATAGTGCTTAACCTGTTCAGCAAACATTTGGAAAATTCCTTGCCATCAGCTAGCTCTGGAGTTCTGCTAGGTGAGTAAGGCCATGTATGTTACTGCTCAGAGTACTGACGCAAAGCAATTGTCTCCTTCACATCCATTTTTTGCTGTTGATAAGTCATGCTATGTTGTTTAGAGATCCATAGATGGCCCTACATGAAGGCCTTTTTTTGTGTGTATATGGGTGACTGTGATTTAACTTTCAAATAAGATGGCTCCTGATTTACAATGATTCAACTTATGATATATTTGGCAATGATGTGAAAGTGAAAGTGATTCAGTAGAAACTGTACTTTGAAGTTTGAATTTGGTTCTTTATAAAAAAAGCCAGTGACATGTGGTATGGTGCCATCTTGTGATGCTGGGCAGTGGCAGTGAGCCACATCTCCCAGTCAGCTAGAAGATTACAGGGGTGAACACCTGATATTCTTACAAGCATTCTATATAACCATTCTTCTTTTTTTTAGTGTAATATTTAATAAATTGCATGTGATATTTGATACTTTGTTATAAAATAGGCTTTGCTTAAGATGATTTTGCCCAAATGCAGGTAAATGTAAGTATTCTGAGTATGTTTAAATAAGCTTAAGGTAAGCTATGATATTTGATAGTTTAGGGGTATTAAATGCATTTTCAATTTTTTATGTGTTTCTCTGTACATAGCCCCCTTGTAAGCTGTGGAATATCTCTATATGAATAGTAGCCTTGGTATGGCTTACATATTATTGGCCAGAAACATCTAGAACAGTACGTGTGCCATATAATTGTCTACAACATCAAACAAGTTTCTTGAAACTTGTGCCAAAGAGGTTATGTCTTTAAGGAATGGATCAAGAAGATGTGGTATATATACACAATGGAATACTATGCAGCCATCAAAAGAAATGAAATCTTGCCATTTGCGACAACATGGATGGAACTAGAGCGTATCATGCTTAGTGAAATAAGTCAAGCAGAGAAAGACAACTATCATATGATCTCCCTGATATGAGGAAGTGGTGATGCAACATGGAGGCTTAAGTGGGTAGGAGAAGAATAAATGAAACAAGATGGGATTGGGAGGGAGACAAACCATAAGTGACTCTTAATCTCACAAAACAAACTGAGGGTTGCTGGGTGAGGGGGTTTGGGAGAAGGAGGTGGTATTATGGACATTGGGGAGGGTATGTGCTTTGGTGAGTGCTGTGAAGTGTGTAAACCTGGTGATTCACAGACCTGTACCCCTGGGGATAAAAATATATGTTTATAAAAAATAAAAAATTAAAAAAAAAAAGGATTCTTATTTCAGAAGGGTTCTCTCAAACGTAAGATTTTTCAGAAGTTAAGTGAAAATCTGACCAAACTAAACATTTTTCCATTTTCCCTAGTGAGCAAAGATAGCTAAAACCTATCTGCCATTTTCAACACTGTACTCAACGATTGTAATTCTAATTTAAGAACAGATTATTTATATCAAAACCACATGTTGGCCTAATCTTATACAATATTCATAAATCTCACTCAGAGCCTTGGACAATTTTATTTGTTGAGTCTATATGGTACTACAGACATTCATCTTTTTTGACCTCATAGCTTCATGTATGTCTATACTTTTGAAAATACATGCATCATAGTTCCATTGTTAAATGTCTGGGTTATAAAATGTGCTATGCTATCAAAATGGTAATAAGAACATACAAATGACCTGATGTAATGAACTGGACCAGATTGCCAGATATCACATTTCATACCAGAAAGATTCAGTGGTAAGTTGTAAAATGGCCAGCTATACTTCGACTGAATTATAACTCATTTAACTTCTTTCTTTGTGTACAGTATTATACATTAGTCAGTATTATAGTAAATAAGTACTTTGGACAGATGTAAATATGCTGTAATAAAAAATGTTTTTCTTCTTTCTTTTAGTCCTTTTTACTTGTAAGACTAGCCACAAATACCATGCCTCCCCCAAAATAATTTGCAATCCAAATTTATCTCTAAATGAATGTATTGCACAGAAAAAAAAATATATATATACACTTACAGTAGACATGTTCAAAAATAGTTACACAACAACAGGGCTCTATATGTAAGCAGTATAGTTGTTTTGTTTTGTTTTGTTTTTTCTTTAAAAAAAAGAGGTTATGTGAAATATTGGAATTTTATTTCCAGGCCTAGTATTTCAAGACAGTTAACTACACTTACGGTGTCAACAGCCTCTTGTTGGCAGTATGATTTTATTGGCTCCATGGAATAACAGCAAGAATTTACTATTGCTTCTTTCTTTTATGACACACACAGAAAAAAAAAAATTGACACATTTGCTCAAGACCAACCAGAATCATTTTAACCTATCAAAATTGATGGGAGGCCTTCACTGCCAAAGTCACTGCTGGGTTTTCACAATTCATTGCAGACAATCTGCTACTCCCATTAGGATAAAGGAGAGAAGAGTCATAATCAGGGAAGAAAGCTGGATTAATACTTGTAATTATCATTGAATTATTTAGCCTGCTATAGGATTAATATTAGTAGTGTCATTTGATAATTTTCTCTCATTTTATTAAACACAACTGTGAGTAATTACCCTACCTAATATTTCTCTGTATTGGCTGACTAGCTTGCAAACATTCATGAAAATATCCATTAGCCACACATATAAAACGCTGCATTATGATGCTGTTGAATCAGAACACACCACTACCTGATCCTGTAGCTCTTTGAGGATTTGCAAATCAATTAATTCTATGTTTATTGGATTCTTACCATACAATTAGAAAATTTATAATAGAGTCCATGAACATTATTAGTTTTACCATTTTAAACCAGCAATCACACTTTGATTTTTACAACAAAGGCACAAATATAAACACACACATTTGGATCAGTTTTCTGTTAGTCTGTCTGGACTTCAAAATCCTATTCCTCAAGATAATGCACACCAAAGTTCTGGATTAAACAAGAAATTAGATGGCACCTGAACACTTGGTTTAATATTCTCAAAAGGACTATGCAACTTATTTCTTACATTATGACATTGTTTTACAAAGATCCACACTTTTATAAGGTTAGTATTTTTAATAATCAATAAAGTCAATCATGATGAAAAATCAAACAAAAATTTCTACTTTTTGCTTTTGCCCCCTCCATTTAGAACTTATTTATAGCCTGATAATTCAAAGGTCCCTATGTTTATGAAAATCTGGACAGAAATAGCTCTAAGATCCCATTCAGAACTTGATATTAATCTAAGTCTTTTGGCTCCATTTATCCTGAGAGCAAAGAGTAGGACAAAGGATTTGAGTACTGTTGGTTTATCTGGGAGATTATCCAAGGTAGAAAAGAATGGGAAAGTGATACAGTGAAGAAGCAACTTTGTCAAAGAGGTACATTGTTGATATAATTGTTGTGGATAGAAAATGAAGGCTTGCTTTTACTGAAAGGTCCTGAGAAACTTCTTTAAGTTGTCCTCATGAAGACCTGAAAACTGACAATTTTACCTATGGTTCTTATTTCCACTTCACTGAGAGCTGTCCTCAGAGGACATTAACTCTCCTACACTTTTGGGTTGTGTTGGAGACATTCTAAAATGAGAGAGAGAACATGAGATGCTATCAGTGTTAAGTAACTGCAATTTCCCATGGAACTATCCACCACAGGTTTGGCTATAATCAGGTGTTGGGCCTTGATATCACAGGGATTTGAGGCAGTATCATTTTAGGTTAATCATTATATCTTAAATTTCCAAAAACTTCAACTGATGAAACTTTGATTATACATCTATAAATATAACAATAAATCTACAGTATTCAAATTATTTTCATAGAAATACACAAACAAAGCATCAATTGATTAATATTTAAATGTTACAAAATACTGAACTGAAAGAATTTGGTCATAGAACAACGTGTAAGAAGTAGAACTTAGGTTTAGGTTTGAACTCAGGATGCATTTGAGACTCAGTTAAGAAATTGAATTGAGAGGGGCGCCTGGGTGGCTCAGTTGGTTGGACGACTGCCTTCAGCTCAGGTCATGATCCTGGAGTCGCAGGATCAAGTCCCACATCGGGCTCCCAGCTCCATGGGGAGTCTGCTTCTCCTTCTGACCTTCTCCTCGCTCATGTTCTCTCTCACTGTCTCTCTCTCTCAAATAAATAAATAAAATCCTTAAAAAAAAAGAAATTGAATGGAGGGACGCATGGGTGGCTCAGTGGGTTAAGCCACTGTGTTCGGCTCAGGTCATGATCCCAGCGTCCTGGGACAGAGCCCCAAATCAGGCTCTCTGCTCAGCAGGGAGCCTGCTTCCTCCTCTCTCTCTGCCTGCCTCTCTGCCTGCTTGTCATCTCTCTCTGTCAAATAAATAAATAAATAAAATCTTAATAAAAAGAAATTGAATGGATGTCTGACTATCTTATAGGTTTGCTAAAAATCAGTGACTTTGTGTTCACGTGTGGCTATGCAGGAATTTTTAACTTTCTCTAAGAAGTTATTAGATTTGATTATATAATGGCAGTAAAGGATGGGGAAAAGCAAAGTACAAACCCCATAAAGACAAAGACACTGAGTATGAGAAAAGAGTAATAGATAAGAAGAATCAGTGCATTTGAGGAAAATGGGAATTGAAATACACAATGATTGTTGATTTTTTTAGATGGAGAAAACAAAACTAGCTTGCAAGAAGGAAATAACAGAAGACATGTTGTGATGTGATACAGAATCCTGGAAAAGGCAGTAACGTGGAATAAAGGAGTAGGGAGAGCATATCAGGTAATTTGGATAGGAAGGAGTTAGGAGATAATTGCTTGATAAATTTTATATGGCCCACTTAAATGCACAGATTTCTCTTCTTTAATTTATATGGAGAACAGGGTGTCCTTTCTCTTCCCTTTCAGAGCACCAGAGGTGTACTCTTTCAGACTGAAAACCTGAAAAGCTCAGGACTCAGTTGCTTAAGCACAGCTGAGAGGACCTATTTCAATTAAGATTTACATTTTGCTGTAGGTAGTAGACTGTCAAAAGTGGTTTAACCATATTTTTTCATTTAACAAGAAGACTACAGAGAGTGTTTTCTGGTGTTGGTTCAGAGTCTTAAGAAAGTCAAGTGAAGTATCTTAGAGGTTTTCCTGGCTTTTTATTCACAGTTGCAAAAATTGCTGTTGTGGTTCTCACTATTAAGCCCACATTTCTGGCAGAAAGATAGAGGTAAAAGAGAATGATATCTTGTATGACTGATACCTTGTCATATGGTTGCAATGTAACTAGAAAAGAGACAATAAAATATTTGATGTTGTTTTAAGTTTCTTTGTTGTCAATCCCTCAGTGCTTTCTGATATTAAAGGAAAAAGCAGATGGATATTGACCTGGCAACTATCAACACCTGTCAGTCTCTCTTGGATAACCAATATCTCTATAATCTCTTCTTCCCAGTAAAAAAAATAAAATATATTCATAACCCACACTGTGCCATCTCAAGTTACTGCACCAATATAAAATTACAATGATTTTCAGTTGTTTCAAATGGACAGAATACCCTTCCTTATGATATCATGTCTTAGAAGATAGATAATTGGCTTGCTACTAATATACCCATATGTGACTGTGGAAGATACAGGAAAAAAATAATAATATTTATTTATTCCTTGGGTTGACCCTGTTTACACAGATGCATTACTATTAGAAAAGGTTGGTTTGGGACATTGGAATGAATTTACTTAATGGGTCTGTATGTAATTGGGTAGGAGGAAATTTTTAATTTCTACAAAAATTATTAGAATTCTATCTTATTCTCTTTTGTTAATTTTCACATGTTAACAAAGCCAACGTTTTTGTCTAGCAGACAAGATCTTAAATCCTAACAAAACTCAATTTTTTCCTTTTTTTTTTAAGTTTGAGAGTCTCATGTTCTCTCATGCTGCTTTAAATACAACTCAAAAAAAAAAAGGAGCTAAATGGGGCAGTAAGACCAGACTTTTTATTTTATTTTATTTATCTTATTTTTAATTAAAAAATTAAAGATTGTATTTATTTATTTGAGAGAGAGAGAGAGAGAGCATGAGTGGGGCAGGGGGATGTAGCGGCAGAGAGAGACTGAGAAGTATATTCCCTAATGAGCAGGAAGCCCGATATGGGGCTCGATCCAAGGATCCTGACTGAGATCATGACCAGGGACAAAGGCAGATACATGTGTAACATCCCTTTTTTCTGGGAAACAATACTTGACAAGAGATGTTTGAAAAAGTACTGGGGAATCAACTTTAATCGGAGATACAGAAATTTAATGGACTTTTGTAAAGCTACGGGATCCAAATGATGGGAATCCCAGCCCGTTTAGGTTGTGAACCACAGAGTATTCTTCTCTGTAATATTTTATTTTCTTCCATGTCTACTAACTCCAGTCCAAGTTCACTGATCTCTTTTTAGATAGTGCAAAACATGGCAAAGAATACCAAACAAGTGCCCAATATTCTACATTTATTACATCATTTCTAACATACAGAAGTGTTTCATCAAGGCTGGTTCTGTGAACGAACCCAGTTATGCTAAAGTGTGTTTTGTTCTCCAAGAAATTAAATGAATGATTATCACACAATTATAAAATATTTGTGTCAAGAATTTTTATTCAAAAATTAATAAGAGAAGCAGATATTAAAATTAGTTCACATGGGTATTTGGGATATAAGCAGAGTTGTGCAGCAGAAGTGCTCTGGGCCCATAATTTGGGTTATTTAATTTATGTTCTCTAATGAAAAATCACTAACTAGCATTATTGTTAACAAGAATCTTGTGCATTATCATCAGTTTTCTACATTACAACCTCTTGCTCTACAGTTTGTAAATAACTTTGTCAATAGCAAGCTAATAAACGGGGTGACTCCAATGGATTGAGATAATCTCCAGAGTTTCTGCTACATAATGCCCAGGACTCCATTGAAAGGACACCTAAGAATTTATTTTGCCCAAAAATTTGATCATTTTCTTCACTGTCCTTACCTATTTTCCAAACCTAGTCCTTTTGCTTCATCTTTCAGTCTACGGACAACCCTGTATCTGACTGACTTGTTAATTCTGGGAATGTTTTGCAGATTAATTTGCTTGCCGGAGGTGGTTCCTCTAATTGATGTCTAAGAACCCTAATTAGTTAAGAAAACTTTTTAAAAACATTTTTATTGCTACTTATTATTATTATTATTATTGCTAATATCTCTATTATAAATAATTCACAAGGGCATCTTTCTGGCAAAAGACAAAGAGCTGGCTACTAGTAGAAAAAGTACATTTGACTCTGTCAGTGAAAGTGGTAAAGGGATTTGAGAAAATAAGACAAAGCACTGGAATTATGTGTTAAAACTTTAAATATTATAGACACATTTACTTAATTTCTAATACTGTTGTTGCTTATAATTAAATAAGATATTTTCCATGAACCACGCATTACAGCAAATATATTGTTTATACAGATTAAATTTTCATCAAAAGGGACGCCTGGGTGGCTCAGTTGGTTAAGCAGCTGTCTTTGGCTCAGGTCATGATCCCAGCGTCCTGGGATCGAGTCCTGCATCGGGCTCCTTGCTCGGCCGGGAGCCTGCTTCTCCCTCTGCCTCTGCCTGCCATTCTGTCTGCCTGTGCTTGCTCTCTCGCCCACTCTCTCTGATAAAGAAATAAAATCTTAAAATAAATAAATAAATTTTCATCAAAAAATTGTAAGTGTATTTCATTGTAGGATCATGATAAGCATTTTGCAGATGAGAAATGTGAAATTTAGAAAAGTATGTCTCTTCAAATCCCTCATACAATATCTGGCCTAGATAGAAGGATATACTATCACAATTGGGGAAGATAATTGAGATTACTTAAAATGATAAACTTTACTGTATAGGGTTTTTTAAAAGTTTGCCACAGATTCAGATTCTTTTAAAATATATATCTATTTTGTGTAAAGAGAATGCACTGAGAAGTAAAAAGAAAGTGATATATCAGTGCTACCAACTAATGGCTATAATATCATCACCTTATTTATGAACAATGAAGCAGTGTGCAATATTTAAATAAATTTAAATAAATTCCTATTTATTTTATATATTTATAAATTTAAATAAATTCCTATTTATTTATTATTCAAGAAATTCCTCTAACAAACAGTATGTTTTGAAGGTTGCTAGCAGGAAAGTGTTGTACTACATGGAAGTAATCAGAAAATGGGATCTATAAGTCTGCTTTCAAGGGCGCCTGGGTGGCTCAGTGGGTTAAAATTCTGCTTTCAAGAAGCTATAACAGTAAGTACTGAGCATTAGCTATTATATGCTATGGATGAATAACTGAAATCTACATTTGAAACTAATGGTACACTATATGTTAACTAATTGAATTTTAAAAAGTTAATTTAAAAAACCACTATTTTATAAAACAATATTCCCAACAGGCTCTTTTGCTTTAAAATACTCACTTTGTAATGAGAGTCATTACTTTTGTCTAGCCAATTCTTACATCACTGTTTATCCCTTTCCTGCTTTATCCCTTCCCAGTATCAATAAAGGCGCACTTGGGTTACCTAGAAGCTATAAGAAAGCTTATACTAGATCTGGCTGTTTTTCACCAGCAATTTGACCACCATGTGCACAGGGAAGTCTATTGATAAAGGCTTTATTGCAATAAGTTGCAAATACATGGATGATTTTGAATTCTCTTTCTTGAGGTCTTGTTTCATGACAATAAGTTTAGGGTGGCTTATTGGAATGGATGTTATTAACATATCTTCATAGTTATAAGTACATGGAATTGTAAAATAGATGAATGAATGTGGCATTACTGACAACTGTCCTCATTTTGAAATCAAATTACAGTGTACTAAGATGAGGAAGCAAAGCAGATTTGGGATTATGAGTGAAATAATTTAAAAAAGTCTTAGGGGTATGATCAGACTATTGGGTAATTCAGTAGAAAAATGTCAACTGATTGAGATTCTGTGTTCCCTGATTTCAGAGAGAAGTTAGGATATATAAGCAACACGAGGAGACTAGGAAGCCAAACATAAGTGATAATTTTGTGCCAGGGTGTGTATACATCTGTTTATCTTCTTGCTTTACCACTAAGGTTGCTCCTAGAGGAGAGTTTAAATATGTGTTGGAGCTAATCTCTGTGGATTACACAAGAAACCACATCCTACAGCTCTCCCTGAAACACCCCTTATGATTTCAATGTAATTTGGTTTTTGCATTTTTAGAAATAACAAAATACTTTGAAAACTCATCTACTTTATTACCACCACAAGTGAGTCAGCTGACTCCACATTTTAACACAGTGACAGTCACAGAGGAATGGAGGAATGAGTAGAGTTATCAATATATGTGCTTTTAAGAAGTATGACAGGGTAGCAGCTATTTCCAGGAACCAAAACATGGGTCAGCAGCTGTGCAAGAAAAGTGATGGAAGAAATGACTCATTTCAGAGGAGTTCTATAACATATTAGTTCTATAATGTATCTTCAGCACCCAATTAAATACCCGCTTTGATCTAAAGATAAGGATTTACAGTTAAGGTCCCATTTATGATTTGACTGGTAGGGTCTGAATCATTTTTACTATTGTTTTGACTATTACTTGAAACCTAGAGTAGTACTTGGGATATGTGTTGTGTATTCTGTGAACATGTGCTATTTTTAGATTAGATAACTTCTGTCTCGAACCCCTGTTAATTTGTTTGTTTTTGTTTATTTGATAGTGGTTTCAGTAAATGGATACATCTGAAAAATTGCAAAGCCACTATTAAAATAAGTTATTATTATATATAGCATGGAACTGCACATTCCTCCTTTGAATTCGACAGAGCTTCACCATATCCTTAACAACGTGGGAAAAACATGCTATTATTTTTCTTTATAAAATTTCTCCTGTTAGGCTGTGATGGTTGTCATCAGCAGTAACTCCTCTGAAGGCTTTGTCAAAAGAGTTGAAAAAATTGGAAAGGTGTGAATGAAGCTGTTTGCTGAATATAAAGAAAAGAGCATTGAAATACAATTCACACTCTTACTTCTCCTTCTATGCTTTCAGATATTTGACATTTGAAAATATTGCTTCTAGAAGACATGCCCTATATAATTCTTACTTTAAGGAGCAAGTTGCTTTTATAATTTTTTTATTATTCTACCATTCAAGTTTTTCCATTTAAATTAAATTCAATACCATTTAAAAAAAAAATCAAAAGTGCAGCCAGTATTCAATTCCTGGGCTAAATAATTTTAGGAAGCTTTGTGTTATTGATCCTACAGGGTTTTTCTGTAGTTTTAACTCTTTCTTTCTGTGATTTTTCCCATTAGTCACGTAAGTGACTGCAATATAACAGACATTGAGGATAAAGAAGGACTGAATAGAACAATCCTTGGCCTCATGAAGTTGAGAATCTAGCAAGGGAGTCAAACAATTCACTCATTCAGAGACAATTTATTGAGTGCTTGGCCTAAGATGAGCACAACAAAACCCCAGCCCAGAGGAATCATTTTAATGGGAGAGATAGATGATAGGTAAGCCAACTTAAAAAAAAATGTACACTGAGTTCTGGTGGCAGGGACCTAGTCCTTGGGGCTATAGCACTAGCGAGTGGAGGTCAACTGCTCTGGGCCTTGGCTAAGAGCAACCCCTGCTCCAGAGATATGGTGCCAAGGGCTTATTAATTTTGATACTAATTTGCTTTGCTGACCAAATACCTGGTATCAAAAGATGGGAAGGCAAAGACTGGAAGCAGTGTTGTGACCATGGGGTCCAGCCCCAAACTATGAAGAAAACACAAAGTGTATAAATCTGAGTAAGTATATATTTACACACCTTTTAAAATAGGTTGTTATCAAAGATTTAATCAATGGGTAATATGCTCCTCGTGGCTGGGAAGCATCAGTTGCCATATATTAAAAACAAAGAAAAGAGGTGTCTGGGTGGCTTCCTCCATAAGTGTCCCTTCTTTTCAGGTCATGATACCAGGGTCCTGGGATGGAGCCCCACATCAGGCTCTCTGCTCAGTGGGAAACCTGTTTCTCCTTTTCCCTCTGCCCTGCTGTAGTTCCTCTTCCTGTCTCTCTGTCTGTCAAATAAATAAAATATTAAAACAAATACAAGAAAGAAACAAAATGTTTTTAAAGGTCTTTTTTTTTTTTAAATTTTCTAGGGGTGCCTGGATGACTCAGTTGTTTAAGCAGATGTTTGCCTTTGGCTGAGGTCATGATTCCAGTGTACAGGGATCCAGCCCTGCATGGGATTACTTGCACCACAAGGAGCTTGCTACTTCCTCTCCCTTTGCACGTGATTCCCCCTGCTTGTGTGCTTCTTCTCTCTCTCTCTCTCTCTCTCTCTCTCTCTCTCTCTCTCTCTCTCTTGCTGTCAATAAACAAAATAAAATTTTTTACTAAATAAATAAATGAATAAATAGATTTCTAAACCTACTTTCAGTTTAGGTCCCTTAACAAAAATTGCTACTGCTTCATTTAAAAAAGAAGATAATTTAGAATGATGCTTCCAGAGTTAAAAAGCTGTTTTGTTTCTTTGTCAAGATTAAATATAGAAGTGCTTTAAAAAGTAAAAGAAAAAATATGCTGTATTAACACTAATCACAATATAACTTTGGTGGTTATATCAAGATAATGAAAAGTGATTTTAAGCAAATTTCATTATCAGACATAAAGATCAAGTCAAAATTACAGAAGAGTCAAAGGATGAATTCATCAGGGAGTATAATAATTCTTTACTTTTAATACTTAATAACAGATTTGGGGATATATAGGGAAATACTAAGAACAAAAATCATAACTTCCACCTTAGAAGAGAAACGGAAAAAAATTTCAACACCCTTATTTTAAGATTATATAGACAAATGGTCATCAAATTGGTAAGATATGTAAGACTTGAACAAAATTATCAACTAACTAGATATGCTTGATATTACAGAACACTACCAACAACCGCAGACTACATATATCTTAAGCCATGATTTTCTTTGCAAAGGTCAACATTGATAATGCTCTAGTCATACCTCCGTGTACCAGGAAAGAAGTAGCATATTTCTTGAAAGACACAGCTATCAAAGCTCCATTGAGAAACCGTAAAGATGGAGAAGGGATTTGCAAATTCTATATCTGATAATGGACATCTACTCTGATTATTAAAATATGAATAAAAATAAAAAACCTTACTAATAACCAAACAGAGTATCCAATTTTACATGTGAAGGAAATAATGGAAGAGACATGTCACCAAAAAGATATGGATGGCTTATAAGCACATGACAAATTTCTCAACATTTAGACATTAAAGAAATACAAATTAAAATCATAATGAGACATGCTTACATATCTATTAGAATGGCTAAAATTATAAAGGCTAATTGTACTTTGTCTGAGCTAGATTGGGAAGCAACAAAAAATCTAAACTGTTGTTGGCATATATCATGATACCACCACTTTGGAATATAGTTTGAAAATTTTTTTAAATGCAAAATATGTTGCAGTTACACAAATAGCCATTTTACTTCTAGGCATTTAACCAAGAGAAACAAACCCTATGTTCATACAAGGACTTGTATATGAATTTCATAGCAGCTTTATTTTTAAGAATTGAAAACAGTGGAAATGTTCATCAATGTCCATCAATAGAGAAAAGACAAATTATGATCTATTCATTAAAGAGATTACTATTCAACATCAAAATGAACTATTTACAATTGGAGATTCTCAAAGTAATGATGCTGAGAAAAGAAAAGCCAGGCCATGAATAGTATATACTGTGTGATTCCATGACTATAAAAAATCTAGAAAATACAAATTTATATATAGTCACAGTCATCAAATATATTGGTGTGATTTTAGTGCCTTCTTCTGTGCTCCCATAGCTTCCTACACTTGGATCTCCGAGCATTTGTTACACCATGTGAAAATATGAACTCTTTTTCTTTATTCTGTCTTACTAGAATAAGAATCCTTGAAATTTTATGGACATTTGAACTCTCAGTTATTAGCAGAAATTCTATCACACAGTAAGTTTCCAAATATAAAAGCCAGAGTTTTACAATGACTTCTAAGCTTTCACATGATCTAGCCACTCATTTAACCTCGGTGACCTCTTTCCCTGCTACTCTTCAGTCACTCACAGTGGCCTCCTTGCTATTCCTCAGATATGCCAGGCATGGTCCAAACTTATGTCCTTCAAGATAGCCAATTCCTTTGTCTGGAGTGACCTTATTGCTGATAGTTCTGGGCAAATTCATCACCTTTCCATACCTTTGTTCAATTGTCAGCTTCATTGTAACTACCCTGATCTTCCTATTAAAACTTTTAGCTCCCCATCCCCTGCCTAGCAACCTTGATTTTTCTCACCCTGATCGAATTCTTCTTTTTCCCCATTGTACTCATCATTTTTGAATGCACTATGCAATTTTTATTAAGGTTTATAGCTTTTAATTGTCTCACCCATTAAAATAAAAGTTCTACAAAGCCAAGTATTTCATTTACCAGTGTAGTCTGAAGTAATATCTGCCATATATTAGATTCAGTAGACAACTGGTAAATTTCAAAATAAATTAATGTTGAGTGTATACTGAATTTCCTAAGTCATTTCAATATTTTTTCCAAAAAATAAACTATGTAAAACATACTTTAAATTTACTTTCAAAATATTTTATAGCATATAATGGACAATATACATAAGCCTTAAAGAAACAATCATATAAATAACCATTTCATACCTACTTAAAAATTGCATAATACCACACGCCTAGATCCTCTCTGAACGCTCTAAAATAACCCTTCAAAGGAAATACATTTTTAAAAATAATAGATTTTTTGTCAAATAATTTAATAAAATAAAAGTTTCATTCATCTATGTAGATCATAATAAATGTTTTTAATAAGCATGAAATTATAACTCTGAAGTGTGCTAAAATGAAACCACCTGCGAAGGGTGAGAGAACAAAAATAAGCATCATTATTCCAAATAATAGGTATTTATTACCTTTGAATCAAAGCATGTGGATTTGTTCAAACTGGCAATAAAGGAATATGAAGACACAAACCATAGAAAGTCATATGTTAGATTTCTAAAAGACTTCGAAGTGAAGAGTATACATTTTTTAAATGCTACATAATGCTACATAATGACAAGATGACAGGTTGTGACAAAGAGCATTTAAAAGCTCTACTCATAATGGAACGGAAGGTCATTTCCTGTAATTTTATATATATCATTAATTTACTATATCTGGATACAACATATTACCAAACAGAAGTTCATCAAAGACTAAATCATTTTTAATGGAACATAATAATTTGAACCTACATGTATTAATCATTTTTTTCTATCTAACATTTATAGTCTCGCTAAACATTTTATCAGTTGTCGACAAAATTCAAAAAAAATAGGATAAAAAGTCGTGTTTGGAAGAATAGATTTTTTTCAAATTTGCATTTAAATGAAAATATTTGCTGATATTTTTAAAACTTTAAATGTAATTTTATATATATCTGACCTATCAGATGATATAAAGTTTTTGGAGAAAATATGACATATTTTTTGATCTTGATTGAAGGTATTAATAAAGAGCAACTGTTTGTATTATTTGTATTGTGATATCTTAGTTAATAAACATGAATAACTGGTATAAAATATGTTTTTTTAAAAATTTTATTTATTAACTTGACAGAGATCACAGGAAGGCAGAGAGGCAGCCAGAGAGAGAGGAATGGAAGCAGGCTCCCTGCTGAGAAGAGAGCCCACTGTGGGACTCAATCCCAGGAACCTGGAATCATGACCTGAGCCGAAGGCAGAGATTTTAACCCACTGAGCCACCTAGGCGCCCTAAGATATGTTTTTTTTTATATAGAATTATAGTTCTTGCCAAAATATGGAACTAGCTGGAACTGAATGCCTCCTTCAAAGTCAGCTCTGGAGAAATTATGCAAGTGTAATATGGAACTATTTCAGATATTAACCAAAAACAAAGAAATGATGATAAATTCCTTAAAAGACTCTTGCTCTTGACTGGTATGTTTCAAGCTCTATTCCTGGTTTGAAGACAGGTTTTAACAGGCCTGTCACTGTAGAAATCAGCTGGATGTTTAGAGGCTATCAGAACTGTACAAAAACCTTGAAGGGGTAAAGACTTAAAAATTCTTTAGAGAGGTTAGCTCCCTAAGGCATTATTCCTCCACACATTTTCCTCCAATCAATTAAGACTGATGGATGAGGGCACCTGAGTGGCTCTCTCATCACGTGGGTGGTAGGTTAAGCCTCTGCCTTCATCTCAAGGCATGGTCTCTGGGTCCTGGGATGCAGCCCCACATCGGGCTCTGCTCAAAAGGAAGCCTGCTTCCCTCCCTGCTTGCCTGCCTCTCTGCTTACTTGTGATCTCTCTCTCTTTCTGTGTGTGTCCAATAAATAAATAAAATCTTAAAAAAAAGGCTGATGGATGATAAATTATGAAAACTGCTCCCTCCAAATGATGCTTCTTCATAAGGATTTAAGAATTTAAAATTGTAAGAATTTAAAATTGAAACTTGATCGTAGGATTTATCTTATAGAATAACATCAAGTGAAGGCAGTTATTATTAGTTCTGAAGTATTTGTGATTCTGAATTCTTGGCCTCATTAGTAAATTTATTTTTAAATTCTCCCATGGAGTGGTGATTGGCCTTCAGTCTTTCATTGATGTACATCATTGGGTCAAATGAGATGTGTGTGCCCAGAACTATATATAATCTTCTTTGTATTTAACTGGAGATGGCATTTCTGAGTTTTGTTCAATTGAATTTGGACAGATGTTTTAATAGTCACTTCTAGAGTTGGCCCTGGAGAATATCTTCCTTTTTTTCTCTTCCTGATTCTCTGAAAAACCCTGACTAATTCACATTATCACAGTGATATCACAATTCCAGTTTTCCAAACACTATAGCTGCCAAATAGAAGGAAGCTACTCAGAATGTAATACTATTGTGAATGATTGTGAAAGAACACATTATCATAATTAAGCTTCCAGGTTTCAATGTATTTTATTGTTGCTTAGAAAATCCTAGCATACCCAGACTTTACAGAGATTTGATGATCCTAAGAGGAGCTGAACTCATGGACCAAAATAACTATGCACATAAAAAGTACAATCACTTACCTAAAAAAGATGATGTGGTTAACTTTATATGGCAATCCAAATGTTATTGGAACAGAAATTTAAAAAAGAGCTTAGGAGCGCATAGGTGGCGCAGTGGATTAAGCCACTGCCTTCAGCTCAGGTCATGATCTCAGGGTCCTGGGATCAAGTCCTGCATCAGGCTCTCTGCTCAGCAGGGAGTCAGCTCCCCCCCCCCCCTCTCTCTGCCTGCCCTCCGTCTACTTGTGATCTCTCTCTGTCAAATAAAGAAAGAAAGAAAATCTTAAAAAAAAAAAGAATGACAACTGACAGAATGGGAGAAGATATTTGCAAACGACATATCAGATAAAGGACTAGTGTCCAGAATCTATAAAGAACTTAGCAAACTCAACACCCAAAGAACAAATAATCCAATCAAGAAATGGGCAGAGGACATGAACAGACATTTCTGCAAAGAAGACATCCAGATGGCCAACAGACACATGAAAAAGTGCTCCATATCACTCGGCATCAGGGAAATACAAATCAAAACCACAATGAGATATCACCTCACACCAGTCAGAATGGCTAAAATCAACAAGTCAGGAAATGACAGATGCTGGCGAGGATGCGGAGAAAGGGGAACCCTCCTACACTGTTGGTGGGAATGCAAGCTGGTGCAACCTCTCTGGAAAACAGCATGGAGGTTCCTCAAAATGTTGAAAATAGATCTGCCCTATGACCCAGCAATTGCACTATTGGGTATTTACCCTAAAGATACAAACGTAGTGATCCAAAGGGGCACGTGTACTCGAATGTTTATAGCAGCAATGTCCACAATAGCCAAACTATGGAAAGAACCTAGATGTCCATCAACAGATGAATGGATCAAGAAGATGTGGTATATATACACAATGGAATACTATGCAGCCATCAAAAGAAATGAAATCTTGCCATTTGCGACAACATGGATGGAACTAGAGCGTATCATGCTTAGCGAAATAAGTCAAGCGGAGAAAGACAACTATCATACGATCTCCCTGATATGAGGAAGTGGTGATGCAACATGGGGGCTTAAGTGGGTACGAGAAGAATAAATGAAAGAAGATGGGATTGGGAGGGAGACAAACCATAAGTGACTCTTAATCTCACAAAACAAACTGAGGGTTGCTGGGGGGAGGGGTTTTGGGAGAAGGGGGTGGGATTATGGACATTGAGGAGGGTATGTGTTTTGGTGAGTGCTGTGAAGTGTGTAAACCTGGTGATTCACAGACCTGTACCCCTGGGGATAAAAATATATGTTTATAAAAAATAAAAAATTATATTAAAAAATAAAAAAAAATATAAAAAAAAAAAGAATGACTGTACTTTTAAAAAATAGCTTAAAAGGGTGCTTGGGTGGCACAGTGGGTTAAGCCACTGCCTTCAGTTCAGGTCATGATCTCAGGGTCCTGGGATCAAGCCCCACATCGGGCTTTCTGCTCAGCACGTAGCCTGCTTCCCTTCCTCTCTCTCTGCCTGCCTCTCTGCCTACTTGTGATCTCTCACTGTCAAATAAATAAATAAATTATTTTTAAAAATAGCTTAAAAGTATATGAAAAATAATGATATACATATACAAAGAAAAGATACTATACTGTGAATATAAATTAAGTGAAAATTGTTGAAATAAAGAATACGATAAATGGAGACTAAGATGAATATAGCTGTAAAAGGAATAAATGAGTTGGGAAAAACAAACAAACAAACAAATTAATGACTTCTGCCCAATTCAGCAGAAGAGAAAAAAAAATAAAGTAAATATTTAAATAAGTACTGAGATAAATTTTGGAGAATTAAAGAAAAATATACCAGACTTAAAATGATGCCAAACATGAGAAATCAGAAACAAAACAAAACAAAAACCACACACACACAAAACCACTCATATACTTTATGGTGAGTTTTAAGAATATCAAAAACAGAGAAGAGCACAAATGATGCCCAAGAGAAGAACAGATCACCTAAAATGTACAAGAATAATACTGACAGCAGAATTCTCAATAGTAATAGCATATAAAGGAGACAGCTGGGTGTTTGTAGAGATGGCAAAGATATTTGAAACTAGATATTATACATCAAGCCAAATTATTGATTAAATTTGAGAGCACAGTAAAAATACAATGAAGCATGTTAGGTCTTAGAACATTTATCACACAGAGACACACATTTTAGAACACTTCCTTGGAGGACAGCTCAATTTAGAGAGAGAAAACAGAATTATGTACTCAAAGGCACATTTTGAAGGAAGGATTGAATATAGTCTGCACTGCAAATATTCTTTAATCGTATGTTCTGAATTTCCTAAATTTAAGAAGTATTTGTTCAAATATTTATCTTTAAATAAACCCTAGGAGACTTTTTCTTGGATTCTGGAAAATCAGTCCATTTGGATACAAATCTTTTTGTCACTGATGGAAATTTTGATAGCCCTTAACTGTGGAATGCCTAATGTATTGTTACAGCAATTGTGATTTGCCAATACATGGGTGATATGTGTGTGTTGTGTGTGTTTATTTTTATTTTTGATGGTTTTACTCTTCTATGAGATTTTTAAGTAGACATAATTTTAATAAATTATGATTTGTTGAAATTTATCTGAGGTTATATATAATAAAATGAAATTTGTGTGAACTAAAGAAGTGCGTCTCCATTTTTTTGTTTTAAGAGTAGACTGGTCTTTAAAAATTGTCCAAAGAAGTACATTATATTCATTTTTAAATTTGATAATATACAATAAAGTATTTATGGTCATATGGAACCATATCACATTCTACTATTAATTCATATTAATAATTACCATAAGAGGAAAGAGGGATATTTTTCAAAATGAAAATAAGCGTATTTTTCAGAATATGATATAGTGTTATTCACTGAACAGAGGGAACAAATGTCAAGGTTTAACACAGTTTACAGAATGTTTTAACATAAATTGAAATTTAAATCTGACCAAATTTCACAGTTTTAAGTAAAATGGTAGCACTTTATATCCTTGAAAAGTGGTAAGTGACCGAAAACATTGCTTAGAAAAACAAATTTAACACTACACTAGTCTGAGATGGTTAAGTGATGGTACAACTTGCCATTGTGTATCATCAAATGGTATTTTTTTTTTTGGTCTTGTCATTATATTTTATTTTAGCCATTCTGGTAAGTGTGTAGTGATATCTCAGTGTCATTTTAATTGCATTTCCTTGATGTCTAATTACGTCAAAATATATTATTTTGATGTTTAATGTTCTGAGCTTTCGCAGTTCAAGACCATGAAGCCACTTAGGAAAAATACAGTTGCAGATGCACTCATAGACCAACTCTTATTTAGAAATAAGAAGAAACATTACTACCCATTCCAAAATAAATTGACTTGTTATGCACTAGGGATTTTATAAATTACCTGACACAACTTATATAGTAAGATGAAATGGGACAGGCGGCTTCTTGCAGCTATATACAACATCATTTTAATTTCAATTTTCAGTATAATTTTTCCAAGGTATACACAGAATATATATTTAATGTAAATTGTGAACATTTTAACTCTGTATATGGAAATTAATCAATTTTAAGTTTATAACAATCAAAATTAACAGAAGTTTATTTTAAATTAGTTAGCGTTCTCTGCATTGCAAGACAGAATAATCAAGAATTGGTAAGAAAAATATAATCTCTGTAAAATTACCAGGGGTGCATCATAATGTGTTCGGTAACCGATCAAACTCACAATTTGGATTGAATGTCAAGTGATTTTTCAAATCTGCAACTCATTGTCAATTTTTTTTTCTTCATTGTGTCTTAATAAATTACTGTGTTCATTTGCATGGAATTGAAGAAAAATGCATGACATTTCATCTCAACACTAACACTTTTAACTGGCAACTCTGAATGTACTTTACAGCAGTGTAACAAAGTAAAGATCAATGATTTTTTTTTAATTTTTTATTTTTTATATACATATATTTTTATCCCCAGGGGTACAGGTCTGTGAATCACCAGGTTTACACACTTGACAGCACTCACCAAATCACATACCCTCCCCAATGTCCATAATCCAACCCCCCTCTCCCAAACCCCCTCCCTCCAGCAACCCTCAGTTTGTTTTGTGAGATTAAGAGTCACTTATGGTTTGTCTCCCTCCCAATCCCATCTTGTTTCATTTATTCTTCTTCTACCCACTTAAGCCTCCATGTTGCATCACCACTTCCTAATATCAGGGAGATCATATGATAGTTGTCTTTCTCTGCTTGACTTATTTCGCTAAGCATGATACGCTCTAGTTCCATCCATGTTGTTGCAAATGGCAAGATTTCATTTCTTTTGATGGCTGCATAGTATTCCATTATGTATATATACCACATCTTCTTGATCCATTCATCTGTTGATGGACATCTAGGTTCTTTCCATAGTTTGGCTATTGTGGACATAGCTGCTATAAACATTCGGGTGCACGTGCCCCTTTGGATCACTACATTTGTATCTTTAGGGTAAATACCCAATAGTGCAATTGCTGGGTCATAGGGCAGATCTATTTTCAACATTTTGAGGAACCTCCATGCTGTTTTCCAGAGTGGCTGCACCAGCTTGCATTCCCACCAACAGTGTAGGAGGGTTCCCCTTTCTCCGCATCCTCGCCAGCATCTGTCATTTCCTGACTTGTTGATTTTAGCCATTCTGACTGGTGTGAGGTGATATCTCATTGTGGTTTTGATTTGTATTTCCCTGATGCCGAGTGATATGGAGCACTTTTTCATGTGTCTGTTGGCCATCTGGATGTCTTCTTTGCAGAAATGTCTGTTCATGTCCTCTGCCCATTTCTTGATTGGATTATTTGTTCTTTGGGTGTTGAGTTTGCTAAGTTCTTTATAGATTCTGGACACTAGTCCTTTATCTGATATGTCGTTTGCAAATATCTTCTCCCATTCTGTCAGTTGTCTTTTGATTTTGTTAACTGTTTCCTTTGCTGTGCAAAAGCTTTTGATCTTGATGAAATCCCAATAGTTCATTTTTTCCCTTTCTTCCCTTGCCTTTTGCGTTGTTCCTAGGAAGATGTTGCTGCGGCAGAGGTCGAAGAGGTTGCTGCCCGTGTTCTCCTCAAGGATTTTGATGGATTCCTTTCGTACATTGAGGTCCTTCATCCATTTTGAGTCTATTTTTGTGTGTGGTGTAAGGAAATGGTCCAATTTCATTTTTCTGCATGTGGCTGTCCAATTTTCCCAGCACCATTTATTGAAGAGGCTGTCTTTTGTCCATTGGACATTCTTTCCTGCTTTGTCGAAGATTAGTTGACCATAGATTTGAGGGTCTATTTCTGGGCTCTCTATTCTGTTCCATTGATCTATGTGTCTGTTTTTGTGCCAGTACCATGCTGTCTTGATGATGACAGCTTTGTAATAGAGCTTGAAGTCCGGGATTGTGATGCCACCAACGTTGGCTTTCTTTTTCAATATCCCTTTGGCTATTCGAGGTCTTTTCTGGTTCCATATAAATTTTAGCATTATTTGTTCCATTTCTTTGAAAAAGATGGATGGTACTTTGATAGGAATTGCATTAAATGTGTAGATTGCTTTAGGTAGCATAGACATTTTCACAATATTTATTCTTCCAATCCAGGAGCATAGAACATTTTTCCATTTCTTTGTGTCTTCCTCAATTTCTTTCATGAGTACTTTATAGTTTTCTGAGTATAGATTCTGTGTCTCTTTGGTTAGGTTTATTCCTAGGTATCTTATGGTTTTGGATGCAATTGTAAATGGGATTGACTCCTTAATATCTCTTTCTTCTGTCTTGCTGTTGGTGTAGAGAAATGCAACTGATTTCTGTGAATTGATTTTATATCCTGACACTTTACTGAATTCCTGTATAAGTTCTAGCAGTTTTGGAGTGGAGTCTTTTGGGTTTTCCACCTATAGTATCATATCATCTGCGAAGAGTGATAATTTGACTTCTTCTTTGCCGATTTGGATGCCTTTAATTTCCTTTTGTTGTCTGATTGCTGAGGCTAGGACCTCTAGTACTATGTTGAATAGCAGTGGTGATAATGGACATCCTTGCCGTGTTCCTGACCTTAGTGGAAAAGCTTTCAGTTTTTCTCCATTGAGAATGATATTTGCGGTGGGTTTTTCATAGATGGCTTTGATGATATTGAGGTATGTGCCCTCTATCCCTACACTTTGAAGAGTTTTGATCAGGAAGGGATGCTGTACTTTGTCAAATGCTTTTTCAGCATCTATTGAGAGTATCATATGGTTCTTGTTCTTTCTTTTATTGATGTGTTCTATCACATTGATTGATTTGCGGATGTTGAACCAACCTTGCAGCCCTGGAATAAATCCCACTTGGTCGTGGTGAATAATCTTTTTAATGTACTGTTGAATCCTATTGGCTAGTATTTTGTTGAGTATTTTCGCATCTGTGTTCATCAAGGATATCGGTCTATAGCTCTCTTTTTTGGTGGGATCCTTGTCTGGTTTTGGGATCAAGGTGATGCTGGCCTCATAAAATGAGTTTGGAAGTTTTCCTTCCATTTCTATTTTTTGGAACAGTTTCAGGAGAATAGGAATTAGTTCTTCTTTAAATGTTTGGTAGAATTCCCCCGGGAAGCCGTCTGGCCCTGGGCTTTTGTTTGTTTGGAGATTTTTAATGACTGTTTCAATCTCCTTACTGGTTATGGGTCTGTTCAGGCTTTCTATTTCTTCCTGGTTCAGTTGTGGTAGTTTATATGTTTCTAGGAATGCATCCATTTCTTCCAGATTGTCAAATTTATTGCCGTAGAGTTGCTCATAGTATGTTCTTATAATAGTTTGTATTTCTTTGGTGTTAGTTGTGATCTCTCCTCTTTCATTCATGATTTTATTTATTTGGGTCCTTTCTCTTTTCTTTTTGATAAGTCGGGGCAGGGGTTTATCAATTTTATTAATTCTTTCAAAGAACCAGCTCCTACTTTCGTTGATTTGTTCTATTGTTTTTTTGGTTTCTATTTCATTGATTTCTGCTCTGATCTTTATGATTTCTCTTCTCCTGCTGGGCTTAGGGTTTCTTTCTTGTTCTTTCTCCAGCTCCTTTAGGTGTAGGGTTAGGTTGTGTACCTGAGACCTTTCTTGTTTCTTGAGAAAGGCTTGTACCGCTATATATTTTCCTCTCAGGACTGCCTTTGTTGTGTCCCACAGATTTTGAAACATTGTATTTTCATTACCATTTGTTTCCATGATTTTTTTCAATTCTTCTTTAATTTCCCGGTTGACCCATTCATTCTTTAGAAGGATGCTGTTTAGTCTCCATGTATTTGGGTTCTTTCCAAACTTCCTTTTGTGGTTGAGTTCTAGCTTTAGAGCATTGTGGTCTGAAAATATGCAGGGAATGATCCCAATCTTTTGATACCGGTTGAGTCCTGATTTAGGACCGAGGATGTGATCTATTCTGGAGAATGTTCCATGTGCACTAGAGAAGAATGTGTATTCTGTTGCTTTGGGATGAAATGTTCTGAATATATCTGTGATGTCCATCTGGTCCAGTGTGTCGTTTAAGGCCTTTATTTCCTTGCTGATCTTTTGCTTGGATGACCTGTCCATTTCAGTGAGGGGAGTGTTAAAGTCCCCTACTATTATTGTATTATTGTTGATGTGTTTCTTTGATTTTGTTATTAATTGGTTTATATAGTTGGCTGCTCCCACATTGGGGGCATAGATATTTAAAATTGTTAAATCTTCTTGTTGGACAGACCCTTTGAGTATGATATAGTGTCCTTCCTCATCTCTTATTATAGTCTTTGGCTTAAAATCTAATTGATCTGATATAAGGATTGCCACTCCTGCTTTCTTCTGATGTCCATTAGCATGGTAAATTCTTTTCCACCCCCTCACTTTAAATCTGGAGGTGTCTTCGGGCTTAAATTGTGTTTCTTGGAGGCAACATATAGATGGGTTTTGTTTTTTTATCCATTCTGATACCCTGTGTCTTTTGACAGGGGCATTTAGCCCATTCACATTCAGGGTAACTATTGAGAGATATGTATTTAGTGCCATTGTATTGCCTGTAAGGTGACTGTTACTGTATATGGTCTCTGTTCCTTTCTGATCTACCACTTGTAGGCTCTCTCTTTGCTTAGAGGACCCCTTTCAATATTTCCTGTAGAGCTGGTTTGGTATTTGCAAATTCTTTCAGTTTTTGTTTGTCCTGGAGGCTTTTAATCTCTCCTTCTATTTTCAATGATAGCCTAGCTGGATAGAGTATTCTTGGCTGCATGTTTTTCTCGTTTAGTGCTCTGAAAATATCATGCCAGCTCTTTCTGGACTGCCAGGTCTCTGTGGATAAGTCAGCTGCCAATCTAATATTCTTACCATTGTATGTTACAGACTTCTTTTCCCGGGCTGCTTTCAGGATTTTCTCTTTGTCACTGAGACTTGTAAATTTTACTATTAGGTGACGGGGTGTGGGCCTATTCTTATTGATTTTCAGGGGTGTTCTCTGAACCTCCTGAATTTTGATGTTCGTTCCCTTTGCCATATTGGGGAAATTCTCCCCAATAATTCTCTCCAGTATACCTTCTGCTCCCAGTATTCCTTCTGGAATCCCAATTATTCTAATGTTGTTTCGTCTTATGGTGTCACTTATCTCTCGAATTCTCCCCTTGTGGTCCAGTAGCTGTTTGTCCCTCTTTTGCTCAGCTTCTTTATTCTCTGTCATTTGGTCTTCTATATCACTAATTCTTTCTTCTGCCTCATTTATCCTAGCAGTTAGAGCCTCCATTTTTGATTGCACCTCATTAATAGCTTTTTTGATTTCAACTTGGTTAGATTTTAGTTCTTTTATTTCTCCAGAAAGGGCTTTTATATCTCTCGAGAGGATTTCTCTAATATCTTCCATGCCTTTTTCGAGCCCGGCTAGAACCTTGAGAATTGTCATTCTGAACTCTAGATCTGACATATTACCAATGTCTGTATTGATTAGGTCCCTAGCCTTCGGTACTGCCTCTTGTTCTTTTTTTTGTGTTGAATTTTTACGTCTTGTCATTTTGTCCAGATAAGAGTAAATGAAGGGGCAAGTAAAATACTAAAAGGGTGGCAACAACCCCAGGAAAATATGCTTTAATCAAATTAGAAGAGATCCAAAATCGTGAGTGGGGAGAAAGGGGTTAAAAAAAGGTTCAAAAAGGAAGAAAGAAAAAAAAGCAAAAAAAAAAAAGAAAAAAAAAAGAAAAGAAAAGAATTTAAAAAAAAAGAAAACACCTAAGAAAAATGTAAAAAAGAAAAAATATATATATTAGTTAAACTAGTAAAAAATCGTTAAAAAAGAAAAAGGTAACAGTTAAAAAAAAAAAAAATTTTACCCGAAGGCGAGAAAAAAAAAATGAAAAAGAAAAAATTAAATTAACTGCAAGACTAAAAAAAATCACAGGAAAAAAGCTATGAGTTCCGCGCTTGGCTTTTTCCTCCTCTGGAATTCTGCTGCTCTCCTTGGTATTGAAACCACACTCCTTGGTAGGTGAACTTGGTCTCGGCTGGATTTCTTGTTGATCTTCGGGGGAGGGGCCTGTTGTAGTGATTCTCAAGTGTCTTTGCCCCAGGCGGAATTACACCGCCCTTACCCGGGGGCCGGGGTGAGTAATCCGCTCGGGTTTGCTTTCAGGAGCTTTTGTTCCCTGAGCGCTTTCCGTAGAGTTCCGGAGGACGGGAATACAAATGGCGGCCTCCTGTTCTCCGGCCCGGAGGAGCCGAGAGCCCAGGGCCGCACTCCTCAGTGCGCCCTCAGAGAACAGCGCCCAGTTACTCCCGTCTGCCTGACCTCCGGCCTCGCTCTGAGCTCACCGAGCCTGCGACCGGTTCAAGGTCACCCCGAGCTGTGAGCTCACTGTCGGCTCTGTCTCTGTAGCCGGCTTTCCCGTTCCAATACCCTCAAGCTCTGTGACACTCAGACACCCCCGATCCTTCTGTGACCCTGCGGGACCTGAGGCCATGCTGACCCCGCGTGGGCTTCGCCCCGGTTTGGCCTCTGGAGCGATGTCCCTCAGCGGAACAGACTTTTAAAAGTCCTGATTTTGTGCGCGGTTGCTCCGCTGCTTGCCGGGAGCCGGCCCCTCCCCCCGAGGTCTATATTACCGTCGCTTTGGATTCACTTCTCCGCCGGTCCTACCTTTCAGAAAGTGGTTGTTTTTCTGTTTCCAGAATTGCTGTTCTTCTCTTCGATCTGCCGATGGATTTTCAGGTGTTTGCAATCTTTAGATAAGCTATCTAGCTGATCTCCGGCTAGCTGAAGCAGTCTCAGCTTGCTACTTCTCCGCCATCTTCAACACTAACACCAAGATCAATGATGTTTCATGAAATATTTGTTATAATTCTCAAGGAGATAGGGAGTTTGTGCAAAAATGCAAATCACTTTGCGACTAAACACATTGTTTATTTCAGCTAGTTTTAAGAAAATATGCTAAGACTCTCTCAAAAAAGGAAGCAATGATTTAGGTTTTCCTTCAAACTCCCTATCTAATCCTGAACCAACAGCACATAGTTCAAAGAGCAACTAATTTGAGCAGCTCCAATTTACACGTTTCCTAACAATGCTTAATTTAGTGGAATTTCTGTCCAATTATGTTAATTTGATGTAGTGAAAGACAAACATTCAAAAAGATCATCCTTAATTTATATAGATTGCCAAACTCTGCATTTTCTGAATGACGCCCAGGAACGTATTTTCAAAAACAAACAAACAATGCCAGAACCACTATTAGGTCATCTCTAGGCAGAAAGTGACTCAGAGGCTACATTTCTCTCTCCCTGAAAGTATACTGTAGGCACTGAAACTACTACCCTGAGTCTGTGCTATCAAATTCCTTAAGTTAGAAAGTTTTAAAACCCATCTGTGTGGGAGTATTTCATTTACAGATAGAGATTTGGTTGTTTATACATTTTCATACTTGATTTTTAGGGTGTAATAACTATGTTTTAAAATTCATGGTGGTTTTGAATACTGTTGGATAATTGTGCTAAAATGGTATATCCATTCCTTCTAGGAAACAGAAATTATAGAAAGGTAGTGCTTTTCAGATCTGACGTCTTTGAGTCATTGCAGTTTCAGTATAAATGCAATAGGAAAAGTGACATTCATGTTTATGATATTTTCTATAAATAAATTAGAATGTACTGGAGGCCTGATATAAAGTGGGATGCCTAAACTTCAGTAAGATCTTGTTTTCAATTCAAAATAAATTTTATTTTTTATTTTTTTTATAATGTTCCTCAATTTCAGATAAGCACCCCTCTAAGGTCCACTCCATTTTTTTTGAGATTTTATTTATTTTATTTGACAGACTGAGATCACAAGTAGGCAGAGAGGCAGGCAGAGAGAGAGGGAAGAGGAAGCAGGCTCCCTGCTAGGCAGAGAGTCCGATGCGGCGCTCGATCCCAGGACCCTGGGATCATGACCTGAGCCGAAGGCAGAGGCTTTAACCCACTGAGCCACCCAGGCGCCCCCAAAATAAATTTTAAATTGAATTATGCACGTCTAAGTTCAGAGACAATAAACATCAACCAACACAATTAATAAGTTCTATTTCTTGAAATTTTGGGAACATTGATAGTCTCATCTCCTGGAAGAACAACAGCTAAAATTTTTGGTCATGGATTCTTGCTAAAATATCACTTTCCCAAAGAAAATTAATGTTATGAATTTTCATTGATTGTTATTGATCATGAAGAATATAACAACCACGATAAAAAGAGTAGGAAAAACATGATATCTCATCTGTAAGGGCATGTGGAAAGTAGGAAATGCTAATAAAAATAACTACCATTATTTCCTAAGTTAACATAATATAACGGAACACAAATATTTCATAACAATATTTTCTAGGCTCATTCTGATAACTCTTTTCTACATTCAAATTTAAAGGTTGAGGCATGTGATATATATTACACAAAAGACATCCCAAGGAATTCGTTAAAAAAAAAAAAACTCTTAATAATGGACAAATCCAAAGGAATTTTTTTCTAATTTAATTAACAAATTATGAATCGACTTACCTATTTCATCACAGTGTATCAGGCACCAATAATATTTTTTAATCGTCATACCTGATGCAATAGTTACCATCTTTCAGACATACTGATCAGGAACAAGCAAATAAACAAGAGCACCATAGCTTAAGATCTACCGGCATAACTATAGGACTAATTCAGACAATCTCTTCACCACAACATAGCAATGAATAGAAATCATACATGCTCTGTAATGGACATACAGATGAGATAGAAGGGATGGGTGTTAATATATGCAGAATCTTTATTAATTACATTGTAAAACATAATATGGAAAAACAGAATACAATTTTAGAAATACCCAGGTCACCATCATTGTTTTATTTTTATATGTGTAGGTAAGGAGTTTAATCAACAATCCATGACTATTCAACTTCTTATATTTTGAAAATTTTAGCAAAAGTAACAAACCTAGCAACTAGAAAATTGTATCTATCTGCAAAATACAGCTTTGCCAGTATGGTAGAAGAAAAGCAAAACAAAATAAGTAAGAAAAGTTTAATATTTCACAAGAGTTTTACTTTTATTTTTTTATTTATTATTTTTTATTTCTCATTTATTATTTACTTCTATTTTCTACTTTATTTTAATGAAAATGTCATGACCATAACATAAGAGCAGAAATAAACCAACATGAGAAATTATTTTTTCATAAGTTAAAATAAACTAGCTTGGTGATTAATTCAAAAATTATATTACAAACTTCGGTGTTCTTGCAGTAAGTATCACTGCATAAACAAATGAGTCAGGAGTCATAAACTAATGATGATTCTAAATGTTATTTAGAGAGACATTCTGTTCTTAATATATTTCAAATATTCTACACAAGGCAAAGTGGATCCAAGTAATCTGTAGGCAAAATAAGATTTTAGAGAAGTATATATTTCCAACAGTATTTATAAAATATTACCTTTATGTAAGGCATCATCCTGGACTTTGTGGAAAACACACAAAGGAGTAAGAAGTGGCCCTTCAAGAAACATATACAATATCAAGTTTTAACATGAAGCAGCATGACTTCTCTCAGTAAAAAAACATTGTACCAACTGACTTTACTGAAACTTTATATTTATTGCTCTCGTTGTAGGTCATAGTGTCCTTCTGCATGCAGGCTGCTAGAACGGACATGATATAGACTGAATAGCTTATAAAGAACAGGAATTTATTTCTCACAGTTCTAGAACTGAGAAGTTCAAGATTAAGGAATGGGCAGATCCAGGGAGAGCCCACTTCCTCATAGATGGCTATCTTCTCACTGTAAACATACATGATGAATGAATTAAGAGAACTCTCTGGGGTCTCCTTTAAAAGGACTGTAATCCCACTTATGACCTAATCACCTCCCAAAGGCCCCTATGTTTTAATACTACCACTTCCAGAGTTAGATTTCATAATATGATTTTGGGAGACATAAACATTCACACCATAGTATATATAAACAAAAAAGACACAAAAACAAGAAACAACAGAAATTATTTTAACTACCTATTATTTTCAACTACATAAAATTTTGTTTCTATATAATATTAAATAACTCATTTGAGTGATTCACTTATATCCAATGCATCTGAGTGCAATTAAATTTGCTTACCCAACATATCCAGCAGCATATTTCTTCAGAATATCCCATTCCCCACCTTACGGGATTTACCACAATTAGAAGACAGGGGATAGAGGATAGATAGATAGATGTATACGTAAACACACTTGTACATACACATATGCATATTTTTTCCTGTTAATCATACTCATGCAAATAAATTTTAAGCTCAAGGAAACCTGTCTTGTGTGTTACTTAATATCCAGTTTTTAGTCAACATCCAAAAACAAATAATCCAATAAAAACATGGATAGAAGACATGAACAATTGTTTCCCCAAAGAACACATTCAAATGTTCAGTAGATAACATGAAAAGATGTCCATCATCATGTATCATCAGGAAATTGCAAAGCAAAACTAGAAAGACATACCACCTCACACCTGTCAGAATGGCTAAAATCAACACTACAAGAAACAAAAGGTGTTGGAGAGGATGTGAAAAAGTAACACTTGTGGGGGCTGCCTGGGAGGCTCAGTGGGTTAAGCCTCTGCCTTCAGCTCAGGTCATGATCTCAGGGTCCTGGGATCAAGTCCCACATTGGGCTCTCTGCCAGGCATGGAGCCTGCTCCCTCCTCTCTCTCTCTACTTGTGATCTCTCTCTGTCAAATGAATAAAATCTTAAAAAAAAAGAAAAAATAACAATTGAGAACTGTTGGTGGTGATGCAAACTGATACAGCCATATTTGAAAACAGTATGGAATTTCCATAAAATTTAAAAATAGAAGTCCTTTGTGATCCAACAATCCTGCTGGTGTGTACTTACCCAATGAATATAAGAAAACTTATTCAAAGGGATGCTAGCACCCCTATGTTTATAGCAGCATTATTTGTAAAGCTAAGATATGGAAAGAGCCCAAGTATCCATCAATTGATGAATAAATAAAGAATAAGTGGTATGTATATACACTGGAATATTATTCTGCCATAAAAAAAGACTGAAATCTTGCCATTTGCAATAACATGGATGGAACTAGACAGTATAATGCTAAAAGTGAAATAAGTCAGTCAGAGAAAGACAAATACCTTTACTCATATATGGAATAAAAGAAACAAAACAAACAAGCAAAGGGGAAAATAATAAGACATAGAAAGAGAAACAAAGCAAGAAACAGACATTTCATTAGAGAGAACAAACTGATGGTTACTTGAGGGGATCTTAAAGGAGTGATGGATTAAATAAGTGATGGGGGTTAATTAGAGCACTTGTCATGATGAGCACTGAGTGCTATATGTTATATTGTACACATGAAACTAATAAAACCATATATGTTAACTAACTGGATTTCAAATGAAAACTTCTTTAAAATCCCAGTTTTTAGCTCACATTCTGGCTTACAAAAGGGATTTAGTCAGGAATTTGGAGATTAGTTAATGAACAAATAAGGAGTGAACAGGCAGTTGTTAGATAAAATTACTATCCTTTCTGGCATGATCTTATACCTTTTATCTAGAATTATTTTTATCACTTTAGACTCTTCCTATTTTATTTTGAGTCATTAAACAAAAATTTCCTCAAAGGACCTTAGACTCCATCCAATTTGAGCAACAGTGTGAGAGAGGAAATGGTGTCCAGGAGGAAAAAAAAAAAAGATGAAACTACTTTTGTTTACTAGTGAATGCATAGTTCTTCCACAGAAGAAGCTCTAAATGGTCATGGCTCCAGCTTTATATGTGTTCACTCATATGTTCAGAAGTAGGTAACACTATCAAAAAATATAAAGCATCTGAGATTATTTTCCCTTATTTGAAAGCTGGTGTATGAGTCGGCCATGGTTTCTTGGGTGTTGATAGAAGACGCAGACTCATGGTTCAGAAATAATATAGTTTATTATTCACAGCAATAGAGGTAGCCAGAATATTAACAGTATTTGTGTGTGTGTGTGTGTGTGTGTTTGTATGTGTGTGTGTGTGTGTGTGTGTAGGGGTGGGAGTTATATATCAGTTCTGAGCCTCAATTCCCACAAGAAGAATCAAAAAAGAGGCAGATAATATTTGCAAACACAACAGGTTAAGTTAAAAAAAAAAAGATACCTTTCTGTCTTCCAAGTCTATTCAATACAACCATCTTCAAAGGATGGTCTAGAACAAATAATAAATGCAGAAATGTAAGCAACCAATTGAAAAGTGTCTCCCAAGAAACACACTTTGAGAGTCTTCATTTGACAAAAATAGTATAAGATATTACATGGATCAGGTGCATTGAATACGGGAAGGTTAAAATTACAAGGGACCAAATATTTTTAAGCAGTTCTGGCATCCAGTAGAGTTCAAATAGGTTTTATAAGATTGAGGAAAGAAGCCATCAAAACCTGGGCCCAGTGGCGCCTGGGTAGCTCAGTGGGTTAAGCCTCTGCCTTTGGCTAGGCCATGATCTCAGGGTCCTGGGATCGAGCTCTGCATCAGGCTCTCTGTTCAGCAGGGAGCCTGCTTCCCCCTCTCTCTCTGCCTCTCTGCCTACTTGTGGTCTCTGTCTGTCAAATAAATAAATAAAATCTTAAAACAAAACAAAACAAAACAAAAAACCTGGGCTCAATTTTCCCAAAAGTATGATTCTGATTCTAGTCTCTATAATGTTATCCCTTGAAGACAATGTCTCTAATTGAGTTGAATTAGTTTACTAAAGAGCATACCCCCATTTGTTGTAGGAGACGAACAATATGCAAGAGGCAAAATGCCACATGGAAGCCACCTGGTCTTCGTGGAATATAGAATCAGATCCTTTGGGATGAATTTGTTCCACATTTGACTTCCCACTTAAGGGAAAATAAGAGTGCCTTCTAATAGATTTTAAATAGGAAATGACAACGGAAGCTTATACAAGATTATAAAATGGGAAATTTCATTTAGATAAGCAATAATTTCAAAGTCATCTTCTTAATATGACAGACTCTTCACATAATCATAATTTTATTTTGGTATTATATGGTAATTTCAAATATAGTAAATATAAAGAATTTACCTCTGTAATTATAGCGAGTCTGGTCGTAGTTTAATGGCAACAAAAATTCAATTTAGAAGTATGGTCTACCAATTATTAATACATTTGGAAATGGTGTGTCATCTCCACTCCACTTGTCTCACTAAAACAGTGAGCCAAAAAAGTAGGTCCAAGCTGTTTACTATGGTCAAAATGGGTTGCTTTTGCACTTGGTAAAGAAGCAGTCATATTTTGGAAGAAGAAAATGAGGCTATTAATATTTTCAACTTATTTTCAGAAAAGGAAAAAAAGGATAATCTAAGCTAAAGCCAAAATCTTACAAAAGGTGGCAGGAGAATGATCTTTTCCCAGATAAAGGGTTTTTCAACTTAGCCATGTTAGGAGGAAGAAGAGATGAGACATTGTGGACTTGACTAACGTTTGTACACTGTTCAAAAAGTTTTCAAAATAATGTGTATTATTTTTCTTCTTTTAGTTGAGACAAAACAAACAAACAAACAAAAAACCACTAATGAGCTTACTCTTAAAAGGAGGTAAACAAGAAACTAGAAAAGATTGAGTGTTAGGAATTGTCCCCCTCCTTTTTTTTTTTTTTAATTATGTTATGTTGGTTACCATACAATACATCATTAGTTTTTGAAGTAGTGTTCCATGATTCATTGTTTGTGTAAAAGACCCAGTGCCCCATGCAATATGTGCCCTCCTTAATACCCATCACCAGGCTCACCCATCCCCACATCCTTCTCATCTTTAAAACCCTCAGTTTGTTTCTTGGAGTCCATAGTTTTTCATGTTTCATTTCCCCCTCCAATCCCCCCACTTCATTTTTCCTTTCCTTCTCCTAATGTCCTCCATGCTATTCCTTAGGTTCCACAAAAAAGTGAAACCATATGATGATTGACTTTCTCTGCTTGACTTATTTCACTTAACATAATCTCCTCCAGTCCCATCCATGTTGATGCAAAAGTTGGGTATTCATCCTTTCTGATGGCTGAGTGATATTCCATTGTATCCATAGATCACATCTTCTTTATCCGTTTCTTTGTTTAAGAGGATCTTGGCTCTTTCAACCGAACGGCTATTGTGAACATTGCTGCTATGAACACTGGGGTGCATATGGCCCTTCTTTCCAGTAAAATAGAGCTAGCCTATGACCCAGCGATTGCACTACTGAGTATTGACCTCAAAGATACAGATGTAGTGAAAAGAATTAGGTATTGTTTTTTTTGTTTTTTTTTTAAAGATTTTATTTATTTATTTGTGAGAGAGAGAGAGTGAGAGCGAGCACAGGCAGACAGAGTGGAAGGCAGAGTCAGAGGGAGAAGCAGGCTCCCTGCGGAGTAAGGAGCCCGATATGGGACTCGATCCCAGGACGCTGGGATCATGACCTGAGCCGAAGGCAGCTGCTTAACCAACTGAGCCACCCAGGCGTCCCAAGAATTAGGTATTGTTAAAGCACAAATGCAGGGGATAGAAGTTATGGTACAGAAGAGGGAAGGGCAACCATATGGCAGAGTAGAATAAAGTAGCTCAGGAAGAAATTAGTCATATCCAGATATTGTAAGGCATGTGGTGTTGGCAGGGAGAGCATGAGAAATCATGAGAGAAGAGAGAGAAAATGGACCAGGCAGGAGAGGTTTATAACATTTTAACATCTAAGGTAAACATATGCAAAGGAGAATAGGGAAAGAAATAAAAGTTTTTATAAGGCTCAATACATAAGGAATAACGTGGAGGACACTGGGAGATAGAGAGAAGTGTGCTGGGGGAAATCGGAGGGAGAGACAAACCATGAGAGACTGTGGACTCTGAGAAACAAACTGAGGGTTTTGAAGAGGAGGGTGGCAGGTGGTTGGGTGAGCCCAGTGGTGGGTATTAAGGAGGGAATTTATTACATGAAGCACTGGGTGTGGTGCATAAACAATGAATTTTGGATCACTGAAAAAAAATTAAAAGATAAAAAAAAGACTGACTACAGACATGGACCTCAGTGTAACACACATATGGAACTCACTGTAATACCAGCCACTTCCCACCGACACACACAGACTATGATAATAATAAATAATTATGCAATTAATAAAATTGCCTGCCAAATAATTTTTCCTCTTTTTTATTTTTATGATTATTATTTTTATTATATTTTTTAAGTTTTTATTTAAATTCCAGTTAGATAAAAATAAGGATAATATTAGTTTCAGGTGTACAATATAGTGATCAACACTGCCATACAATAGCTTAAATAAAAAAAGGAAAAAAAAATTTAAAGATTTTATTTTTAAAAACCTCTACACCCAAGGTGGATTTCAAACGTACAACCCCAAGATCAAGAGTTACATATTTTACTGACTGATCCAGCCAGGCACCCCAACAAATAAAAATTTTATAAAATTGTTGAGTTTGTGGGAGTCCCATTTGCTCAGTCAGTTAAGTGTCTGCCTTTGGCTTAGTTCATGATCTCAAGAGTCCTGGGATCGAGCCCCATATTGCTCATTCTCTCTCTCTCTCTCTCTCTGGCTTTTGCTCTTAAATAAATAAATAAATAAATTTCAAAAAATTGTTGAGTTTGTTTAACTAGTTTTAAACTAGTAGACAGAGATGAAGATAAAGTATGATGTCATGGCAGGGAAAAATACAACTTACACGTTTTAAAAATAAAATGTGCAATGCAAGTTACATCACTTCTTTTATCACCACACTGGGACTTTCCCTACTGTGTTGTTGTAATGTAAGGACCTATTTTATATTTTTATATTTTAGCAAGAGGCTTTCATTGAGGTTAACCCTTAAACTGTCCTTGCTCCCCTTCCCCCAGGGGATTCACTTAAAAACAAGTCCTGGAAATCAGCTCCAGGTAACAAAGCCCATATACAAGAGTGGGTCAGGCCAGGTGGAGACATCAATCAGCGGGAGGGGGGGCGGTGTTTGCATATTGTCTCCCTAGATACTAAGGAGTATGCCCCACTCCTCCGCCCTCTGGGAACCGTTTTGGCACCAATCCTAATCAAGGTGTAATAGGCTGGGTCAAATGTCTATACTAGGGTCAATTGAACCTCAATTGGTCACCTAGCCTCACTGTGGAGTTTCCTGTGTGTGTTAAAATCTCATTGGTCACCTGTGCGTGGCCAGGCCTGACTGCATGGCCTTTGCCCTTAAAAGCTAGACTGTGAAACAGGGAAGGGTTGCCTTCTCTCATAAGAGGTGTGGCCCCGAACGTTCAGTTAGATTCTTGATGCTTGGCATGAAATAAAGCTTTGCTTGACCTTTGCTTTACATCAGTCTCGCTCCTTTAATCATAGACCCATTATTGGGGCATAACAGTATTAATCTTATAGTTATAAGTCCACAATGCATCCATCATCCATTCTACCCCTTAACATTCCCCTTTGGACAGACCCATGATCTAGAACAAGCCTTATTTTATAGTGCCTTGTAGGAGACTTTTGCTGCTGCCTAAATTGCCTACTTTCCTCTCACCATTACCACGGAAATTGGGTCCACTGAAACAAAGGGGCAGTGTAAGAAATTAACAACTTCCATAAATCGATTTAAATAACAAAGTATAAGATAGTGATACCTTTTTTTCTGCCACATAACCAATTCTTGCAAGAATAAGGTCATATACGAGAATTTACAACACATGATAGCATTATCCTACTGGACCCAGATCATTTGTATGTTTCTCTGTCTCTGAGAAATGTAATTATTTACATGACTGAAACCTACAAATTGTTTGATATGACTACTAATATCACCTACATTATTTTAAAGCCTGTTTAAGGCTTCTGAAATACATAGGTTTGTAAACACTTATTAAGCATCTTGTATATATCGAACACTTTAAAAATCTCTGCTTTAAAAACAAAACAAAAAACCTCTACCTCAATGGAACTTTGAGTCTGAAAAAGATACAGGCAATATACAAGGCAACAGATAGAATAATTACATATTTGATTATATACTCTGAGGATGTCACATTAAATTGATATGAAAATGATGAGAAGGATCTGGATTTCTTGTCAAAATTTTTTGCCTTAAAAAGAAATTGATATTTAGGGAAAGTTGTTACTGAAAGAGGTCCTGTGTCAACTAAAAATGTTAAACCATGATCTGAATAAATTTTCCAGTTGTGATCATTGCTTTGTTTAGCTGTCTTATATTAAGACTGAATTTAGTAATTCAGTCTCAGGTTTCAGTAAGTCTTTTTTTTTTAATGATTTTATTTATTTATTAGAGAGAGAGAGGGAGGGTCAGAGGGAGAGGAAGAACCAGACTCCTTGCTGAGCAGGCAGCTGATGCAGGACTGGATCCTAGTACCCTGGCATCATGACCTAATCTGAAGGAAGACACTTAACCAACTGAGCCATGTAAACTTTTTAAAGGTAAAAAAGTTTATACTTCTAGTAGTTCCACAGACATTTCTAACATCCATAAGAAAGCATGTACTGATGTAAAATGCCAGCAAATCAAATTATATAAAAAAGAAAGAAAGAAAGAAAAGATATATCGGGATAAAGAGAAAAACAAAAAATCTAATAATACATTGAATTATTAGAGCAAAGAGTGGAGGAAGAGAAAATAAATATGAAATAGAGATTTCCACTAAAAGAAAAAAATTGAATAAGGCAGGAGATTTAGAAAATTATTATGACAGATGAGAAAAAATAAAATAGGAATTTTTAGAAAATAACAATGAATGAAAAGGTAAATTGTTCCTACCTCTATAATATTAGCTTGTTGTTGTTGTTTTTGTTGCTAATTTACCTATTTAAGCTAGTAAACAAAGAAAGGTTTCATTTAGGGATAAGGTTTCTATATATATATATATTTTTTTCCATTTAGGGTAAGATATATATATATATATATATATATATATATATATATATATATATATGTATATATATATATTAATTTTAATTGTTAGAAAATGTGTCATAGAAAGTGTTTATACTTTAAGATACCGATGCAACATGTAACGAACTACATTGTTTGAACGTCTAATTTGTAAATGCTGTTAGAGGAAACTTGGTGGAAATGTCCTTATGTGGTTGTGTTTCTGGAACTAAGTATATTTATTAATAAGGAATAGTTAAAATTATGAAATGACCAGGAGTGTACAATTTTCCTAATCCTATAAGCTCTTTGCAGCCCTTTTATTAGACCCCTTCAGGAAAATCAGCTTTATTTATCTAATTAAATTTTATATTAATGTGCTTTTGACTTTTGGCCTTTCTCTTCCTTCTGTTCTTTTTTCCCCCTAAATTACATGTTTCTGTTTAAGAGCTACTATCAATTCTTTGATAAGAATTCTCAACATCAATTTACTAACTCCAGAGATGAAGCAGCATCAATATTTAGAAGCGAAGAATACAAAGCCTTGGGCATCTGGATGGCTCAGTCAGTGAAGCATCTGCCTTCGACTCAGGTGGTGATCCCAGGGTCGTGGGATGGAACCCCAGGTTGAACTTTCTGCTCAGCTGGGAGCCTACTTCTCCCTCTCCCTCTGCCTGCAACTCCCTTTGCTTGCGTTCTCCCTCTCTTTGTTAACTAAATAAAATAAAGTAAAATAAAATAATGTAAATAATACATTTATTTATTTATTTAAATGCAATTATTAAACAATACATAATGTATTGCATAATTATAATAACGATTAAATAATTTATTGAATATTTATATTAAATATATCAATTTAATTAAATAAATATTTTTTAGAATTTTAAATATTTCAAATTTAGATTGTTAAATATTAAATCATTAATTTAATAAATAAATATCTAAACATAATTAAATAAAATAATTTATTTATTAAAATGAATAAAATAATGTTGTCATTATCTGAGCATGTATTTTTTTTTTAAAGATTTTATTTATTTATTTGACAGACAGAGATCACAAGTAGGCAGAGAGGCAGGCAGAGAGAGGAGGAAGCAGGCTCTCTGCTCAGCAGAGAGCCCGATGTGGGGCTCGATCCCAGGACCCTGGGATCATGACCTGAGCCGAAGGCAGAGGCTTTAACCCACTGAGCCACCCAGGTGTCCCTGAGCATGTATTTTTAAATAGTCTAAAAAAAACCATCTAATAAAGTCTAAATACATTGAGTTCAGATATTTATACAAGTTAACCCAGACACTCAACCCACAGACAGTTTCAAAACATTTGTTTTTATCTACTACTCAAAATACGGTTGTAATCTATTTATTTATAACTTTGAAATAGCAAGGAAACTTGGAGGAAAAGGAGACATTTGCTTTTAATATTTGAAAATTATTTTGTTGATTTAAAAAAAATAAAAACCTTAACACATGAGCATTTCTTCTTAAATAACACTGTGAAGTTTCTGAGTCGCATTCTATTAAAATTATCAGATGAATGGGTAACAAATGAAGTAGAGAGCTTTTTAATTATTTATGAATGTATTGCTTGTGGATGGAGTGCCACATAGAGTTACCTCTCTTTTTGGCTTTGTTTTGTGAGCAGCAGTGGAATCTATGAATGAGATTAAACATAAGGACATTCACAGAAATTCTTAATGAACTTCTGGGGAAGGGCAATAAGTGCAAGGAAAAAACTGCAGCAAGACTAATTACAAATTTCAAGTGGTCATCGCTTAATTATAGAAGCTTTTAAGTTCAAGTAATATATCTATTTTATGAGCCTATCATATTGTATTAATTACCACAAACTGCACTCTTGAACACTTATCTGTTCACATATTTCTTATTCTTAGTACTTAAAATTACCCTTATGATTGATAAGTAAATGGATTTTACTGACAATGCATTTATTTACATAAATAAATAATGCTGTTTAAATATATATAAACAATTGAATATGTGTATGTGTTCAATGAATTTTTTTTTCAAATTAACATCTTAATTCTACCACATTGGTTACAAATAGATATAGACTTTATAGATTCATCAAATATTTTATTCTCAAATTTATATCTCCTTTGTGAAGTAAATGAAACTCTAGATATTAAATATAATCCTATCACATGTAACAGTTACTAGTGCATCCCAGGGCATACATAGGTCAGGTCCTACTCAAGGCATCACGGGTAACTGGATTTAACTTTCTATCCTAGGAGTCTTCTGTATATTTCTGTGGCTTTTATACTACAATCAGGAGGAAGAATTCCTTTGCTAAAAGCTTCCAAATCACTATGTGAGTAGATTATTTGTAGACTAGTGATATAATATTATAGTTTAATATGTAAAGCATGATAAAATAAAATGCTATTGCCATATTTAATTTGTTCAGTAAAGCATTCATTTAGTTATCAAGCATTCATTTGCTTTTTTTTTAAAGATTTTGTTTATTTATTTGACAGACAGAGATCACAAGTAGACAGAGAGGCAGGCAGAGAGAAAGGAAGGGAAGCAGGGTCCCTGCTGAGCAGAGAGCCTGATGTGGGGCTCTATCCCAGGACTCTGGGATCATGACCTGAGCAGAAGGCAGAGGCTTTAATGCACTGAGCCACCCAAGAGCCGCAAGCATTCATTTTCTTTATACAGAAGAGATAGAACAATATTATATAGTAGAAAATACAGTAAATAATCTAGAAACCTTGATCATTTTGTTTTGGCAATTTTAGAACATAAAATTAGCTAAAGCTCAAGTGCAAGTTATATTTGTATCATAGGAAGAAAAGTTACTTAAAAGTTTGTTTATTACCATAGTTTAACACTTCAACAAAATGATAACGAGTCAAAAATTAATGAATATATGAAGTATACAATAAAAAGTATTGATAGGCTAGAAACCAAAGGGAAAGTATCTATAGGGTTTGTTCAGTTCCATGCTCATCAGATTAATAGGCTTTCTCATATTGCTTCCTTCACCACATTAATTTGTCTAATGAAGTTTTCAAGAGTTAGAGACAGTGATAGGTTCATGGCTGGAGAGAAGGTACAGAATCTAAGATAGTTCAGCAGTGCTTATTATTTAAGAGAAAGACAGCATGGGAGGTGAGGGGGGGAAGGAAAGGGATAAGAAGAGAGAATCTTAAGTAACCTCCTTGCCTAGCACAGAGCCTATAGGGGCTTCATCTCATCGCCCTGAGATAACAACCTGAGCTGAAATCAAGAGTCAGATGCTTATCTAATTGAGTCACCCAAGTGCACCATTTTTTTTTCCTGTATCTTTATTCTCATCTCTTTCTGTAACTGAGTTTCCCTTCAAAATCAGGACTTGCATACACAACCTAAATAATTATTTTGGAATTTGATCACGTGGAAGAGGAGAGAATGAGAAGAGCTAAGTGGTCCAGGAGAAACATATATGAGTTCAGACTGAGTGGATTATGATTGTGGACAACTGAGCATCAATCCTAATGCACAGAATACATCTCAGAATTATTTTCCTGAAACAAGAAAGAATCTGTTTAACCCACTGGCTTCTGCATCCTATCCACAGTGGTTAAAATTCATCCCAGAAGTAATTAATGTCCCTGACTTTTCTATTACTGGGCATGAGAGAGGAGCTGAGTGGGCTTGGTCAGTGTCCCACCTAATGAAAGGCAGAGCAGATTCAGGCCAAAAAAAAAAAAATTATTAGTTCTTTCCAAATTAGATTTAATGGGATTCTATTTTTCATTCCTGAATTCATTTTACATTTTATATTTTATCGATTTTTCTAAGCTTTGGCCAATATTCACTGCATTTTTGAATAGCTTTTATCTATTATTGTAAATCATTTTTCTGCTACATTTGTTTAGTCATGGTTATCCATTTCTTCTTCCAAGTTTTTCAGATATGTGATATCAATTTCCAAATAAATTATTTAAAATGTTTATTTTTTATACTAAACTTCTATGAAAAACATTGATATATGTATTATGGCATATTGTTCCCCTTTCAACTTATTTTTTAAAATGTGAATGTTCCTTGGCAAATATATATTGTTTCTTTTTATGTTTATGTAGATTCTTCATAATTTTCCCACGTTCATTGGCTTATGGTTTATATTTTTTAATAATTTTCCAACTGCCAATTAATAGATTTTTTCCCATTACCTTGTCTAAGTTGCTATTGCCATTATAAGTAAAAAGCATCTGGAAATCTATATCCCTGTCCAGTTTCCTCAGATCACTCATTATTTTCAGGATCTAGTTGGATTTTCTTACAGGTTCCAGGTGGACAAGCTTTTGAACTGGTGCTAATTATTATTTCCGTTTCTGGCTTCCTGCATTTACCAGCTGAGGGATCATTTTTAACAATTATGATGAAATGAGGCATCATATTCTTATTCTCAACTTCATTAATAATGATTTTAGTGTAACATGTCCTACAAGATAATAATAGATACATGTAAAATAATTTCATTGACCAAAAAAGTGGTGGAAAATGTAAATAAAACACAGTGGCAACCAACTAGTCATTTCAAGTTGAGCTATTTTTCCCCCTTTATCTCCCTCCCTCTTTAATTTCCTGTAGCACATTCCTACAAAGTATTTTAAGGTGTTTTAAATGCACATACATAGAGATCATCATGGAGTCTAACTCTAATAATTCCTTGTCAGTTTTAAATATTTTAAGTATTGTTCATTCCTATGTCAGTTGTCTATTAACTTTTTCTCCACACTGCACTTAATTGCAAGGAAATATTTAATTTTAATATAAATTAATTAATCACTTTAATAAATATTTTTACGTTATGGATTAATCTTTGATGCTTATTTCTTAATTTTTTTAACTTTTAATATTTTATTTATTGAGAGAGAGAGAGAGAGAACAAGTGCCAGCAGGGGAAGCTGCAGAGGGAGAGGGAAAAGAAGAAGCATGTTCCCCACCAAGCAGGGAGTCAAGCTCAGTCTCAGGGCCTTGGGATCATGATCTGAGGTGAAGGCAGAGGCTTAGCTGACTGAGCCACTGAGTCTAATTGTTATCTTTGATATTTAAGGAAATACTTTATCATCTCTAATTGATCCCCTATGTCACAAATACAGTTTTCTCTATGGGGCTATTAATTTTATTGTCTGCAAATTAGACTCTTCTTCTAGAAGCATTTTTAATCAGTCTCTTAGGTCTATAATTTAGTTTTTATACATTTCATTTAGTATTTTATTTTATCTTCATCATCTCTGAGTATTCCTGACCAGTACTCATTGGTCAAATCTTTCTTATTAATCTATTCCAAAAATTTGTTTGTTTCTATAAGATTTTGTTATTACTGCTGTCGTTCTTAGGTTTTGCCTTTATATTCTTTTTGTTTTGATTTGTTGTTTTATGCTTTGGTGTTTTTGTTGTATTGTTTTGTTTTTCTTTTGAATTAATACAATTAAACCTTTAGATTTCCTTCATACCTTTAATTATTGTCACTTGTTTTCACAAATGATATTACCATAGTACAGTAATTCTAAATATTTCTGAATTAGCTGTATTATTTCTTTTTAGGTATAAAGTTAACTTCCAGTTACATGGACTTAATATTTTGGTCATTCTATTCTAGTTTTATTGCCTTATCATTGGAAAATATAGCCTGATACTTAACTCTAGGGAATGATGTGGGAGAGCTAGGTTCTTGTCTCTTGGAGTCAAAGAAGGAATCTCGTGGGCAATGGAGAGTGAGTAAGTGACAGAAGTTTATCAAGTGAATATATAGAAAAAGCTCTCACAACTAAGAGGGGTCCCCACACAGTTAACAATGAGTGCCTTCAGGGTTTATTTTTTATAAAAAGGTAACCAGGCAACTTTAATCCTTTTAACATCTCTATCAATAACTGCTGCAATGGCTTACCTCCTTTTTAGGGTCTGATTATTCTTTTTTGGTTACAGGTGTTTTTCATAGAGACACCCACCCCACATGACCCACCCCATACACCTAGGGCAGGGTGGTCCTCCATCCCACATGCCTAGATCAGGGTGCTCTTCCCTGGGGTAGGGTGGCCCAATTTATCACTTTACTCTGGTTTTCCCACACCACATTTTGGGGATTTCTGAGAGCCTGTTCACAAAGTTCCCTATGGATCTCTTCCTCCCTAGCCCCACCTGTCCGTTACTCATTTTGAGAGTTGATATTACCAAAGTACTGTAATTCTTAAAATTTCTGAATTAGCTGTATTATTTCATTTTAGGTATGAAGTTAACTTCCAATTATATGAATTTAATATTTTGGTCATTGTTTTCTAATTTTATTGCCTCATTCTTGAAAAATATAACCTGATATTTAACTCTAGGAATTTATTGGCATATACTTCTGACCTAAATAATGGCCTGTTTGTGTAAATGTTCAACTTATGCTTATATACTTACTGAAGACTATGGTTTTGGGGTCAGGATGGCTACATTTATTAATAGATCAGGACTATTAGATTCTCTAAATTTTGATGTCTCTTAATTTAATCTAATTAAATTATCAGTTAATGAAAGAAGTTAAATTTTTTATGTACTACTGCATCTAAACTTATCAAAGTCTTTTGCTATAATTAGACAAGTATGTCATCCTGTTTTTATACCAAGTCTTACATTAAAAAAATCATACTACCTGAAATATTATTTATTATTATTATTATTATTATTTTTAAAGATTGTATTCATTGGGGTATCTGAGTGGCTCAGTCAGTTAAGTGTCTACCTATAGCTCAGGTCATAATACCCGGGTCCTGGGATAGAGCCCCACAGGGGGTTCCCTGCTCAGTGGGGTGCTTCTCCCTCTCCCTCTGTTATTCCCCCTGCTGTGTGCATGTTTTTCTTTTCTCACTCTCTCTCAAATAAATAAGTAAAATTTAAAGATTATCTCTCTCAAATAAATAAGTCAAATTTTTTTTCTCAATGGGAGGGAGAAGCAGACTCTCCACTGAGCAGGGAGCCTGATGCAGGCTCAATACCAGGACCCTGGGATCATCACCTGAGCTGAAGGCAGACACTTGAACCGACTAAGTCACCCAGGCACTCCAGTTGTTTATTTATTTATTTATTTTTATTATGCATATGTTTTATCTCTCTTTTTCCAAGTCTTTTTTTCGATCTTTTTACTTTTTTCATAAAACTGAATTATTTCAAGATGACTTGGTCATCCTCTTTTCCCCCACCCCATAGGTCATAGTGTACATTTTAACTGTTAAAATAATATTAGCATTTAAGTGCTGCCTACACAAATTAAGGAAAATTATCTGTGGTCTGTATTCCTGAAAATATTTTTTTTTATTATGCCTTCCTATTCCAATGACATTTTAGAAGAATCTAAATGTTTACATTTGTGATTATTTTATTCAAGATAATAAAGCTATTACCTCATTCTTTTTTATATCTGATGTTATTTAAAAAATTTCTGTCAGTCTGATTCTTGTTTCTTTATTAATGAATTATTTCTTTTTCTCTCTAACACTTATGATTTTGTTTTTTTTTTCCCTTTGGTATGTATGCCCTAGTTTGGGATTCATAGAGTCAACTAGTTATGAATATATTCTTTCCTTTCTTGTAGGTAAGTTTTAATCCAGTGTCTTGACTATTTTATGCTTGAGAAATAGATGTACATTAATATTCAAATATTTCCTTCCTTTTTCTTCTTTCATTTAAAAAAAGTCATTTATTTTATTTTATTTAAAAAAATATTTATTTATTTATTTGGAGTAGAGAGAAAGGGTCATGAAGAGTGGCTGATTATATACTTTCAATTTGGGAGGAGCTGAGGGATAGCACAAGCCTCCAAGGTATTTTATAAACAAGGTTTCCAGGACCTCTAGGGGGCTAGCTATTGTTAGGGAAAGGTCATTTATTACTATTTGGTAAAAACTCAGGGAAGAGACTCTTCTGATGTGTATCAGTGGGTATATGCTTGGGAGATGATTGCCAATGTATATCTTGAGGGCAGGGGTGGGGAGTAGAGATAAAGAAGTTTCCAAAGTAATTTTTACATGTGAAAGTAGATTTTCAGTATCCTGGGGGGTGGACTAAGAATGCTTTTTGCCCTGAGTGGATGTGTCCACATGGAAGCAGCTGAGTCCCCAGAGGAACTTCAAGGACTTGTCAACAGGCTATGAGTAGTAAGGAAATCTAATTTTTTCTCTAGCTTTTGTTCCACACACATCACCTACATCTTACACCTCTTTTATATTGATAATTTTAAGGCTTTGCTGGTATCCAGATGACTATATCCTTAAGTGACTTCTTATCTCTATTGGATCCATTACGTATTCTATCCATTGTATTCTTAATTCAACTAGATTACATATATTTAATCTATTAGTACCACTAGGTTCTTATTCTTGTTTTTATTTCAAAATCTTTCCTTATTTCCTTACATTATTTATTGGGTATATTTTAAATCCCTGATATACTCACTTATTATATATAAGCTGTCAACCTTATTCTTATTTTGAGGTAGCTATATCTTTTTGGGTTTTAGGACATCATAACAACAATGCCAAATAATTTTCAGACAACAGCAGGATCTCCAAGAATTCAACTAAATTCTGACACTATCTACCTGAACATAGTGTAAGATTTCATCAGTTAAGGGATCAGTTGTGGCCCGCCAACGCTCGCCCGCGAGGAAGGAAGACCACCGACACAGGATTCTTCTCTATCACGCTTTATTGAAGTGCACTTGGTTGAGGTTTGTAGGGTGATGGAAGCAGGAAGCGCCTGGGTAGAGCCAGGGCTGCACATATATACAGGCTAGCTGGGGCGTGTCTCATTCTGGGGTACGTGGCTCACTATGGTAGGTCAGCCTTGTTGCTGGGCAGAATAAGCTTAAGGCCACGCGTCCAACCACTTGTTTACGAGGCTCTCCGGCGCCATCTTGTAATGGCGGCAACGGGTTGCCACATCTCCCCCTTTTTCTTTTATTTTGCAGTCATGGCTAAAATCAGAGGAGTGTCCCCTAGTAAACATGTCCTCCTTTGCCTAGGGACGGGAGAGAAACGGAGGTACCCGTATGCAGACACTCATGACTTTCAGGGTGGCTCACCCTGTGCACTCCTAGGTGCAAACCACCCGCGGAAAATGCAAGGTTGTCTCTATTCGGGTGCAATGGGCTACTCAAAGCCCTCCGAGTGCAAGAGCACAACCTATGTTTCATTTAACATGCTGAGCCAAGCTTGGGGAGATGTTCCAGCCTCTATAGCGGCAAAGGCACGCGCTATGGCCACCTTCTCTCTTCTGCGAGCCCTCATTACCCTCAGAATTAAGAACAAAGCCACCAGTAGTCCTGCAAACATTAGCATGCCCATGACTCCTACTCCGAGAGTGGTAAAGCACAAGGTGCCTTGAAGGTTGAAATTTGTAGCGTTATAACGCTGTACCTTATTATTGATTTGTTTACAGGGTAAATCAAAAACACATTCTGGAACATACAGATGGGGTAATATTTTTGTCGCGTTTGTGACTGGCATGGGGATGGGCCATGTTCTTGAAACGGCCCAAAAGGTAGCTCCCTCAACTCTGGTCAGGCAGATCATCAGCACTATCAGCATCTCCAGGGTTGGAGTCCATGTCTGCTTCTTTGGTGTTGTCATCGGTTCTTTCATCCAACTTTCGCGTCAGTCGTGATGACACCCACACCGGATCCGAGCGGTCCGGCGCCGACCACTTCGCATGTAGAGTTCTGAATCCTTTCTAGGCTCCCCGCGGTGTCCGCCGAACTATCCCGGGTTTCGGCACCAGCTGTGGCCCGCCAACGCTCGCCCGCGAGGAAGGAAGACCACCGACACAGGATTCTTCTCTATCACGCTTTATTGAAGTGCACTTGGTTGAGGTTTGTAGGGTGATGGAAGCAGGAAGCGCCTGGGTAGAGCCAGGGCTGCACATATATACAGGCTAGCTGGGGCGTGTCTCATTCTGGGGTACGTGGCTCACTATGGTAGGTCAGCCTTGTTGCTGGGCAGAATAAGCTTAAGGCCACGCGTCCAACCACTTGTTTACGAGGCTCTCCGGCGCCATCTTGTAATGGCGGCAACGGGTTGCCACAATCAGTCCTCCAAGACTATCTCCAACCCCACCTCAGATGCCAGTCTCACTGTAGGCCCTAGGTTATTACCTGTGCTTGTGACTGAGCAACTACAGGTTGGAGGTCCCAGTGGCCTACTTCTTACGTTCTTTTAATTTGTTACAGGGACTCACAAAACTCAGAAAAATACTTACTTTATGTTTGCCAGCTTATTAAAAGATATAATAGAAGATTTAAATTAATAGATAGATAAAGAAGTGCACACGGCAAGGTATGGAGAATGGGCACAGAGCTTTTATTACCTTCTGGAAGACTGCCACTCTTCCTGCCTTTTCATACATTTAACAAACTGAAAGCTTTCTGAACCCAGTCCTTTCAGGTTTTCTGTGGAGGCTTCGTGACATAGTCATGACTGACTAAATCATTGTCATTTGCTGATCTAATCTCCAGCTCCTCTTCCCTCCCCAGATAATCCTGAATTGGGAGGAAGGGGAGGCATGTTGGGCAAAAAGTTATGAAGGCTTTCACCAAGTGGTTGGTCCTTAAGGCAAACAGCCCTTGCCTTGAGTGAGGTCTGAAGGTCACTTTATTAACATAACAAAACACACCTCTCTCACCCTTATCACAAAAAATTCCAAGAGTTTTAGGAGCTGTGAGTCAGTAGCCATGGTTGAAAACTAAATATTCAGATGACCAAAATATATTTCTTGAAAACCACTACATTACACTACATGCTTAAGTATTTAATTATGTGATCTTTTAAACTAATATTTTCTAAGATTCTAAACTGTTCTGTCAGTTATCTGGATTGGGGAGTGATGTATTGCCAAATTTCTATCATTTCAGTCCAGGAAGTCAAAGAGAAACAACAGGAGAGCCCCTTAGGGCAGGAAGTTCAAAGTTACAATGTTGACTACTTCTCCCTTTTCTTGATTTTTTTTTTAAACAAGCAAATCATCTCTTCAGAGTTGCAGTTTAAAGCCAAGAATATGCGGAATTGGGAGGAAAAAATAGTTAAATTTGGAGACTTGCAGAGTTAGAATCAGAGTAGTGAAAGCCATTACAGTAACTGAACTAACTGAGGTCAGTCTTTGGTGAATCACAGAAACAGGTGGAGTTGTCAAACAAAGGAATCTTTGTTTACAACATACAAGGAGATCACAGGGAATAAGTTCCAAGGCCTTGACTGTTTGAACAGGAGAGAGAGATTTTTATTTCGTATTTAAGATGAATACTCAGAAGGGAGAGTTTTATTATCCCGTGTATGGTTGGTCATAAGGTTGTGGATGCATGCACATCCACATATGTATTTGTGCAATATGTATTGCATGTTCACCTGAATGAAGCTTGTATTCCACCGAGGGCAGAAACTTCAACGTTAGAATAAAGCAGAGGTAACTGTTGGACAAGGGAAAGGGACTCTGCAGGCTTCAAGAGCAGATATAAAGTAGATGGGGTCTTGGACTGATTTTCTGCGACAAGGAATGCAAGGCCTTGATTACTTTTGAAATAGCACTAGGAGTTTTACCACTGATTTATTGTCTCAATAGCTTAGGCTATTTCCTGGTCTGGTGGTGACTGTTAGTTTTCCCATTGCCTTGTTCCCTCAAAATCCTTAACTAGTGAGGTTTTTGCATTTCTTTGTAAGAACCTCCTAGGAAGTTTTGGAAGAAGTGTGCTTGGGCAAGTACACAGGTCGGGTATAGATCATTGAAAATAGCTGGGGACAAAAAATGACTTTTCTTATGTCAGGAAAACTATATCTCATCTTTAATTTTCTGGGAACCTCTAACTCTTTCTGCTGATGTTAGCAGCAGGCATCTGAGATACTACTGATTGTTCTCTTGAACCTAAGGAAAAGGGAATGTAGAAAGCAAAAGACAAAACTTTAAAATCTATCCTGCAACTCATCAATTCACTGCAGCCACCTCTCTGTCTTTCCCGTTCTCTTTTTCTCTCTTTCTCTTTTTCTCTCACTTTCTCTCTCACATACGCACAACACACGCAAATCAACTTAAAACAATTTTTAATTTTCCCTATTCCATTTTAATATACTTGAGGCATGATCATTTTCTTAGTAAATACAAGAAAAAAAATCGAGGATTCCATCATTCTGTGTGATTAAAGTATTGAGGAATTTACTTCCAATAGCACTTATAAAAACATATTTTATTTAAGTAATATTATATAATCAGGTGCCTGCATTTTTCTTATTCTCCAACTAGTGTTATTTGGCAATTAATATTTTGTCAATCAATATTCCCCTATATCTGAATGTGTGGGCAGTGAGAGGTGAGTTAGAGGCAAGGATGGTGAACACTCCCAACAACTGCAGACTACATATATCTTAAGCCATGATTTTGTTTGCAAAGGTCAACATTGATAATGTCCTAGTCATACCTCCGTGTACCAGGAAAGAAGTAGCATATTTCTTGAAAGACACAGCTATCAAAGCTCCATTGAGAAACCGTAAAGATGGAGAAGGGATTTGCAAATTCTATATCTGATAATGGACATCTACTCTGATTATTAAAAACTGAATAAAAATAAAAAACCTTACTAATAACTAGAGTATCCAATTTTACATGTGAAGGAAATAATGGAAGAGACATGTCACCAAAAGGATATGGATGGCTTATAAGCACATGACAAATTTCTCAACATTTAGACATTAAAGAAATACAAATTAAAATCATAATGAGACATGCTTACATATCTATTAGAATGGCTAAAATTATAAAGGCTAATTGTACTTGGTCTGAGCTAGAATGAGAAGCAACAAAAAATCTAAATTGTTGTTGGCATATATCATGATACCACCACTTTGGAAAATAGTTTGAAAATTTTTTTAAATGCAAAATATGTTGCAGTTACACAAATAGCCATTTTACTTCTAGGCATTTAACCAAGAGAAACATACCCTATGTTCATACAAGGACTTGTATGTGAATTTCATAGCAGCTTTTAGAATTGAAAACAGTGGAAATGTTGTTCATCAATGTCCATCAATAGAGAAAAGACAAATTATGATCTATTCATTAAAGAGATTACTATTCAACATCAAAATGAACTATTTACAATTGGAGATTCTCAAAGTAATGATGCTGAGAAAAGAAAAGCCAGGCCATGAATAGTATATACTGTGTGATTCCATGACTATAAAAAATCTAGAAAATACAAATGTATATATAGTCACAGTCATCAAATATTTTGGTGTGATTTTAGTGCCTTCTTCTGTGCTCCCATAGCTTCCTACACTTGGATCTCCGAGCATTTGTTACACCATGTGAAAATATGAACTCTTTTTCTTTATTCTGTCTTACTAGAATAAGAATCCTTGAAATTTTATGGACATTTGAACTCTCAGTTATTAGCAGAAATTCTATCACACAGTAAGTTTCCAAATATAAAAGCCAGAGTTTTACAATGACTTCTAAGCTTTCACATGATCTAGCCACTCATTTAACCTCGGTGACCTCTTTCCCTGCTACTCTTCAGTCACTCACAGTGGCCTCCTTGCTATTCCTCAGATATGCCAGGCATGATCCAACCTTATGGCCTTCAAGATAGCCAATTCCTTTGTCTGGAGTGACCTTATTGCTGATAGTTCTGGGCAAATTCATCACCTTTCCATACCTTTGTTCAATTGTCAGCTTCATTGTAACTACCCTGATCTTCCTATTAAAACTTTTAGCTCCCCATCCCCTGCCTAGCAACCTTGATTTTTCTCGCCCTGATGGAATTTTTATTTTTCCCCATTGTACTCATCATTTTTGAATGCACTATGCAATTTTTATTAAGGTTTATAGCTTTTAATTGTCTCGCCCATTAAAATACAAGTTCTAGGGCGCCTGGGTGGCTCAGTGGGTTAGGCCGCTGCCTTCGGCTCAGGTCATGATCTCAGGGTCCTGGGATCAAGTCCCGCATCGGGCTCTCTGCTCAGCAGGGAGCCTGCTTCCTCCTCTCTCTCTCTCTCTGCCTGCCTCTCTGCCTACTTGTGATCTCTCTCTCTGTCAAATAAATAAATTAAATATTTAAAAAAATAAAATAAAATAAAATAAAAGTTCTACAAAGCCAAGTATTTCATTTACCAGTGTAGTCTGAAGTAATATCTGCCATATAATAGGTTCAATAGACAATTGGTAAATTTCAGAATAAATTAATGTTGAGAGTATACTGACTTTTATAAGTCATTTCAATAATTTTTTCCAAAAAATAAACTATGTAAAACATTCCTAAAATTTACTTTCAAAATATTTTATAGCATATAATGGACAATATACATAAGCCTTAAAGAAACAATCATATAAATAACCATTTCATACCTACTTAAAAACTGCATAATACCACACTCCTAGATCCTCTCTGAACGCTCTAAAATAACCCTTCAAAGGAAATACATTTTTAAAAATAACAGAGTTTATGTCAAATAATTTAATAAAAGTTTCATTCATCTATGTAGATCATAATAAATGTTTTTAATAAGCATGAAATTATAACTCTGAAGTGTGCTAAAATGAAACCACCTGCGAAGGGTGAGAGAACAAAAATAAACATCATTTTTCCAAATAAGAGGAATTTATTACCTTTGAATCAAAGCATGTGGATTTGTTCAAACTGGCCATAAAGGAATATGGAGACACAAACCATAGAAACGTTTGCTGCTTTTCTGCATTTTTCAAAGCTGAGTTTTTAGCTGGAGGCCGCTCCTTTATGAAAAATTGCTGATACCATATAGTAAAAGCTATTATATGATCTTTTACAAACCATTTCCTATCTTTGCATTCTCATGTGCCAAGACAGACACGGATTATTTAAAACCCTGAAGAGAGTGCTCTTGCATTTAAATTGCCTGTAACCTTCGTGTAATAGATTTATGATTGATGATAGATTTAGTTAAAATATAACTATTTTACAGATTTACTCTCAGTAAACAATTTCAACCTATGCTCACTTAAGTAACTTGGTGCATAATCCCTTTCCTATTAAACCATGGTGCAAGGACCAATGCCGCGTTTCCGAGGGAACCCCAAGCTATTTTTCTAGAATGGCCATATGCTTATATATCAGGTGACCTGTTTGCACTCCCTTTGTGGAGCACCTACCCTGGAGGTCATGTAATAACCAATGACCAAAAAAACAAACAAAAAACCCAAACATCCAGGTCAAAGTGCCATCCCTGCCTGGAGACAAGGAGACTGCTCAGACACATCCAGGGCAGGCATCTCAGCCCAGGCCTGTGCTGGGGAAGCTGGTTCCCGGCTTTGGGCGCAATCTGGAAGCCAGCAAACTGACGCAAGAGTGCAGCTGGCGTTAGGACTGATGATCTTTTGAAGCCAGGCCGCGGGCGGACACCCGCTCAGGGCGCCAGGCTAGGAGGCTGCCCAGCGCCAGCGCTGGCAAAGCTCGCACCCCGCCAGCATTTAGCCCTGCAACCCAGGCCAGGCCCGGCCTCAGGAGGGAGGGTGCCGGGGGCGGTGCAGAGAAGGGGCTTTTTCTAATTCCCAAAGCAGGAAGTGAGCTCACGGAGGACTCAGGAGGGAGGTGGGCGGGGGCGGATCGGGGGCGGCCCAGAGAAGGGGCTTTGCTAATTGCCAAGACGGGAAGTGAGCTCACGGAGGACTTGGCAGAGACTCTGGGAGGACCAGGAGCGGCTGGCGGAGGAGGGGCGCGCAGCGCCAGGGTGTTGTGCTGTGGCCCAGTCGGGACTGCAGGACCCACCGGACTCGCCGCTGCCCGTGCTCTACTGCGCTCCAGCACAGCCCCCCAGGCAGCTCTGTCCTGTTCCCGCTGCCTGCTGCCCCTCCCCGCCTTATGGATTCTCAGGAGTACCCTCTGCTCACAGGTAAAGTGACACCGTGCCGCGCTCTCATCTGGAGCAGAAAACGAGGGCCACTAGCGGGGGTCGGGGGTGTCCCGGCCTAGGCTCCCGCAAACCCCAGGGCACTGGGACAACCCCGGACACCGCGCCGCACCCTGTCCGCAAGGGGTCCGGCCTGGGACAGCGCTGCAGGAGGTACCCCCCACCCGCCAGCGGGCAGGCTAGCCCCTGTCTTTGGCACAACCACGCGCATGTCAGAGCCTCCTGCCATTCCCAGGGCACCCAGATCCCAGAGAGTGTGGCCTTGGGTGCTTTCTTGTGACAGATTCAAGGGAATTCTTCGACTTTGGGACTTCAGAGTTAACATAGTTTTCATTTGAGATTATTATTTTTGTGTGGGGGCCATAGATTTCATTTGCCCTATGGTTGTTTTCACTCCCGGTTCTGAAGAAGCCCCTAAATCCTAACCCTGTTGAGGACTCCAAAAGCTCTCAGAGCAGCAGTGCTGGGGGACAGTGTGGCACCTGGTTTGGTTTCTCATCTGGCCTGATTCTGTGGCAGCCCTGCTCTGTCCTCCTCAGACTTCAGAGCAATATGTGAACAAGCAGAGAAGGGACCAGGGGGTCAGGAAGGTGGCCACCGAAGAGTGACTTCTCTGGAGGTTGGCTGAGCTAGCAAGTGAGCATGTTAGTCCAGCACTGCCTGCAGTCAGGATGGAGCTGAACAGGGGCCAGGGAAGGGGAGGAGGAGCAGAGAGTGGGGACAAAGGGACCAAAGAGGAGATTCAGATGAAGGGAACTAATGAAGAGGAAAGAGAAGAAACTCTAGAAGACAGGCATGTAGAAAGAAAAAGGGATGAAGTTGGCATTGGGAAAGGGCACCACCAGGGAAGGAGAGAGGGGAAGGGAAGAGGGAGGAAGAGAGGAAAGGGGAAAGGGAGAAGGGAGGAGTCAGCATGCCAGGGCTCCCCCTGAATCTGAAGAAGAGGTAGCTGGTCCAGCTTGTCAATCCGGGTGCTCACTCTTTGGTCCCAGTTTCTACTCCCAGTGCTTCTGGGCTTTGCAAGGAAGGCAGGCTGTCTCCTGGGACCTACAGGAGCCCACTGGAGCCCACAGGAGGGTGCGAGAGGTATGATGCCACCGGGTCCTGTCCTGAGCTGCTCCCAGCCACCAGCCTCACCACATGGTGCAAGAGGGACCCCAGAACAAAGGAAGGACACAGGCCCACATGTCTGCCGGTGGCCCTGGGCACTTAGCTCATTGCAGTGAACCACACAGCCTCCTCAACCCAGGCTTTCAAAGCCTCCTTCTTCGTTCCTGGCTTTCATGTCTGTAGGAACATGAGCCAGATCTAACTCATCTCTGACAGACAATTCTGACTCACCCCGTGTCAGATTTTTATTAGTGGCTGTGATAGAGTAAGATAGCAATGCTCCAACAAACGGACTGTTTCCTCCCACTTGACCTCAACAGTCTTATATATTTTCTTAGTGAAAACATCTTGTCTCCTTCCATTAAGCTCATAACGTGGTCTAATAGTATACATGTGCCTTCGATAGATGCAAGGCGATACAGAGGTCCTTTTTTTAAAAAAAATTTTATAAGGTAAAGTCAGTGAACACATCCACCTTGACGAATACGTCTCTAAAATGTCAATGCAGGCAAAGCTTTTTCTGCCTACAGTTTGGAGCCTACGTGGTGAAGTTTTTAAAATGCTTTCAGTCCCTCAGTGAGGCTCTTAGAAGCTAGCCAGGGCTTACTACGTGCCAGGCACTGTGTCAGGTGTTGGAGCTAAAGGGAAGGAGAGCTTGGAGGCTGGCTGGGGAGGGACATCCATGACACAACCACAGCTAGAAACGGAGGCCAGTGCTAGAAAAGAGAGAGCAGTCTGCATGGAGAGTGTGTACCATGGGGCTTGTGGGCTCACGAATAAGTGGGAGTAACTGGAGTGGGGAGATGGGGGAGAGGAAGAGGGTCTTCCCATCAATGGGAATCACCTGTGCTTGGAGGCAGGCACCATGAGGGGTCTCCACAGGAAGAGGGAGGCAGTGTGGTTGAAGGGCAGAGAGATGGGGCAGAACAGGCATCAGTCAGTTGGAGGGGTATGAAGAGACTGATGGGAGGATTATGGGTGCCTTTGGAGGACTGAGAATTTGTTAGAAGATCAGTGCAGATTTCTATGGAGACAAATGCCAGGAACTGATAGGTCTTTGAAAGGTCACTCTGGCTGCCTTTTGGCAAAGGGGTTGGTAAAAGGCACTTGCAGGTGTGAACACACCAGGTGGGAGGTGAGTGCAGGAAATCAGGTGAGGGAGCATGGGAACTTGGTCCGGGGCTATAGAAGGGAGAATAGCCTTTAAGGAGTTCCACAAATTGGCACCAGCTGTGGCTTCATTACAGAGCTGGAAGGGGGAGGTGGGTGTGTCCTGGAGGTTACAGAAATTACATGAGAAAGGGACGTCTTTCTAGATCTCTTTTTCAACTAGAGGAACTCTCACCTTATTGATAGAATTCCAGAGTGGGAACCGATGGACATGAGGACATCTTTGAAATGTCTGAATATGTTCTTCAACATCTTTGCAAGTGACGAGGAAACCTTGACCTTAGGAGGCCTCGGCCCTCTTTGTAGCCAAAAAGATTTCAACTACAGATTTGGGTTCTCCCATTTAAAGTCAAGGAGACAGTCCTTCCAAAGGACACCTCCTATCATTTTACCCTCTCATCATGCCTCACGTGCTGGGATCTCCAAGACCCTCTGTTCCAGGTTGTGAGTATCCACTTTGGCCGGGCTGGTCTTGCCAAGAACACCACCACAGGAAATCTAGAGCCTGTAGTGCTATTAATAACATCATCTAAGACTGTATTTGCTGCCCTCATGGCCTCTTCCCACCATGACTCACTGAAGCTTTTTACACATTGTATCCATTAAGCTATAGTTCCCAAAGCTCATCTTCTCTAGTGCCATTAATTTTTAGGGGTTTTAAGGTTTGCCTGCAAACCTTAAACTTGTCCCCCTTAATTGGATCCCTGTGCCCCCACAATGTCTTTGAATGCCTTTCACCATGATCCGCGAATGAGATCTGAGACCACTGCTGGTACCTAACACTTCTTGGCACCTTGTCTGTTAGGTTGTTGGAAGAGGGGCTGGCTATGGAGGTGAGTGGGGATGGGAGTGGGAGGATTTCTCCCTTCACTTCCCTTTTTGTTTTTTCCAATAATGGGTTTTGAGGGGGAGGGAAAGGTTAACCAGACCATTTATTTTCCATCTCCCATCGATAAAATGTTTACCACTGCCCACTGGAAGAATTTAGATCTTTCGTTTGAATCTCCAGGAAAATCTCCCAAACCCAGACCACCACCATGTGGATTCAGCCATCTTCTGATTCACCTCCAGATTGTCTCCTCCTAACTGCTCAAGCCACAGGTTAAGGGCGAAATGTTCAATGCCCAAGCAAGTATGTGGGGAACACGTTTATCTAAGCAATTGCATGCAGCTCTGTATCTGCATACAGGGGGTCTCTCCCAAGCCTTTCCAACCTCAGAAAAACAAGACAAAGCCCCAGCGATCTGGGGTAGATATTATTCATTCATTCCTGGGTTCAACACTCATGGCGGATCCCCACCAAGACAGTGGGAGAGCAAGGACTGGAGAAATCCTCGAGGCTGAAGTCTGAGGAGGATTTCAAATTCATCAGTTGTGGATAACCCTTGGTGCTCATCATATCACGTGTCCTCCTTAATGCCTATCACCCAGTTACTCCATGTCTCCCACTTCCCTTCCCACGCAGCATCTCTCAGTTTGTTTCCTATAGTTAAAGGTGCCTCATGGTTTCTCTCCCTTTCTGATGACTCCCATTCAGATTTCCCTTCCTTTTCTCTGATCCTCTGTACTACATCTTAATCTCAACAGTCAAGCAGTGGTAGTAATTCAGTCATGGAGTCATGCATATTCTAAATCTGATGAGGTGGATTCCTACACTGCCTTTGTCTCTGCTAGAGCGCTTACATTTGTTATATTATTGCTGCTGTGTTCATCTTTCTCGTTCACTGAATGTCTGATAAAAGAATTAGTAAAATGTGTGATTGCAGAAAATACAATGGTCATGGATGATGAAGATTTTCTCCTTGACCAGACTGGAGTCAAGTTCCTCTGAGTCCTCTTTCTGTCCAGCCTTGACCTCAGGCTCCACCCACTTAGCCCAGTTTTAGCAAGAAATCTGCTTAGTCATTTTTCAGCAATCTCCTATCCTACTCTTGATATCTGATCAAATTCCTTATCTCTCACCCCTGGTATCTTAACACTCTTTTTTTTTTTTAAGATTTATTTATTTTGACAGAGAGAGAGCCTGAGCAGGGGGAATAGCAGAGGGAGAGAGAGAACCAGACTCCCCACTGAGCAGCAAGCCCAATGCCAGGCTTGATCCTGGGACCAGATCATGACCTAAGCCAAAGCCAGAGATTTAGGGAACTAAGCCATCCAGGTGCTTCAGTATCTATAACGCTTAATATCTGATCAAATCCCTTATTCCCAGGGCACCTGGTTGATGCAGCTGGTTGAACGTTTGACTCTTGGTTTCTGCTCTGGCCATGATGTCACGATCCTGAGATTAAGCCTCACGTCAGGCTCTATGCTCAGTGAAGAGTCTGATTAAAATTCTCTTTCCCTCTCTCTCTACCCCTACTCCTGCTCCCTCTCTCTAAAATGTATTAATAGGTCTTTTAAAAAATTCCTTATCCCCTGATCTCAATAGTTTATGACCCTAGCTTTCCTTCAACAATATTACTGTCCAGATGGTTTAGCCAGAATCCCTTCATCCTTACCCTTGATGTTCCATCTTAATTTTACATTCAGTGACCCCCACCATGCTCTTTAGCTGTAAATCTCCATTTGTCTGCGCTGAGCCAGATTTCTCTCCCATACTATAAAATAAAATCCAATCATAGTAGGATCTCTTGAATAAAATCTTCCTTACTGTCTTTAATGGGTGTCACAAATTTTTTTTTTTCTTTAACAGTCAGGAGGGTGCTAATGGAGTACCATGACAAAAGGCCTAACTTCCTATAATGGACATTTCCTTGCTTTACCTGACAAATACTCTTTCTCTCTTCTAAGGAAAATTTCCAGTTCTCAGTATAACTGCCAACTGGCCCAGGGGTAGACAAGTGAGTCAGATGAGACCAAAATGAAAGTTCTGTTGAGACACTGGACCTTGTGGATTCAAGCCAAGGACAAAAAAGTGTTGGTACTTCATTATTCTGATGGTCCATTAACTCTTAGTTTTTTGATTCTTGTGTCTATCACTGCCCCTGCCTTTTTGAAGATAATGACCATTCATCTGAGTACACGGTTCACAGAATCCCTTTGCAATGGCCCATGCGGGCCAAGGTAGTAGAGCATAATAGATCTCTGTAAGTTTTTAAAAAATGTCTTTGTCCCTTTTGCCCATGGCCATTAAAGACAAAAGGTCGGGGGTAGGGGGATATTGGAAAAGGTGAAGTTCTAGTTACTCACTGATTTTTTGATTGGTAGAGAGAAAGCAACACCTACACACAGGGCCAGTGGGTGAGTGGAGGAAACATCTTTGGCTCTAGGAGGAATGGGGGAAGGAGAAATATTAATATTCTTTGTCTTTGGAACTGCCCCACACAGGAAAATGACCTAGCATGACTCTCCTAAAATTCGGCAAGCCCCTTCAATTTAACTGACATCTAGATCTGATACTCCCTGCTGGATAACTCTGATCATTATTTGATTGTTATTTATATTATTTTAAAATTATTTTTAAAGAAAATTTTTATCTAAATACAATTAATTAACATATAATACTAGTGTCAGACATACAGGTTAGTGATTCATCAGTCTTTTATTTTTATTTTTTTTAAAGATTTATTTATTTAACAGAGAGAAATCATAAGTAGACAGAGAGGCAGCCAGAGAGAGAGAGAGAGAGGGAAGCAGGCTCCCTGCTGAGCAGAGAGCCCGACGCAGGACTCGATCCCAGGACCCTGAGATCATGACCTGAGCCGAAGGCAGCGGCTTAATCCACTGAGCCACCCAGGCGCCCCATCAGTCTTTTATAACACCCAGTGCTCACTGTATCACATGCCTTCCTTAATGTCCATCACCCAGTTACCCCATCCACCCATCCCCCTCCCCTCCAAGAACCCTCAGTTTGTTTACTGTGATTAAGAGTCTCTTCTGAGGGGTACCTGGCTGGCTCAGTGGGTTAAAGCCTCTGCCTTCAACTCAGGTTATGATCTCAGGGTCCTGGGATCGAGCCCCACATCAGGCTCTCTGCTCCCTGGGGAGTCTGCATCCTCCTCTCTCTCTCTTCCTGCCTCTCTGCCTACTTGTGATCTCTGTTTGTCAAATAAGTAAATAAAAATCCTTTTTTTTTTTTTAAAGTCTTTTCTGGTTTGTCTCCCTCTTTGACTTCATCTTGTTTTTATTTTTGTCCTTTATTCCCCTATGATTCTGTTTTGTTTCTTAAACTCCACATATGAGTGAGATCATATGATAATTGTCTTTCTCTGACTGACTTATTTCGCTTGGCATAATACCCTCTACTTTCATCCCTGTCGTTGCAAATAATTGCCATTTATTTTAACTCGACAGAGAAGGCCACTAGAAACAGAGGTGATGGCCCCAGTTCCTGTCCCTCCATGCAGAACATCTGTCAACACCTGTGGACATCTTTTCCTCCCCCCATTCCTATGAATGTTGCTCAGTTGTTACATGGCATGGACAAATGCTGTTGGCTGGTGGCATGGACACACTGGACAAGCTTGGCCTTCGGTAAAACAAAGACTGGATTCAATTACTCAAACTGAAACAGGAATGCTTGGATGAACAAGCCTGCCAAAAAGTCCCACTGGAGGTACTCAACCCGTGCCCCTTCCCTCTTTGGACCAACAACCTGAACTTGAGAGATGAATGGCTTATCCAAGGTTATGGCAAGGTTACACAGAGCTGAAACTAGACACAGGTGTGCATGCCTATTGATCAAGGCTGGCTGTGAAATCGAACTGCCTCAAATCTTGATTCTTTTTGCCACTTCTTATTCTCTGACCCTGTTTTTCATAGCTTAGGATGTAGGAATAATAAAAATATCAGCTAATGGGGTATCCTGACATTTTGATGTTTTAGTTCTTGTCAGACATGTACCATAATGCTTAGCACATGGATATGTGTGTGCACACACATGCACATGCTTGACACTCAAAACATTGTTCCCTGATATTAACTTTATCAGTGCACTTTGCATCCACCACCAATTGGCTGTTTTGTCACAAACTGATTAAAGCAGAACTGTCAAGTGAGGAACTTCAAAGCCAAAGCATTAAGTGCTTTGAAAAACCAGCACCTGGGAGGATTTGTCTCAGCATCTGTGATTAGAAGGCAGCAAAAAGAGACTTTGGGGACACAGTTCACCCCTTCGTGAAGCAGCCATTCAGAACTTTCTCCGAAGAGCTAATGCCTAATCTTCCAAAGACCAGCAAGAACAAGCTTATGGTCTGTTAAAATCAGATTTTTAAAAGATTTTTATTTATTTATTTGTGTGAGACAGAGAGAGAGAGTGAGAGAGAGAGAGCATGAGAGGGGAGAAGGTCAGAGGGAGAAGCGGACTCCCCATGAAACTGGGAGCCTGATGTAGTCCTTGATCCTGGGACTCCAGAATCAAAATCAGATTGATTGACTCAATACAGTCAGGGAGGACTTTCCTCAGGAGTCACAGAATGCTGGTTGCCATGAGGGAGGAGTCTTTTACAAAGTCTGGGTTCTCACAGAAGGAGTCTGAAGCACGTGTATGGAAAGCAGAGGTCAGTTCTGGATTAGAAGTTCTTTCTGAGGGGAAATGAGTAGAAGCAGGGATTAACCAGGACTTGGGCTCTGCCTTATTCAGTTCAAGTTGCTGCAACAAATGATGACAGACAGGGTGGCTGAAACAGCAAAACATGTACTATTCCTTGCAGTTCTAGAGACTGAGAAGTCCAAAAGCATGATCCTGGGAGATCTGATATCTAGCAAGGGACTGCTTCATTATCTATAGATGCCCATATTTCTGTTGTAGCCTTGCATGGATGACAGCTGGCAGAACAATCTCTCAGGTCTTTTCTCAGAAGTGCTTTTATCTTATTCACAAGTGTTCCAATCTCATGACCTCATCACCTCTCAAAGCCCATACCTCCTGATGGCACTCCTTGAGGGTCAGGGCTTCAACATCTGAAATGGGACAAGACACACACATTCAGTCCATTAGCAAGTGTTGTCATGAGGACAGCGTAGCTTATCAACTGGGTATCCCCAGGAATCCATGGGACTAGCAAAGCAGAATCTGGGGGCATCACTGATAGGAAAGCAGGAGTTCCCCAAGAGACAGTCCTCATAGCATTTTACAGAGACAGCATGACCCTTGAGAAACAATAGTTTCTGTGACCCATACACCAGCCTTTATCTCTGCCTGTCCTCCCTGCTAGATTCACAGCAAGCCTACTTCTTTCTTTTCCAGTACAAATGGATTTCCACTCTCTGAATCCTGATGAATTTTTGCTCTTTTGCAGTTAGTAGGTTGTCCCTCAGGATTCTGCATGTCTGGATTTGCAATCGTGGCAACTGCCAAAACTCTAGGGACCTGCGTGGCAGAACCCGGCCTCTACCACTATTGCCCAAGGTAGGGACTCTGGTCCCTTGAGCGTCCTGTGCTGCTGTCAAAGGTCTGTGTGCATTGGCTTAATGTTTTTTTTTTTTAATGTAATTGCTTATACGTGTGTTTGATCATGCTCAAGTGGCCTTTCTGTGGAAATAGTGGCCAAGCCACACCTAGAAGTCACTGAAGAATGTTCTAAGAACTCCTGGTTGGTATGAGGCTAGACAGAGAGAGAGAAAGAGAGAAAAGAAATCTGCCTCTCTGCATTTTGCAAGCCCCTGGGCAAAATCTGTTGGCTGTGCACTCCTCACACGGAGATTCCAGGCAGGGAGGCCCTCCTGAGCCTCATCTTCCTGAATTCCTCCTCCAGGAGCAATCTCTAGTTTGAGACCAGGGTTAGGGAAGAAAGAGCAGCAAAGCAGGGTCCCGAAGGAAGGACTGCCACAGACCATGGAGCACCAGAGGGCCAGGCTGGTAGCTTCTCACTGTTGGGGTACAAATGGGCTCAGCTCCGCAGGTACAGGGGAGCCCTTGGCCCCTCTGGTGGGCTTTGCAGT